>NC_080022.1:102027734-102338644 GCF_030020395.1 Manis pentadactyla | reverse complement strand
AGTATTTTCCTACTTCCCTAGCCCAGCCACATGAACATTGTAGTATGTTTCCCTATGCCTAGAATTTTGTTTTGTTTTGTTTTACCATAGTGTTAGGAAACACATGGAATATATTCTACTTTGTAATCCACCTTTTTTTTTCCTTCCTTCTTTAGATTAATGGAATTTTTAGGAAGTGGTGACTATGGGGTTTGGCCAACTAAAATCTCCCACTGTCTGAAGGTGCTCCAAGCCTCCAGTTTCCTTCTTCTTCCCTCAAGTACTCTTAAAATTCCTTCTCCAGTAACCCAGCCACTCCCTCTTCATGGAGCTCCGTCTGCTGCTCGGTATTGGCCCTTTCGCATCTTTGTCTCTACTTCGGACTTGGACTCACAGGTCTGAGAGTCCCTGGGCTGCAGGTAAGATGTGGATTCTTGTGTCCCAGTCCTGGAAAACTCTGGCCTTCCTGAGGGCTTACTCTCTCAGAAGCCAGGGTTAGATCAAAAAAACAGATAAGAAACTACTGTATCACTTATGCCTCCCCACTCCACGAATAAAACTCTGCCCAGGGATGCCTCGCCTTTGTGTAGCAGTCACTGCTGGAAGCTTAAAGCTTTGAAAGAGGCAGAGCAACCTGCAGCCGGGGCCTCTGAGATCAGCCTATACTCATCTCAGCATCCCTGAAGCCCTGGAATAGTAAAGAGCTGGAAGGACCCTCCCTGATCTTTCTCCCGACACAAAGAATAATTAGGAGCGGTCTCTCTTGATCAAACCATGGACTCCGGAGCCAAAAGAAATGCACAGGAAAAATGTAAGGGAATACCCAGACTCTACAGGCTGGAGGCATCTGAGAGAGAAAAGCTTGCAGGTAGGCCCTTCCAAGCCCTACCGTGCTTTGGGGGTCCAAGCAGTCATAAGATTCTGAGAAGACCCTGTGCATCTCTTCAAATTCCTCGTACATTTGCTGAATCTGCTGACTCAGGGCTTTCCCTCTGATGCCCCTAAATTCAAGCTTTCCCAGTTTGTGGAAGTCCAAGGTTGTGTTCAGAAGATCCTACAGGGACAATTCATAAAAGAATTAAAATAATAATGATAATTATGATGATAACAACAGCAGATAACACTCAGATTAGTATGGTAAGAGCTGGGAATCATGTGGGAGTGGTGGTTGCTTAGGAAAATGTGAAGCCTGATTAGTTTTGTAACCTTATTATTAGATTGGGTGGTTATAAATAACTCCTGGCTAAACTCAATCGCAAAGCAGAAAGTACAGATAGACAAATTCACACAAACAAAAAATCAGATTTATATCTGTTTCTTTTTTGTGTCCTCTTATAAATACTAAAATATAATAACATCATTTACGTAACTAGTGGCTTTACTACTGATTTTTTAAAAACTCTATTTAAAAAAGACCATTGTATCTGGTTTTAGAATGGCAGCTACCTGGAGGGATATTGAGAGGAAAGCGGATCTTTCCAATAGTTCTCAGCAAGAAAAGAAACCTGCGGGCTGCTCTTGCCAAGTACATGCAGTGTGATACACCCTGCAGTCAGCTGGGTGACAGTGGGCAATTACTTGACATCTCTGCATTGGGTTTCTTCACCTGGAAGGGGATAATATAGTAAGAGGTAAGTAAGTCAGCGCAGGCTTAGAATTTAGACCAGTGCCTGGCACACAGTAAATACTCAGTAAGTGTGTATTACTATCTCTGCTATTGACATGCCAGTGTCCCAGCTGAGCTCAGAATAAAGTGAAGGTGGACAGTGCAACCCAAAGCCTTGGGGAGAAACCCTCCCAAGTCCACCGAAAAAGCTGATAGGGCAGCAGCCTCCAGAACACACTCACATGACAGATTGTGTTTATATCTCACATAAAAACCTCCACACCAAGATGTTCTTCCCATTACAACTTCCAGCCTATGAGCATGCCTCTTCAATAGGAGAGAGGGAAATAAAAGTTATCTTTGTGTGATTTTGGCAAACATGTGGCGGGGCCCCCTAGGAGAGGGTGTTTTACTCTGAGGAATTTTGAAGGGCAAGGAGGAGGAACACTGTATCACGATGCTGAAAACCCCACAGGGTCCTGGGATATGCCCTCTGCCCACAGCCACTGCCAATGGGTGACCCCTCAGGATTGCGGAGGGCTGTCCAGCTCCTTTCTCTTGTGGGGACACCAACTTCAATAGAAGTAACAGAGGCACTGGGAAGTGGTAAGAAGTGGCTCCCCCAGGTTGGCAGGGGGCATGCAGGCAATCTTGGGAAGCCACCTGGCAATGCTTTTTAGCTCAGCTATGTTCAGGCATGGCTATCAGCAAGTAGCTGAAGTGAGAGAGAAGAAAGAACCAGCCTAGCAGAGGAAGATATACACCCAAACCAGAGGCTCTTGCCACTGATCGTGGGAAATGGGTCAGTTTTTTATTTAAAAATACGTTCAACTTTATATACTGGGAAGAAAGCTGAAATGAATTTTACTTAAGTGATATTGACTTAAGTAGTAATTAAGTCATTTAACAAGTGCTTAGTTGGAATCAGTGTTACAGGAGAAATGTATTTGTGCCTGCCATGGAATGTCACCTGGGTTACCAATTTTTCATCATCCCATGGATGTCAATTTCAATTTTTAGGAAATATTCTCTAACCATTTTAAAAGAAAGATGCATCTTGATATGTTTGATTACATCAGAAAACTAGACTATAATTTTGTTACACTATTTTTTTTTTCCTCAGGAATACTTAAGGCATGGTTTTGGCTGGTCACTGGGAGGTGTTCCATCTCCGATCTAACAGATATATCATAGATATTAGAGAAATGTTTATTTAATCATTCTATTTTGGGAGAAACTCTATCACCAAAAAGGACACATATTTACATTACTTTATGTAACTTAACAAACACATGATGGGCAACACATTTACCTGAGGTTCAATTCAAGGTCTTAGACCTTTCCTTACTCCCCTAATAAATGAGCCCCCCATACTACTCCTTCTTTCCTCTGGACTCTCTGTGCTCTGTTGCCCTGCTTAAGCTTTCTCCAGAGCTCTTACCATGCTCTGGCATTATAATATATTATTTAGCCCCCTTCAGTCCCTGGAAGAGACCTGGACACTGAAGAATTATTTGTGGAATGAATGAATATATGATCTTTGAACTCTAACAGCTACAGTAGTACCTCTAGGACAAGGTGAAAAGGTGGTAGAGAACCTAGGAACCATGATCTCAGGAGCAATTGGAGAAAATAGGAAAAACTAGACAAGAGGAGAGAATTCTAAACCAAGGCTAAACTGCGCCTTCAAATGCATTTGGCCAAAAGCTCAAGGTAGAACCTTGCGTGCTGCTTCTCTGAGGCAAGAACTAAGGCAAATGGGTGAACAGGACAAGGAAGCAAGTTCAGGCTCAACTTGTAGGCTGAACTTATAAGATTTCTTGTAGTTTACCATTTTGACCTATAAGAAATAACAATTTCATGTGGTTTTCCACTTAATAAAGACAGAACCATCTGATATACAGCGATGTCCAATTGTAGAATGGGCTGCTAAGAGAGGTAGTAAGCTCTCCTTATGAGGATGGATTTTAGTAGAAGTTTGACATCAGAACTATTGTAGAGAAGATTTCTGAATCAGGCAGGAAACCGTTTTACAACTGCAGAAACAGATTCATCATAATGATGGTGACTGTATCTTTGTGTCTTAAAATATTTAAATGTAAGTTCTTCTCATTTTTTATTTAGAAGTCCTCACAAGGAAGATAAAAGGCAATTTACACCAATAGGAGGTTTAAATGGTATTTTTTAAATATCCATTTTTATTCACCACAGTAGTAAACACATGAAATTCACTGTGGTACATACAGGCTGAAAATGTCAACTTCAGGGGTATAGGCCTTGTGGAAGGTGCCCCAGATCAAGGGCTAAAAGTCCCCAGGGTTTATATGGCTTAAAGCAAGACGCTTACTTTTCCAACTTGTAGATGGACTCAATTCCCAACTTGCTGTGGGGTTACTGAGTTACATGCAGACTGCCTTGGTGTGACTTCAGTAAACAGTAGCCACCGTAATTAATTATCTTTACCCTGATGTCATTGGATCTGGTGATGGATGAAAGGTGGATCATGGCTGATAAACAGATGTGCGTTTCCAGACGGATGCCACAAAGAACACAGGGTCCCAGATGGCTGACTGGACCGAGTAGGTCCTATTCTTATGAAAAGCTGTACAACCTTTACAGGGGGTGGTGGGGGAAGGTTCCATTCATGCCACGGCCCATGGGGCAGAGAATCAAAATCAGGAATAATGGCAAGTCCCACAAGCACAAGCCCATTCTGGAAGGAGAGGCCATACCACAGCTTAAAAGAAATGTCTTCAGAATTCATTAAGGGAGAACACAAAGCTGACATTCATAGATGAAAATCTCAAAAGGTCGTTGGGGAAAATACTGTTTTCTTTACCTTTCGACAGAGGCCGACCTTATGCAGCTAATGGTCTCCTACATGACCACACACTTAGGGCAGCCTGAAAGAGAAGCCATCCCAATTAGGCCCGGAAAGAAAAGAAGCAGAGTGGCTGGAGATGGTGGAAAAAGCAAAGGAAAAAGCAGGGTATATTAGGTCAGCTTATTACCTACCTATCTCCCTGCTAATCACCTCGCATAAAGCCTCAGCAGGAAATCATTTTGTCTCCAAGTGAGTCACAGCTTTACAGCAATTTTATAATGAAAGAAATAAGGGTTCTCTCCAAGCTGCTTACTGCATTGTTTGGAGGGAGGAGACTGCAGGCAGAAACATAAACAGGGGATCTGCTGTATCTATAATATTATGGCACAAAAATGAACTCTGTGTGGGTGTGTGATGTGAGTATGTATGTATCCAGGGGGTGGGGGTGGTAGTATATGTGGTCTGTGTGTATGTATGTGTTGTGGGGTATGTGTATGTGCAGCACACAATGTGCACAGGTGGTGATCTGTGTGCACAGGTGTGGTATGTGTGTTCATAAGAGCTGTGCCTGGTGCATGTGTGTGTGTGGCACGGTGTGTGAGGTATGTGTGAATGTGAGTGTGTGCTGGAGCATCAAGCCCGAAGGGTGAAGGAAGGATTCAAGAGGCAGCTGAATGACTCTTTTCCCTTAGATTTTTGACTATTCATTCAAATTACAAAGATTTTATATAATTTGGTGATTTCCTGTGTAAGTCATCAAGTCTAACAAGGCCCTCTCATTAAATGGGAATGATAATTTAAGCCAAATGGTTTATTTAGGAAAAAAGATCCAGACATCATGTGGTAAAAACAGAGTGTGCAAAGGCAGAATGAACAAGGGCAGATGGAACCAGAGAACCAGCCTGGGATACTCACAGGGCAGGGGATGGAAGCGGACCTTGAGAACTCCCTGGGGGACAGCTGAGTGAGGCGGGGAGACAATCCACGCAGCCGCAAGCCTCTGGGTACAATCTTAGCTACACCAACCTCAGCTGAGGAACTGTGGGCATGTTAATGTATGTGTCATTCTCAACTGCGCTCATTTCTTAAAGTGCAGGTATCAATAATTCGATTTTTTGATGACCGTAAGGATACAGGCTAGAGATGCGCTCTTGAAACATGTTAGTTCTTTTTTTCCCCATTCTTTCCCTTCCTCAGTGGTTGGCTCTGTAAGAAATGACCTGTGTCATGACTGGGATGCAGAGGAGGAGGATGGTATCCTGAGAACTCAGCAACTCCACACAGCGCAGACCTGCTGAGTGGCCCCCTCCCCACCCCACCCCACCCCACTTCCTTTTAGCAGGCACCCAGAGGGAAGTGGCAATCTGCAAAATAAAACTTTTTCGAATAAGAGAGAGAGAGAGAGAGAGAGAGAGAGAGAGGAAAAACAACACAAATCAGAAAAAAAAAAAGGGCCAAAAGAACTAAGGAGATGAAAACCAGCCCTTCACAACATAGCCCTGGACACAAACATGCAGAAGCATAAATGCATCCATGTCATTTTATTAACTTGGCTTCGTGCATTTGTTAATTGCAGCTGCCCACATCTTGGCAGCCACATATTGGACGCATTAGAACAGTAAGAGGTATGAATAAGGCTGGGTTCATCCTAATTCTTGCTGCACAGAAGCAGATTAATCCCATTTCAAACAGGCATTGATCACAGAGATACACAGAATGTTAACTAAAGGGTTGCATGAAATATGTTTGGGTAATCAATAGCCTGTGTCCACTGCGCTGGGCTGAGCAGGGAAGAGATGGGGAGCCAGGCGGCAAGGGGGTGAGCTGGAGCATGGGTTTGGGAGATGGACCATGAAAGACAGGAGGAAATACCAGGACGGGGAAAGGAGCAGCCACAGGAAAAAGGAAAAGCATGGAAATTCAGGGTGAACCACAGAGGTAAGGGGAAACAAAACAAGAGAGAGAAAGAAAGTGAAGGAAACAAAGTAGAAGAGAAGGATGAGCCAAAAGCAGTAGAGAAAAGAAAGGGTGGCATTTGGCCCAAGAGCAAGGAAATAAACCAGAGCAAAGGAGGGAAAACTCAGGAGAGGAAGCAGCAGAGCAACAGAGAGCATGGTGACATTCAAGTCATCCTCTGATTAAACTGAGGAGACTGCTTTTTATGCATCTGTGCCCTTGATTCAGAAAGAAACAGCAGCCTTTGAGTCAACTATTGTGAGGGTAATGACCCGGGGGAGACTGGTGGCTAGCGCTACTTATATTTACTGAATATACCCAGCAGATTAGGGGCCCTCATGGTAGAAGAGCTGTCTATATGCAAAGTCACATCATTAGCATATGTGCACAGGGAAAGGTGTGCTCCAGCCAACAGCGATTTACGAGCTGTGCTCTCCTCTCCTCCCCTCCCAGGGTGCCTGCCAGGCAAGGCCAGCAGTGCCTCCACTGTGGTGGCTGCAGGACAGGCTGGAGGGGGAGGTTCTCCCCCGGCTAGCCCTGGTGGAGGGGTTGATGTAGGAGAGGAGAGGAATGGGGACGGGGAGGGGAGAGGCTGCGCAACACAAGCGAGCGGTGATGGAAACAGCTGCAGAAAAAGGAGGCATTTAGGATAAAGCTAGACATCAATTATTTATACTCGCCATGATCCGGAGAAGGGTTTAAGGTGAGCCTTTCTTAAGACCTGGCTTCCGGCTTTCTCGCTTACACATTTTCTCTGCCTCCCTGCCTTTCCCCAGCATTTTTCTCTGGAGAATTCCTACTCCAGTTTCAAAACATATTTCCTCTTGCCCTCCACACTTTCTCAGAGCTCCTCTCAGTCAGGGACCTCTTGTTTTTGCTCCCAGTTTCTTGCACACCAGTTTCAGTTTCTATCATGGCATTCACTACACCTCAGTGAAGTTTCCTGTCTTCCCATCTTGGATCTCCTCCGTTCGTCTCTGTACCTTCTCCTGCTTTCTGGCTAAACCAGGCTTCTTACAGGCAAAACCAGGTTTCAGCCATCATTGTATCCCCAGCTCCTAGCCCTTTTCCTGGCCGTGCCAGCACTAGACCAATGCTTCCTGAACTGAAACCAACATATTCAATCTCATACACCCTTATTCTCATAATACCATTGTTAATGCCACTCCTTACAGCCTCTTCTCAACATATCCCCTCTTTTTCATCACAAATCTCTGATCATAGCTGGAAACATGATTCTAATTCCTTCTTGGTCCCCGTGGCTATCGCAGTAATCTTGAACTTGACCCCAAATTTCTCAAGTAAGTTTTAGGAAAACTATTATTTCATTTTATTATGTCCACTACCCTCCCTGCAGAGCTGTAAAGTAGAAAAAGACCAGCAAAACATATTAAAGTCTGAGGATGAAAACAATGAAAGGAAAAAGCCTCATGTTTTCTCACCGTGCCCTTAAACTAAGGTTCATATTAACCTTTTAAAAATTGCAGGAAAGTCACAACTTTTAGCAAAAGTCCTGTTTCTTTTGCACCAGGATTCAGTCTAATAGTTTTCAGAGCCACCGTGAGGGTGAGAGAGTACAGCAGAAGTTCAACACAGTGGCTGGGTGGGAATGGCCAGCTGCATGCAGATCAGCTCACCTGCATTTTGCACATGGAATTCTGAGCAAGAGTTAATTTGAAACAAAGTTTGAAGATTATGGGTACATAGAAAAACAGCTGAATTAGTTGACTGATTCCTTGGGCCTTCTTCCTAAATGAGTCTATGAACAGAATTTCCTAAGCTTCTAACAGAACCACCATTACATGAGGTCAGTCCAATGATCAACCCAAAGACTGACTGAATCTTATTCTGGGTTCCGCCAGCAGAGGGTCACCCCAGGTAGTGCTGGTCCTTTTCCTCTTTTGCCCTTTGACTCTGGATCACTCACTCCTGTATGGAGCTGAGAGCCTGATGTGCACAAGGACACTCACCTGCACCATGAGTAGTCGTCCCAGGAAGCCGTCCACATGCACAAAGACCAAAGCAGATGGGAAGTCCCACTCCCTCACTTCCTGGTTCTCTTTAAAGTAAGTATGGAGATTCTCCCTTCGGTCCTGAAACACCTGCTTGAAGAAGTTCAAGGTGTCCACGATGACCTGCAGTTTCCTCTGACTTTCTTCCACCTCACTTCTCAAGAGGTCTTCTGGGCTGAGATAATTAGAGGCCTGGAATTTAAACAGGTGAGTGTCACTATGCCAGCCGGCAGGTATAGGACATCCCATAGCTTTGCCCATCCCACAACTCAGAACCGAATGATTAGCCCAAGCAATATTTTTTGGAAACATAATACAGGAAGCACCTGATCCTGTCCTCAGTTCCAGAGGTGGACTGGGACCTGGGTTCAAGCCAGATTGCCAGTGATTGGCTCAGGGTGTATAAGTGGACAGAAGTAAGAAAACACAGTGAGACTTCTTTTGGGCCAGCTGGGTGGCACAGAGAACAGTGTTCTTTCCCAAGTGTTCCTGATTTAATTGTTTTCTAGAGTAAAATAATTCAAGTGCAAGAATTCTTTGAACTATAATTGTTTCTCTGTCTCCAAGAGACTTGAACCTGGAAGGCTGTGGAGCAACTTTAGACAGTCACTTTCCCCACCCCAGGGAGGGCAGAAATAACTGGGTCCTGGTGGCATCATCTAAGGGCTAAAGCCAGTCTTACGCATGAGCCAACAAATTATCATTCTGCTGATGCTAATTTTGGTTGGGTTTCCTTATATTTTCAACCAAAAGAGTCCTGGCTACCAAACATGCAGTCCTGGTCTAGGAGCTCAAGAACTGGCTTCTGGCCCTGGATTGGTTGACCTTTGGCAATTTGTTAAACCTAAGCCTTAGCCCACATCCTAAATCATACTAATAAATTCATAAGGCTCTCCCTGCGCAGGGTGCATCTGAAAGTGACCGAGATCATGAAAATGCCACTGTGTTTTGCAGCCTGCAATGTTCTCCATAGATGTGAGTTATTATTTGATACTTTTTAAGCATGTTCATTGTTTTCTCAGGGTTACAGTTCCTTAGAGGTAAAAGAAGCCAGTTTTAGGGGCAGGTTGCTCAAGCCTCATTAAGGCTTCCTCGTGGTTCATTCTGCCCTGGCCGCTGCGACCAGAGTTCCTAAGATGGAAGAGCATGAAGTGTGTGACCCAAGAAGCTACTCTGTAGCTCACAGGCACTGAGTTCCCAGCAGCGCAGGGCTCAGGGTAAGTCTTGCTGCACATGATCACCTTGGAGCCTCACAACCATGCAGCAGCCCTTTGAGATCAGTCCTCTTCACCCCTGCACAGAGCGTGGAGTGAGGCACAGAGCAGGTAAGGAACTTGCCAGGGCACACCCAGCTGCCAAGTGGTGATACAGTATTTGGCACAGGGATGCCTGACTCCAGAGGCAACATTCCTAACTGCTGCTGACTTCACGCCAGACCATCGGCACAGGTGTTAAAGAGGTCAAAATTCGTCTCCTCCACCCCACCCTTCACTTTCCCCCAGGGCTTGCGCAGAGGGGAAAGGAAAACTGGTCCCCCCAAGTATCCCAGCACTATGAGAACAGCTTTGGGAGTTATTGGCTGTGATGTAACATAATTCAAGTGTGAGAACCTTTGCACCATAATTCTCTGACCTGTAAAAAGTGCACACTTTCCTCTTCCCTGTGATTCAGTGCACCAGCCCCCAGGGACAGGTTGTTCTGGATCCTGGGGCAGCCAACCTGCTGGATGAGAAGGTTGCAGGTCTGCTGGAGCAGCACCATGAGCCGCCCTGGGGAGTCGTAGGACTCACACGTGGCCCAAATGAGACAGACTACGTGGAGCAGAGGCTGAAGCCATGGCTTCACCTCGGGAAACTCCATGCTCTCAAGGGCTTCCAGGTGGTGGTGGAGTGGCCTCAGGTGCATGTGGATGTCCTGCGCCTCTGCCAGAGCTGGAAGGAATAGGAGATGGTCACCTTCCCTGCTGAGGCTCACAACCACTGCGTGTCATAGCCACTGAGGGTCTTAGCCACCAAGAGGAGCCTTGTGCCTGGGAAGTAAAGATCTGTAAAGCACTGGCTGCAATCTCTTCTTAAACTTTGAGGACAGAGAAGCCTGGTTCCTAAAAACTTCCTAGCGCTAAGGAGGAAATACTGAAATCTGAAGACCCCTGGATAGCAAGGATAACCATCTGAGGAATCTCACAAAAATTCCTGTATCTGGACTTCTCCCTGGCCCTCCTGGCCCTGCTCTGGTGCTCTGTGTGTAGAAGGTACCTGGTGATCACTAATTCCTGTACTGCTATCTCTGAGGAAACACAGAATAGGTGACAGAGGACAAGGTTTAGAATCAGAAAGATCTGCCTTCACGTGCTTTCCTGTTGTATGATTTGGGCATATTTAAATTTAACTTCTCTGAATTTTGAAAATAGTCAGAACAGTAACAAATTTGAAAGTTCTTCTGAAGGTTTGAAGGTAGCATGGAGAGATTCTTCATACACAGCCAGCACAGTGCCCAGACCAAAGCAGGTGTCCCATAAATGGTAATGATGCTGATAAATACTTGCTAATGAGGAATCTCATTGAGCTCATATGGAGATGTCGCAGGGAACAGAGAAGTATCCCAGCCTGACTGTGGCAAGACTCCACTTGTTTTCAAAGCTAGGAAAATCTCCCGCCATTTCCTTTGACCGCAGCCACCAAAACAGGCTCCTTTCACCAGTCATCTTGTGTCTGAGACCAGAAAGTAGGAAAACCCATAGCATCAGGTACTAATTCTATATGGCCACTTAAAGGGTACTGAACAAAGCCCATTGAACAAACTGAGCCAGAAGAGCGAGTTTATACATGTTGGTTCATCCCTGGACAGATAATCTGGTACTGTCCTATGAGAGAAGATGTTCTTAGTCATATTATATGGGTGAAGTTTTGTATTCATCCTAAAGGAAAGCTCAAAATATGTACGATTTAGTAAACAGTTGCAATATGCAGGCATTGTTCTACTCACTAGATGTGTACCATCTCATAGGAAGCCCTGTGAAGTAGCTTTATTATCCCCAATTTATAAGTGAAGATATTAAGGCTCAAATACCTTGCCCAGGGTCTGCCTCTGAATTGGCCAGCCCTGCCTAGCTGAGCAAAGTCAAGATTATCCCACGTATTTATCATGTTAAATCCCTCACTGGATGGTTGTGGTGCTCATGACACACAGTAGTTTGTGATATGTACATCTGTACTTTATATCCCAAGTGGAGCTGTGGGAAGCAGTCTGTGAATTGGATTTTGAAAGTCAAATGTCATGGTAAATTGATTAAAGCAGTGATTCTTAAATGGGGGAGCTGATGTGAATATTGACACAGCTGTGTGGGAGTAGGTGCTACCAGAATCTAGCAGCCACTCTCCTGAGCACATGCCTGCTTCTACATGTGCTATAGGAAAAGGGGCTGACACCACCAGGCCAGAGTAGCTTTCTCTTTATGATGCCTTTTGTAAGAAGCAAAATCTCCTGTAGCCAAACAGGCACTCCCCTAATTTTTAAGTGCACAAATATTTGAGGATTGGCTTATCCAGTCCAGGGTGCAACGACCTTCAATCACAAGGTAGATGAAGAGATGAACAGAGTTAAGCACACACCTTTTAAAAATGCAAATATAAACTGCCTGTTATACAGTGATGTTTAGCGGTTTGCTGGTAAATCTTTAACAACAGGCTTTTCAGGGACAAAAACCTTCATTTGTAGCATTTGCCGATTTCTGTGGTGCAAATAATCCCAATCTTTCCACCATGTCTGATTTCAAGCTACTAAACTGACTTCACTGAGTGTTGAGCAGAGGGGTTGAAAAGAGGTACATACAGCAGGCTCTCACGAGAAACTGCTAGCCAGTCCAGGCTGGCTCCAGCATACCACTGGACCTTGACTTCTCTTCTACATATCTGCCTACAAAGATCCTGGGCTGGCAACCAGGCTGTTCTAGCCAATCCTGCCCCTAGTGGCCAGAGACAGAACTCCCTAATTAGTCTTTATTGCCCTGTTTTCTCCCCTTCAGGATTCTGTTGCTTCCTGCTTTCCAAGGTTCTTCATGCAGACAATCTTATTCCCACACTTTTTCCTATATCCTTTTAACCACCTTCTTTATGTATTACTGCATTCTAATCTGTCTGCTAATTCAGGAATATTTCTTCTCCTTTCCCCCTCTTCAGTCCATCAGTAGCCAAAGGACTACCTGGTTGAGAATAATAATGATAATGTACATGTAAATACATTTACTTAGGGTAAAGCAAGACAGATGCTCTGAAACTCAATTAGAAATGAGAAAATCCACCACCAGCCTCTTAAAGCTTTTTATTCTCAGGTGAACCTACCAAAATTTCAGGCCAAGTCTATCTAACTTCTTTAATCAACATTTCTTTTCTTCCATCATTGGAAGTAAGCTATATATTTAAAGGATTTCTAATTTTATAATAGTATGTATCTGGTATTATTATAATGGTATTGTTTTTTTTCTAATTTCTTTTCATTTCCAGCATATCCTCTACTGTAAAAGAACCAAATTCTTTTATAACTATTAATCAATATGAATGATTATAATCTATGGATCTATTAACGTGAAAAATATATCTAGGGCTCTAAAGAGCCAACTCATAAGTACACTTTTTACTTTTCTTACTACCTGTTATTTTATTTCAGAGCTCTAGATTTCAATCATTTGCATCCCTCATTTATGATATATCATGTCTGCTTACTACCTGTAGTACTTAATACTTTTCTCTAAATTGATAAATAAAATCATATAAAATGAAAACTTCAAATCACTACCACAAATGGAAACTGGTGTCACTTGCTAAAAACAGTTGCCCTTTCATGCATTTTTAATAGACCTGTCCATAGGTCTCCCACAGTCATCCCTCACAGCAACAGAGGTAAACACACCACTCTGGGGACACCTGTCCCATTTGAATTGAAGTATAAATCAGGAACAACTACTGATTCCTCCAGGACACAAAAATCCCTCAGTGAAGCAATAAACTAGGGCCTCAAGAGGGCCTGCATTCCAAGCCAGCTTCAGGTGCTGGTAGAGTGGCCTCTGTGATAAGATTTTAACGCCCAGAAGGACCTGAAAGACTAGCAACTTATGCTGCTTTATCTGTTATAAGCACATGTCAGAAACTCCCCACTGGAACTTTCATCCCTTTAGCTGAGTGGTTTCCAAACCCAAAGGCATGAGGAAGAGAAGGTGGGACAAGGTGTAACTAGTGGGCTCCAGACACAGGGCTCTCTCACCTCTAACAGAGCAAATTTGTCTTTCCAGAAGAGAAAAAGGGTTTGGACATCACTGCTGGGATTAAGCTTAAATCATAAGAAATTGCAAGTACCGGAGGGATCGGAAGATGGCAGCGTGAGTAGAGCAGCGGAAATCTCCTCCCAAAACCACTTATACCTATGAAAATATAACAAAGACAATCCTTCCTAGAATAAAGACCAGAGGACACAGGACAATATCCAGACCACATCCGCACCTGAGAGAACCCAGCGCCTCGCGAAGGGGGTAAGATACCAGCCCCGGCCCTGTGGGAGCCGAGCGCCCATCTCCCCAATTCCCAGAGGGAGAAGAATAGGCAGAGCGGGAGGTAGACAGAGCCCAGGACTGCCGAACACCCAGCCCCAGCCATCCAGGCCAGAGCGCAGACATAGTACAGGCCCAGGGGGCCCTGGATGCCAGGGAAACAGGGCAGCAAGAACAGTGAGCGGGCACTGGTGGACTGGCACTGAAGGACACCAGAAAAGCGAGCGACCAGTTCTTTTTTGTTTTTTGCTGTTTTGTTTTGGCGAGCACTTTGTGGAAGTCTTAAAGGGATAGGGACCCCAATACTAGGGAAACAGGGCAGCAAGACCGATGAGCAGATGCCTGAGGCTGGCGCAGGAGAATAAAGAAAAACAAGTGGCCACCTTTTTTTTTTTTTTTAATTAAAAAAATTTCTCTAATTAAAAAAATTTTTTTTCTTTCTTTTTTGTGGTTGTTTTGTTTTGGCGGGTGCTTATTGGAAGTCTTAAAGGGGCAGGGCGGGACACTTAATCCAGAGGTAGGGAATCCGGGGATCTCTGGGCACCCTAACCCCTGGGCTGCAGTGAGCAGGGAGGCCACTTACAGAGATAAATAGCCTCCCAGCCACTCCCCCTCCAACGCGACTCCACCAATTTGGAGCAGCAGCCAAAGCCAGGCCATGCCCACAGCAACAGCAGAGATAAACTCCATAGCAGCCGGGCAGGAAGCAGAAACCCTGTCTGCGCGCACCTGCCCAGCACAAGCCACTAGAGGTCGCTGTTCTCCCAGGAGAGGAGGGCCACAAACCAACAAGAAGGGAAGTTCTTCCAGCCGTCACTCGTCCCAGCTCTGCAAACTATTCCTATCACCATGAAAAGGCAAAGCTACAGGCCGACAAAGATCACAGAGACAACACCAGAGAAGGAGACAGACCTAACCAGTCTTCCTGACAAAGAATTCAAAATAAGAATCATAAACATGCTGACAGAGATGCAGAGAAATACCCAAGAGAAATGGGATGAAGTCCGGAGGGAGATCACAGATGCCAGAAAGGAGATCGCAGAAATGAAACAAACTCTGGAAGGGTTTATAAGCAGAATGGATAGAATGCAAGAGGCCATTGATGGAATTGAAATCAGAGAACAGGAACGCATAGAAGTTGACATAGAGAGAGACAAAAGGAGCTCCAGGAATGAAACAATATTAAGAGAACTGTGTGACCAATCCAAAAGGAACAATATCCGTATTATAGGGGTCCCAGAAGAAGAAGAGAGAGGAAAAGAGATGGAAAGTATCTTAGAAGAAATAATTGCTGAAAACTTCCCCAAGCTGGGGGAGGATATAATCGAACAGACCACGGAAATACACAGAACCCCCAACAGAAAGGATCCAAGAAGGACAACACCAAGACACATAATAATTAAAATGGCAAAGATCAAGGACAAGGAAAGAGTGTTAAAGGCAGCTAGAGAGAAAAAGGTCACCTATAAAGGGAAACCCATCAGGCTAACTTCAGATTTCTCAACAGAAACCCTACAGGCCAGAAGAGAATGGCATGATATATTTAATACAATGAAACAGAAGGGCCTTGAACCAAGGATACTGTATCCAGCACGACTATCATTCAAATATGACGGTGGGATTAAACAATTCCCAGACAAACAAAAGCTGAGGGAATTTTCTTAGCACATACCACCTCTACAGAACATCTTACAGGGACTGCTCTAGATGGGAGCACTCTTAGAAAGAGCACAGCACAAAACACCCAACATATAAAGAATCAAAGAGGAGGAACAAGAAGGGAGAGAAGAAAAGAATCTCCAGACAGTGTATATAAAAGCTCAATAAGCAAGCTAAGTTAGGCAGTAAGGTACTAAAGAGGCTAACCTTGAACCTTTGGTAACCACGAATCTAAAGCCTGCAATGGCAATAAGTACATATCTTTCAATAGTCACCCTAAATGTTAATGGGTTGAATGCACCAATCAAAAGACACAGAGTAACAGAATGGATAAAAAAGCAAGACCCATCTATATGCTGCTTACAAGAAACTCACCTCAAACCCAAAGACATGTACAGACTAAAAGTCAAGGGATGGAAAAACATATTTCAAGCAAACAACAGTGAGAAGAAAGCAGGGGTTGCAGTACTAATATCAGACAAAATAGACTTCAAAACAAAGAAAGTAACAAGAGATAAAGAAGGACACTACATAATGATGAAGGGCTCAGTCAAACAAGAGGATATAACCATTCTAAATATATATGCACCCAACACAGGAGCCCCAGCATATGTGAAACAAATACTAACAGAACTAAAGGGGGATATAGACTGCAATGCATTCATTCTAGGAGACTTCAACACACCACTCACCCCAAAGGATAGATCCACCGGGCAGAAAATAAGTAAGGACACGGAAGCACTGAACAACACAGTAGAACAGATGGACCTAATAGACATCTATAGAACTCTACATCCAAAAGCAACAGGATATACATTCTTCTCAAGTGCACATGGAACATTCTCCAGAATAGACCACATACTAGGCCACAAAAAGAGCCTCAGAAAATTCCAAAAGATTGAAATCCTACCAACCAACTTTTCAGACCACAAAGGCATAAAACTAGAAATAAACTGTACAAAGAAAGCAAAGAGGCTCACGAACACATGGAGTCTTAACAACACGCTCCTAAATAATCAATGGATCAATGACCAAATCAAAATGGAGATCCAGCAATATATGGAAACAAATGACAACAACAACACTAAGCCCAACTTCTGTGGGACACAGCAAAAGCAGTCTTAAGAGGAAAGTATATAGCAATCCAAGCATATTTTAAAAAGGAAGAGCGCCCCCGAATAGCCAAAGCAATCCTGAGAAAGAAGAATAAAGTAGGGGGGATCTCACTCCCCAACTTCAAGCTCTACTATAAAGCCATAGTAATCAAGACAATTTGGTACTGGCACAAGAGCAGAGCCACAGACCAATGGAACAGACTAGAGAATCCAGACATTAACCCAGACATATATGGTCAATTAATATTTGATAAAGGAGCCATGGACATACAATGGCGAAATGACAGTCTCTTCAACAGGTGGTGCTGGCAAAACTGGACAGCTACGTGTAGGAGAATGAAACTGGACCATTGTCTAACCCCATATACAAAAGTAAACTCAAAATGGATCAAAGACCTGAATGTAAGCCATGAAACCATTAAACTCTTGGAAGAAAACATAGGTGAAAACCTCTTAGACATAAACATGAGTGACCTCTTCTTGAACATATCTCCCCGGGCAAGGAAAACAACAGCAAAAATGAACAAGTGGGACTATATTAAGCTGAAAAGCTTCTGTACAGCAAAAGACACCATCAATAGAACAAGAAGGATCCCTACAGTATGGGAGAATATATTTGAAAATGACACATCCGATAAAGGTTGACGTCCAGAATATATAAGGAGCTCACACGCCTCAACAAACAAAAAACAAATAACCCAATTAAAAAATGGGCAGAGGAACTGAACAGACAGTTCTCCAAAAAAGAAATACAGATGGCCAACAGACACATGAAAAGATGCTCCACATCGCTAATTATCAGAGAGATAAAAATTAAAACTACAATGAGGTATCACCTCACACCAGTAAGGATGGCTGCCATCCAAAAGACAAACAACAACAAATGTTGGCGAGGCTGTGGAGAAAGGGGAACCCTCCTACACTGCTGGTGGGAATGTAAATTAGTTCAACCACTGTGGAAAGCAGTATGGAGGTATATCAAAATGCTCAAAACAGACTTACCATTTGACCCAGGAATTCCACTCCTAGGAATTTACCCTAAGAACGCAGCAATCAAGTTTGAGAAAGACAGATGCACCCCTATGTTTATTGCAGCACTATTTACAATAGCCAAGAATTGGAAGCAACCTAAATGTCCATCGATAGATGAATGGATAAAGAAGATGTGGTACATATACACAATGGAATACTACTCAGCCATAAGAAAAGGGCAAATCCAATCATTTGCAGCAACATGGATGGAGCTGGAGGGGATTATGCTCAGTGAAACAAGCCAAGCGGAGAAAGAGAAATACCAAATGATTTCACTTATCTGTGGAATATAAGAACAAAGGAAAAACTGAAGGAACAAAACAGCAGCAGAATCACAGAACTCAAGAATGGACTAACAGGTACCAAAGGGAAAGGGACTGGGGAGGATGGGTGGGTAGGGAGGGATAAGGGGGGGAGAAGTAGGGGGGTATTAAGATTAACTTGCATGGGGGGGTAGGAGAAAAGGGAGGGCTGTACAACACAGAGAAGGCAAGTAGTGATTCTACTACATTTTGCTATGCTGATGGACAGTGACTGTAAAGGGGTTTATAGGGGAGACCTGGTATAGGGGAGAGCCTAGTTAACATAATATTCGTCATGTAAGTGTAGATTAGTGATACCAAAAACAAAGCAAAAAAAAAAAAAAAAAAGGGCAGTTCCTGTGTGTGGTAACCTCCAACGAGTTCTACACAAGGGTATAAAGGGCATATAAAAGTGTAGGCAAAGGGTCTGTTTGTGTTTATACAAAGGATCAAAGCCTAATTGGGCTACCCCAAAAATGAACTAAGATACGATATGAAAAAGAACTTCCAACATCTGCACTCTCTGGAAGACTCATGCCAGAAGATGATCATCAAAAAACACCAACAAAGATCCACGCACTGCTACAGCTGTAGATGCACCCATCCCACCAGTTCCTGGACTTGCCATGGGAATGAGGAAGGAGATATCTAAGCTGGCCTGTGCATACAGTAAAACAACAAATTTGACTGGATCTATACTGTTGGAACTCAACCAAGAATTTGGAGAAGTGCAAATTGTAGCGCTCCAAACTCTTACAACTACAGACTATTTACTGTTAAAAGAACATATGGGATGTGAACAGTCCCCAGGAATGGGTTGTTTTAATTTGTCTGATTTCTCTCAGACTGTTCAAGTTCAGTTGGACAATATCCACCATATCATAGATAAGTTTTCACAAATGCCTAAGGTGCCTAACTGGTTTTCTGGGTTTCACTGGAGATGGCTGGTAATTACAGATATGCTTTGGTTATGTAACTATACTCCTATTATGTTAATGTGTGTGCGCAATTTAAGTAGTAGCTTAAAACCTATTTAGGCTGAAGTTACTCTACAAGAAGATATGTCAAAGAAATAATCAATCTTCCCATGTTTTCTTCCACCTGCTACTTCTACAGCTTTTCTTCTTCCTTCCTAATTACAACCCTTAAATAGAATTCGTACCTCGTATCAAATTTACCGAGTATCATAACTCCTCCAAGTGGTAAAGATACCTCAAGACAAATGCTGGGCATAGAAGCCACAGGGCATAAATATGCAAAGAAGTAAAAAGCTAACCTTTTCAAACAATGGGGCTTCCCTCTCGCTCACCAACTTCACATTTCCCTTTATGGCCCCGGAAGATGACTGGTTGGCCAGGGACGGGTAGGATTCCTCAAGGGAGGAACAACCTAGGACAGGCGCAGTCGCGGGGGGGCCATCAGGTGAGAAGTTGGGGATCAACAGAGGTGAGGCTTGGAACCTCACCCCCCCTGTTCTGAGAGGGGTCTTCTGCATACGTGGATGTTTTGTTGCCCTTGTCTAGCTTGGATTATCACATAGTCTACAGGCACACACCTGATCATCTACATTTGCTCTCTTACAACACTAAACTATGTTTTCTACCTTTATCTTGTATCTACCTACCACTTCAGCATTTTATTAAAAATAATAATAATAAAGAGAGAAATGTGGTATCCACATATAAATCAAGTATAAAAACCAAATGAGTATTCATATTTGAACTGACTGTTTAGAGTTCATAATGCATGAGCAAAACCGAAAGTTTCTGTGATGACTGCCCTTGTACTGTTCACTATGTAACTTACTCATTATGTAAGAATTTGTTCTACATGTAAGAACTTGTTTGTTATGCCTCAGAAGATTGGAGACTGACGAAAATTAGGCTTGGGGTGGATTAATGATTGTGCATTGAGCATTGACTCCCCTATACAGAATTTTATTGTCGTTAACAACCATTTGATCAATAAATATGAGAGATGACCTCACAAAAAAAAAAAAAAAAAAAAAAAGGACAGACTTCCAATGGTAAAATAAATAAGTAACCGGGATGTAATGTATAGCATAAGGAATATAGTCAAGATATTGTAACAGCTTGGTAGGGTGATAGCTGGAACCTAGAATTATGTATATAAATGTTCTACCACTGTGTTGTACACTTGAAACTAATGTAATGTAATACTGTGCATCAACTACCCTTCAATAAAAATTAATTATTTAAAAAAAAAAAAAAAGGAAGAGCAATCCCAAATGAATGGTCTAATGTCACAATTATCGAAATTGGAAAAAGAAGAACAGATGAGGCCTAAGGTCAGCAGAAGGAGGGACATAATAAAGATCAGAGAAGAAATAAATAAAATTGAGAAGAATAAAACAATAGCAAAAATCAATGAAACCAAGAGCTGGTTCTTCAAGAAAATAAACAAAATAGATAAGCCTCTAGCAAGACTTATTAAGAAGAAAAGAGAGTCAACACAAATCAACAGTATCAGAAATGAGAAAGGAAAAATCACGACGGACCCCACAGAAATACAAAGAATTCCCTTAGAGAATACTACGAAAACCTATATGCTAACAAGCTGGGAAACCTAGGAGAAATGGACAACTTCCTAGAAAAATACAACCTTCCAAGATTGACCCAGAAAGAAACAGAAAATCTAAACAGACCAATTACCAGCAACGAAATTGAAGCGGTAATCAAAAAACTACCAAAGAACAAAACCCCCGGGGACAGATGGATTTACCTCAGAATTTTATCAGACATACAGGGAAGACATAATACCCATTCTCCTTAAAGTTTTCCAAAAAATAGAGGAGGAGGGGATACTCCCACACTCATTCTATGAAGCTAACATCACCCTAATACCAAAAACAGGCAAAGACCCCACCAAAAAAGAAAACTACAGACCAAAATCCCTGATGAACGTAGATGCAAAAATACTCAACAAAATATTAGCAAACCGAATTCAAAAATACATCAAAAGGATCATACACCATGACCAAGTGGGATTCATCCCAGGGATGCAAGGATGGTACAACATTCGAAAGTCCATCAACATCATCCACCACATCAACAAAAAGAAAGACAAAAACCACATGATCATCTCCATAGATGCTGAAAAAGCATTTGACAAAGTTCAACATCCATTCATGATAAAAACTCTCAGCAAAATGGGAATAGAGGGCAAGTACCTCAACATAATAAAGGCCATCTATGATAAACCCACAGCCAACATTATATTGAACAGCGAGAAGCTGAAAGCATTTCCTCTGAGATCGGGAACTAGACAGGGATGCCCACTCTCTCCACTGTTATTTAACATAGCACTGGAGGTCCTAGCCACGGCAATCAGACAAAACAAAGAAATACAAGGAATCCAGATTGGTAAAGAAGAAGTTAAACTGTCACTATTTGCCGATGACATGATACTGTACATAAAAAACCCTAAAGACTCCACCCCAAAACTACTAGAACTGATATCGGAATACAGCAAAGTTGCAGGATACAAAATCAACACTCTGTGGCTTTCCTATATACTAACAATGAAACAACAGAAAGAGAAATCAGGAAAACAACTCCATTCACAATTGCATCAAAAAAATAAAATACCTAGGAATAAACCTAATCAAAGAAGTGAAAGACTTATACTCTGAAAACTACAAGTCACTCTTAAGAGAAATTGAAGGGAACACTAACAGATGGAAACTCATCCCATGCTCGTGGCTAGGAAGAATTAATATCGTCAAAATGGCCATCCTGCCCAAAGCAATATACAGATTTGATGCAATCCCTATGAAACTACCAGCAACATTCTTCAATGAACTGGAACAAATAATTCAAAAATTCATATGGAAACACCAAAGACCCCGAATAGCCAAAGCAATCCTGAGAAAGAAGAATAAACTAGGGGGGATCTCACTCCCCAACTTCAAGCTCTACTATAAAGCCATAGTAATCAAGACAATTTGGTACTGGCACAAAAGCAGGGCCACAGACCAATGGAACAGACTAGAGAATCCAGACATTAACCCAGACATATATGGTCAATTAATATTTGATAAAGGAGCCATGGACATACAATGGCGAAATGACAGTCTCTTCAACAGGTGGTGCTGGCAAAACTGGACAGCTACATGTAGAAGAATGAAACTGGACCATTGTCTAACCCCATATACAAAAGTAAACTCAAAATGGATCAAAGACCTGAATGTAAGTCATGAAACCATTAAACTCTTGGAAGCAAACATAGGCAAAAACCTCTTAGACATAAACATGAGTGACCTCTTCTTGAACATATCTCCCCGGGCAAGGAAAACAACAGCAAAAATAAGTAAGTGGGACTATATTAAGCTGAAAAGCTTCTGTACAGCAAAAGACACCATCAATAGAACAAAAAGGATCCCTACAGTATGGGAGAATATATTTGAAAATGACACATTCGATAAAGGCTTGACGTCCAGAATATATAAAGAGCTCACACGCCTCAACAAACAAAAAACAAATAACCCAATTAAAAAATGGACAGAGGAACTGAACAGACAATTCTCCAAAAAAGAAATACAGATGGCCAACAGACACATGAAAAGATGCTCCACATCGCTAATTATCTGAGAAATGCAAATTAAAACTACAATGAGGTATCACCTCACACCAGTAAGGATGGCTGCCATCCAAAAGACAAACAACAACAACAAATGTTGGCAAGGCTGTGGAGAAAGGGGAACCCTCATACACTGCTGGTGGGAATGTAAGTTAGTTCAACCATTGTGGAAAGCAGTATGGAGGTTCATCAAAATGCTCAAAACAGACTTACCATTTGACCCAGGAATTGCACTCCTAGGAATTTACCCTAAGAATGCAGCACTCAAGTTTGAGAAAGACCAATGCACCCCTATATTTATCACAGCACTATTTACAATAGCCAAGAATTGGAAGCAACCTAAATGTCCATCAATAGATGAATGGATAAAGAAGATGTGGTACATATACGCAATGGAATACTACTCAGCCATAAGAAAAGGGCAAATCCAATCATTTGCAGCAACATGGATGGAGCTGGAGGGGATTATGCTCAGTGAAACAAGCCAAGCGGAGAAAGAGAAATACCAAATGATTTCACTTATCTGTGGAATATAAGAACAAAGGAAAAACTGAAGGAACAAAACAGCAGCAGAATCACAGAACTCAAGAATGGACTAACAGGTACCAAAGGGAAAGGGACTGGGGAGGATGGGTGGGTAGGGAGGGATAAGGGGGTGGGAGAAGTAGGGGGGTATTAAGATTAACATGCATGGGGGGTAGGAGAAAAGGGAGGGCTGTACAACACAGAGAAGGCAAGTAGTGATTCTACAACATTTTGCTATGCTGATGGACAGTGACTGTAAAGGGGTTTATAGGGTAGACCTGGTATAGGGGAGAGCCTAGTAAACATAATATTCATCATGTAATTGTAGATTAGTGATACCAAAAACAAAACAAAACAAAAAAAAAGGGCAGTTCCTGTGTGGTAACCTCCAATGAGTTCTACACAAGGGTATAAAGGGCATATAAAAGTGTAGGCAAAGGGTCTGTTTGCGTTTATACAGAAGATCAAAGCCTAACTGGGCTACCCCGAAAATGAACTAAGATACGATATGAAAAAGAACTTCCAACATCAGCACTCTCTGGAAGACTCATGCCAGAAGATGATCATCAAAAAACCCCAACAAAGATCCACGCACTGCTACAGCTGTAGATGCACTCATCCCACCAGCTCCTGGACTTGCCATGGGAATGAAGGAGATATCTAAGCTGGCCTGTGCATACAGTGAAACAACAAATTTGACTGGATCTTTACTGTTGGAACTCAACCAAGAATTAGGAGAAATGCAAATTGTAGCGCTCCAAAATCTTACAACTACAGACTATTTACTGTTAAAAGAACATAAGGGATGTGAACATTCCCCAGGAATGGGTTGTTTTAATTTGTCTGATTTCTCTCAGACTGTTCAAGTTCAGTTGGACAATATCCACCATATCATAGATAAAAGTTTTCACAAATGCCTGAGGTGCCTGGCTGGTTTTCTTGGTTTCACTGGGGATAGCTGGTAGTTGCAGGTATGCTTTGGTTATGTAACTATACTCCTATTATGTTAATGTGTGTGTGCAATTTAAGTAGTAGCTTAAAACCTATACATGCTGAAGTTACTCTACAAGAAGATATGTCAAAGAAATAATCAATCTTCCCATGTTTTCTTCCGCCTGCTACTTCTATAGCTTTACTTCTTCCTTCCTAATTACAACCCTTAAATAGAACTCATGCCTCATATCGAATTCACCGAGTATCATAATTCCTCCAACTGGTAAAGATAACTCAAGACAAATGCTGGGCATAGAAGCCACAGGGCATAAATCTGCAAAGAAGTAAAAAGCTAACCTTTTCAAACAATATGGCTTCTCTCTCACTTACCAACTTTACATTTCCCTGTATGGCCCCGGAAGATGACTGGTTAGCCAGAGACGGGTAAGATTCCTTAAGGGAGGAACAACCTAAGACAGGCACAGTCGCAGGGGGCCCATCAGGTGAGAAATTGGGGATCAACAGAGGCGAGGCTTAGAACCTCACCCCCCCTGTTCTGAGAGAAATCTTCTGCATACGTGGATGTTTTATGGCCCTTGTCTAGCTTGGATTAACACATAGTCTACAGGCACACACCTGATCATCTACATTTGCTCTCTTACAACACTAAACATAGTTTTATCTTGTATCTACCTACCACTTCAGCATTTTATTAAAAATAATAATAATAAAGAGAGAAATGTGGTATCCACATATAAATCAAGTATAAAAACCAAATGAGTATTCATATTTGAACTGTTTATAGTTCATAATGCATGAACAAAATCGAAAGTTTCTGTGATGACTGCCCTTGTACTGTTCACTATGTAACTTATTCATTATGTAAGAATTTGTTCTACATGTAAGAACTTGTTTGTTATGCCTCAGAAGATTGGAGACTGACGAAAATTAGGCTTGGGGTGGATTAATTATTGTGCATTGAGCATTGACTCCCCTATACAGAATTTTATTGTCGTTAACAACCATTTGATCAATAAATATGAGAGATGCCCTCACAAAAAAAAAAAAAAAAAAAAAGGACAGACTTCCAATGGTAAAATAAATAAGTAACCGGGATGTAATATATAGCATAAGGAATATAGTCAAGATATTGTAACAGCTTGGTAGGGTGATAGCTGGAACCTAGAATTATGTATATAAATGTTTTACCACTGTGTTGTACACTTGAAACTAATGTAATGTAATATTGTGCGTCAACTACCCTTCAATAAAAAATAATTATTTAAAAAAAAAATCAAATGAATATTCATATTTGACCTGATTGTTTATAGTTCATAATGCGTGATCAAAACTGAAAGTTTCTGTGATGACTGCCCTTGTACTGTTCACCATGTAAGAACTTATTCACTATGTAAGAATTTGTTCACCATGTAAGATCTTGTTCATTATGCTTCAGAAGATTGGAGACTGATGAGAGTTAGGCTTGGGGTGGATTAATTATTGTGCATTGAGCATTGACTCCCCTATACAGAATTTTATTGTCGTTAACAACCATTTGATCAATAAATATGAGAGATGCCCTCACAAAAAAAAAAAAAAAAAAAAAAAGGACAGACTTCCAATGGTAAAATAAATAAGTAACCGGGATGTAATATATAGCATAAGGAATATAGTCAAGATATTGTAACAGCTTGGTAGGGTGATAGCTGGAACCTAGAATTATGTATATAAATGTTTTACCACTGTGTTGTACACTTGAAACTAATGTAATGTAATATTGTGCGTCAACTACCCTTCAATAAAAAATAATTATTAAAAAAAAAAATCAAATGAATATTCATATTTGACCTGATTGTTTATAGTTCATAATGCGTGATCAAAACCGAAAGTTTCTGTGATGACTGCCCTTGTACTGTTCACCATGTAAGAACTTATTCACTATGTAAGAATTTGTTCACCATGTAAGATCTTGTTCATTATGCTTCAGAAGATTGGAGACTGATGAGAGTTAGGCTTGGGGTGGATTAATTATTGTGCATTGAGCATTGACTCCCCTATACAGAATTTTATTGTCGTTAACAACCATTTGATCAATAAATATGAGAGATGCCCTCACAAAAAAAAAAAAAAAAAAAAAAGGACAGACTTCCAATGGTAAAATAAATAAGTAACCAAGATGTAATGTATAGCATAAGGAATATAGTCAAGATATTGTAACAGCTTGGTAGGGTGATAGCTGGAACCTAGAATTATGTATATAAATGTTTTACCACTGTGTTGTACACTTGAAACTAATGTAATGTAATATTGTGCGTCAACTACCCTTCAATAAAAAATAATTATTTAAAAAAAAAAAATCAAATGAATATTCATATTTGACCTGATTGTTTAGAGTTCATAATGCGTGATCAAAACCGAAAGTTTCTGTGATGACTGCCCTTGTACTGTTCACCATGTAAGAACTTATTCACTATGTAAGAATTTGTTCACCATGTAAGATCTTGTTCATTATGCTTCAGAAGATTGGAGACTGATGAGAGTTAGGCTTGGGGAGGATTAATGATTGTGCATTGAGCATTGACTCCCCTATACAGAATTTTATTGTTGTTAACAACCATTTGATCAATAAATATGAGAGATGCCCTCTCAAAAAAAAAAAAAAAAGTAAGCCAGGTTGAGGACCTTGAATCTATCTGGAGGGTGAACACTAGTTGGTTTTGGCCACCCAACATAGTTCCTCTTCCTTGGCACTCATCTCCAGATCCAGGGGAGGACCTGTGGCCAAATCGGAGCTGATCAGAATCAGCGTCTCGTCTGAATTTTTTGAGAGAGAGAAGCTTTCTCTTTTGTCTGAGCCTGGAATATTTGGTGGCCATCTTGCTACCATGTGGACCCTTAGGGGAAGTTTATAGAATGAGAGAGACCAAGTCCTGTGACATCACTGGAGCCCCTGGATCATAATGCTCTTGAACTTCCTGAGCCAATTTAAATTGAGGTTCCTGCCACTCCCAACTTAAGAAATTGTAATTAACACACCTCACTAGGAATGTATACCTGTCAAAAGCTCACAGCTGATGGGAAGGGAGTATGAGAAAGAAAAACAGAGGATCAGGTAATGGGAAAAGGAACTACATTGAGAAGAAAATATGGACTCATGTGGTTGGGTGGGTTCTATATATAAAACCAATGAGTCTGTGTGGCTGTGACACAGAATACTTGGACCCAGCACATGAATTGAGGAGGGTGATCCTTGCCTGCCCTGTCTGGAAAGAGTGAACTGAGAACTTACAAGAAGGTGAAGAGAGACAGAATGTCACAAACTGAGCTTTATTCATATTTATGTTAAGAAAGGACTCTTTGGGCCCAGAGCAAAGGCCTACCAGGGGAGAGAGTATGAACAGGAATTCTCCTAGGATCTCAAAGCAGAGACTATATCTCATTTGGTCTTTATTTACCCACCATCCTCCCTAAGGTCTGGCATGCAGGAAGCTCTCAGCAGAGATTCATAGGATAACATAATACTTGCTGTCTGAAGAAAAAGTGGTGGATGGGCTTGGGTTGGATTTTGGAGGGCTCTGAGTAATAGAAAAATAATAAATATGGGCTTTCTATGAAATGAAAAACGATGCATTCAATAATTTAATGAATATTTATTGAGCATCTACTATGAGCTAGTACTGTTCTGGGTGCTGGGAAGGTGCGTCAGTGAGCAAAACAAAGATTCCTGACCTCATGAAGTTCATATTCTAGGGGAGAGACAGTCAACAAACAAGTTCTGTGGGAAAAAAAAGTCTAAACAAAGCAGGTGAGGAGGACCAGGAATGTGGGCTGGAGGGGTTGTAATCGTTCAGTGGAGTGATGGGAGGCAGACCTCACTGAGAAGGTAACATTTGAACAAAGTCTAGGGAGGGTAGTGAGGGCGAGGTGCAGACCCTTAGGGGGAACATACTGCAGGTAGAAGGAATAGCCAGCGCAAAGGCCCTGAGGTGGGAGCATGCCTAGGGTGGCCCAGGAGCAGTGTGGAGGTCAGTGAAATGGGAACAGGGTGAGGGAGAAGAGCAGGGCTGAGTCAAGCAGGTCAGAGCACAGGCAGCCCTACCTGTGGGATTTTGATTTTCCCCCTCAGAGGAGCAGCAATCACTGGAGGGTTTTGAGAAAAGGGCTGACATGGTCTGACACCATTTTTAGAAGGGTCACTCCAGCTGCAGTGTTGAGAATAGACTGTCAGGGGCCTAAGCAAGAGAAAGGGATGGGTTAGCAAGCTGTGCTTTGACACAGAAGGCAGTGGCTTGGCACGGGAGTAGTGGAGGAGATATAAGAAATGGTCTGTTTCTATACACATTTTGAAGATTCGGCCGATTTCTTGATGGATTAGTTACAGGGCTGTGAGAAAATAAAAGGAGTCAGGATGACTCCAAGCTTTGGGATTTGAATAACAGGAGGAACGGCACTGCCAGTAACTGGTGTGGGGAAGAGAAAGGGTGGAGTATGTTCTCGACAGAAGACCGGGAATGCGTTTTTGGACACATTAGCATTTGATACACCTGTTGGACTTCTGACTGGGGACATTGAGTAAGCAGTTGGATATGGTGGTTGGGAGTTCAGAGAAGACTAAAGGTAACAAATTTGGTAGATGTCAGGTACAGATCATTTGTGGAGCTCTGCAGGCGAGTGAGTGCCCACAAGGAATTGAGTATATGTAGAGAAAAGATGTCCCAGGAATAAGCCCTAGGGTTCCCATGTTAGGAAGTTGGGAAGGAGTCGGGGTGCCACCAGTGGAGACTGAGAGGGAGTGGCCATGTGACAGAAGGTAACTGGAAGGCTGTCTTCTAAAAGCCAAGGGAAGAAAGGAAAGGGTCATCAGGAACTATGTCAAGCGCTTCTCGCAGGTCAAGCAGGAAGAGTACTGATAATGAGCCTCCAATTAGTGGAGGTCACTGGAGATACTGGCAAGTTCTTTCATTTATCTTCCATGCAATGCAGGGGTAAGGGCCCTGTGAGTGTGTATAAGATAAAGCAAGAAAAGAAGGGGACACAGCCAGAATAGACATGGATTCTAGACATGTTGCTAGAAAGGGGACCATAGAAATAGGATGGTATGGTAGTTGGCGGAAGGAATGAGGATTTTGTTTGATGGGAATTATCTAGTGCAGAGGGGAAAAATAGGAATGTAGGAGAGAGGGGAGGATTGCTGGAGTGACCACCTCAAGGAGGTGAGAATGGGCAGAATTAGTCCAAAAGTGGCAGTTTTAGTCCTTGGGTGGGCATCAGGTGACAGCAGACAGTCTGCAGCCATGGGGGGGATGGCAGAGCACTGAGTACAGCTATTGGCAGATGGGCTAGCTAAAAGCAGCTGCGGAAATTTTATTCTATTATTTATGTTTTTTTAAACCAAGCAAGCATCACAGAGTGAGGTTGATAGAGGAGATTTTGGATATTTGAGGGAAAGAAAGAAAGTGTGCAAGAGTGATTATGAAGAACAAGAAAACAATTGGCATTGGAGGTATGGGATGTCAGTCGGAAAGCATACACCTCTGTTGGAGGTGTGGGGCCATGAATTTAAAGCGGAGCCAGTTGTTCTCTTCTCTGGCCCCACTCAGCTTCATGGCTGCAGGTATGGAGTAGGTAGAGGCTGGATTTCACCAGGATTATGATTTTGCCAAGCAGGCACAACAAAGCAGGGCAGAGGCCAGTCGGTCAGGAGCAAGGGAATGAGGAGAATGACGGTGCACTCCAGCTGGGTAATGGGGAGAGAGGGACAGTGGGAAGGTGGTGGAAGCCACGGAATGGAGAGTCTAGCAGGGTCACGAGCTTGTTGTGGTGACATGGGACAGAGTGAGCTGGAAAACAGGAGCAGTGGCCAGAGAAAGAGGTGCCTGAAATTGGATCATGAAGGGATGGTTTGGTAATTCAAGGTCTGGGAATGGGTGGGAAAGGGTGGTTAAGATAGGGAGGAGTAAGCTTCAAGGAGCCCAGAGGCTGCCTGTTTGGAAGGATTATTTGTGTGTTTACTGAAATGGTCACCTGTAAAGACAGGAGTAATGCTGGGGAGGGTCAGAGTGGACTGGGAGCCAAATCACGGAGGAAGGCAGTGTCATCAGGACCTGGTGCAGCAATGAGGAGAGAGGGTGGCTTTGTCTGATGGCATGAGATTCAAACTGGAGGCTTTCCAACATGAATCAAGAAGCAGCCTAGAGGAGCAAGGACACCTGTCTCACCTCCAGGCTCAGAGGTAGAAGGGCAGTGGGATAAATAAGGCTGTGCCTCTGAGGAGAGTCAGGTTTGGGTTAGAGAAAGGTGACAGGACAGTCAGAGAAGTGAGGGCACTTTTAAATGGGATGCAGACCAACAATAATTCTATCCTTTAGGGAATACCTACAACATCACACACTCTGTTCCAGGTGCCCTAATACATTATTCTAGATTTCATGACACCCTGCAAGGTAGTTTGACACTGAAGAGGTGAGCTGACCTGCTCACATTACACTGATGAAAGTGACAGAATCAGGATTTGAGCCCAGGTCCATGCAACTCCAAATCCCATGGTCTCTCTCCAAAACACAAAACTTTACAACAGCATCTATGTTTCAGAGCTGTAGGAAAAACAACCAGGCAGCAGTGCAGAAAGTGATTGGGAGGAGGAAGAAAGGGAGCAGGAGAACTAGTTACTAAATTGTCTGTTCTTCCTTGGAAACATTTTTTTTCTTTACTTTCTACTAGTGTAATGGGACAAAAATGTTAAAAGGTATAGCTTCCTCCCCTGGTTAACACCTCCCCTCCCAACATCTCCCCCAACACACACACACACACACACACACACTCACACAACCCAGGAAGCCTTGTCTTAGGCAGGTGGGGACTTCACTTCAGTGCTGCTGAAGGGGAGCATGCAGCCTGGTCAGCCAACGCACAGGAGCAGGGAGGGTCGGCAGCAGAGCTGGGAGGGGCAGGGGGGCTTAGGGCACCAGGGGTAGGCAGGGTTCTGAAGTGACTCTGGAGTAGCTTCAGGGCACATAGGAAAAGAAGGTGGCAGAGGAGTGGGTGAATGGCCTAAAGACTGTTGTTAGAGGTTTGAGAAATATAATTATTTTATTTAGAGTTTTAAAAGAGGTACCATACAAACAACAAAAGCTTTGCAGTGGAAAGTGAGTCTTCCACCTAGAAACGGTACCATACTATACATACAATTCTGCACCTCTTAGAAAATTATTTTAATTGAAGCAAAATTAAAAAAATTATTTAAATTGCAGCATTGTTCAGAATAGCCAAGAGCTGAAAGCAACATAAATGTCCATCCAGGGAGAAATGGATAAACAAAATGTGTACATATAATATACAATGGAATTTTATGGAGCCTTCAAAAGGAAGGGAATTCTGTCACATGGATGAATCTTGAAGACATCATGCTGAGTGAAATAAGCCAGTTACAATAAGTTACAAATACTGCATGATTCCACTTATATGAGGTGCCTAGAATGGTCAAGTTCATAGGGACAGAAAGTAGAGTGGAGGTTGCCAAGGAAGGGATGGGGAGGCAGAGGGAGTGGTTTAGTGGGTATAGAATTCATTCATGTGGGATGGGGGAGTTCTGGGATCTGTGGCACAAACAGTGTATGTACATGTGGCTGATAATATTGTACCTTACACTTGGAAATTGAGAGTGAATTTTATTTTATGTGTATTTTTGATACACACAAATTATCTTAAGGATTATTACACATCAGTCGTTTCTTTTAATTATAGATAGACCTTCATTCATTCACCCAGTACCCTGCTGAAGAACGGTCAGTTTGTTTCCAATCTCTTTCAATGTACCAATGAAAATTCTGGAACATTTGAGGGTTTGAATTATTTTAAAATCACTTTTGAATTGCCTTTGTTGCTGGATACATTTCCTTTTGCAACCCTGGGATGGACCCACTGTCTGCCATATGCATGTGTAGTTGCATCTCTGAACCTTTGTCCAGTCTGCTCCTCATCCCTCAAAAGTTACTTTGTTCTCAATTTATTCTTCCCTTCTTCTTATTCAGGAGCCAGTGCAACACTTGAGGCTAGTTCAGGCTCTCAGACCACCCACACAGCTCTCACCTCTGAGCCCAATGGCACTTTCCATCACCACCATACATTAGGGGATTTTACCCAAGCTTGGACTTCTGCAGGGACGGTGTTCAGACAATGCCCAGCAGTCAAGCCATTTGGGCTGTTAAACACTTCCCCATCTACTGAGAAACCTAGCTTCTAGCTTCTCTGGGCCCCTCAGAGCAACTCTAGCCCCTTCTGGAATTCCCCTTCATTAGCTTCCTGATAAAGCAGCTAAAGGGCTTACACTTGACATGGCAGGGAGCCTCCAGAACCTGGCTCCGACACTGGGACCAAACTGTGGAACTACCTCCACCCCAGTCATATGGGCTTTAAATATTTTAAGACAACTACCTCCACCCCAGTCATACGAGCTTTAAATATTTTAAATATATGAGTAATTTCATGGGTGCGATCTTGTCTTCTATTTCTTTGGTATTCCCCATAGCACCTATCACATGAAACACCACATAACCAGTACTCTGAAAACACTGATTTCACAGCTTGCAGGATCCAGAGCATTGGGCCTCCAGAAGCATGCACACTCAACTTACAGGGATGCTAACTCCCATTCCAGAAAGGTCTAAATGTCCCAAGAATCTCTCCTGAGCACCCTGCCTGAAAGCTCCCACACTCTCCAGGCTTCTGCTATGGGCTCATGGAAGCACTGCATAACCCACATCTCTGGAGAGCTTCTCCCCCAGCTCCAGGCAGACCCCTCCAAACGCCTGTTGGACATTTCCAACTGGATGCCCCAACTTCTTATCTTGGCACAGGGCTGACATTTGGCACACAGTTGTGTGATGAATGAATAAGATGAAGTCAAAGCCAGCCTACCTCCCCTTTTAACTCTTCTCCAGAAGTAAACACTATAGATAGCATTTCACCTCTCTCACCTCACTGACCGAAGAGAAATTCCCCTTTGTTAACCATTTCCTGTCTTCCCAGTACCAGTGTCCAGGAGGGATGAAGAGACACAGCCTTAAAAAGCAAGCGGTCAGGACCCAGCAGGCACTCTTGGGATTTTAGCGTCCCCTCACTTCGGCTTGAACGCAGGCCAGGCCTGAAGCAAGCTTAGCCCCTAGACTTTCTCACTCTGACCTGGCCCCTACTCAAATTTCCCCCGCTCCCATTTACAGCTGTCTCACGTCTCAGTGGTTAGCTCCGGCCGGTTCCCACTCAGCTCCGCCCCTCCAATACAACTGGGACCCGCCCCAACCATCCTGCTCTCCTCGGACACCCCAAACTCGGCTCCTGGCCTCACTCCCCTGGCCCCGCCCCTCCCCCTTCTCCTCCCCAGTTGCAGCAGCGCGGGGCCAACCCACCCTCACCTCGGAGAAGAGCGCGGACAGGTGCTCCAGAGGGGCTGCGGGCACGTCCCCGCAGAGCACCGAGCCGCGGAGTCTGTGGGGCCCGGGCGGCTCGGGCCTGGTGCGCAGGCAAAATAGCCCCTTAGCACGAGGCGTGCCAGAGTCGGGGCCCGCGTCCAGCCCGGATCGCAGCGCCAGGCCCCCAGGCCCGGGCCGTACCAACAGCAGCGGCTGCGGACCCTCCGCAGCATCGCGGCCCAGGAAGGCGTGCAGCAGCCGCTCCGCCTCGGCGGTGCCCGCGCAGCGCTCCCAGGCGCCCGCAGCCGGTCGCAGGCTCTGGGCCATGTAGGCCCCCAGAAGTCGCAGGCGCGGGTCGGCGCCGGCTTCGTCTTCTGCGTTCTCCTCAGCCAGCGCGGCCCGCTCCTCCGCGCTCGGCATCGTGCGGCCTCTGGCTGCCTCGGGCAGCAGCGGTTTCCCTAGAGACGAGGACGCAGCCGGGGCTCCATCCTCCGCTCCCCTCCTATTGGGCACAGGACTCCTGGCCCCGCCCCTTCCTGTCTAATAAGGTAGGAGAGGGCAGGCTGGGGAAGGGGCGGGATCGCGTCGTTGTTGCTAGGAGACCTGCGGCTGCTCACGTTTAGCGTGTTGCCTCTCATATTGCAAATACTGGAGGGTGATGGTCCTAGGGCACTGGTTTGTAGGATATAAGTGCTGTTAAGGGTCCTGCTAGTTAAGGTCAGATGACATTCCTTAGAGGTCTCCAGACACTGAAAACATTCTGGATGTCCCACCTAGTCCCCAAAAGCACACTTCAAACTTGAGAATAATGTCAGATCATAAAACAGATGTCAAAGAATTCAGTGACATTTTTAACTTATTTGCCACGAAAACTTAAATACTTTAGAGCAATGCTTATGTGGACACTAAGCATTTGAAGTGTGCTGGTGCGGCTGAGGAACTGAATTTTTAAATTTTAATTTTAAATAATTTAAAATTAAATAGTCAATATGTGGTTCACAGCTCAGCCTCAGAGTTATATTACCAATTATATTTCAAGAGGTTTTTTAGTGTCCTGCTGTGTCCGTGCCTTAAGTGTGTGCTTCATCTGACAAATGGGAACTCAGACTCTGAGATCACTTCACTTTGATTTATGTGTGCCCCCAATCAGTTCTTCTCAAACGCAGCAAAGCAGTTTTAAATGTGCAGGGTGCTCAGACCCTCCCATTCCTGCTGTATATCTTGACCTTGTCTTCAAAAATAAATAATGTGAAACACCTTTCTGACCTCAGAAATTAGCATTTGCCACCTGCTGAATCCTTCTCCATGATCAGGATATAAATAACCTGGTCCTCTGCATATATTAAGGTGAGATGGGACAAGGAAAGGTATATAGCCTCAGTAGCATGAGACCTGCAGGTCTGAAAGAGCTCCCTTCTGCCCTGTCACCCTAATTATAGGCACCAACCAGAGACAGCAGCATTTCTGGGTAAAAAGAGCACTTGTAATGGGCTTCAAAGGCATATTAACAGAATAAGCACTTATCAAAAGCAGTGAGGCTAACAAGAGGCCCTCAGGAAATGCTATAGCTAGAAGGTAAAATGATTGATTTCATAATAACTGGGACACAGGAGGTGCTATGATGAAAAATGTTCCCATAGAAACTGAATCTTTATGTTTGTAAAGAGTGTTTTATCATTGCCAGATCAACAGTAGACCAACCAGGAGTAAAGGAACAAAAACAAAGACACTCACATGATTTTTTAAGATGAATTTGATAATTGACTTTTCAAAAAAAGCATCAGGGAAAAGAAGTGTTGAGGCCTTCCTACACATACCATAGTTGGTAGAGTTTGTATTTTGCACATAGGAAGGCATCATTTTTTTAATGCTTAGGACCTCCAAAAGGGTCAATCCTAATCATGTTTTACATAGAGAATAAAGTCAGGGCCATTAACTTCCTGTAAAGTCTTCCAATAAAGTTTCTATCAACCCACCATGGCCTATTTGCCCCTCATCCTCTTTGTCCTTTTGTCCCGATATACATAAAAATACAAACACGGGAACCTGTGAAGATGCCTTGAAGAGGTCTAGAGTGAAGCCTCCTGAACACGGACAGTGCCAGCTTTTGCCTTTTTCTCCCAACTATACACCTTAATCTCCATTTTAGAAAGAGATTTGGCACAGGGGTGTCTGTATGGGATTTATTGAAAACAATACCATCTTTATTTTGTATAATTATGATAAGGGAACAAAATAACAAGTATATTTGCTCTTACTGTGTAACAAATTACTCCAAAGAATATCTGTTTAAAATAGCAGTAGACATTTATTATCTCACATAGTTTGTGATGGGTCAGAAATTTTGGAGCAGCTTATCTGGGTGGTTCTAGCTCAGGATCTCTCATAATATTGCTGATATGATGCCGTCAGAGGCTCATCATCTGAAGGTCTGACTGGGTGTGGAGTCGGTGCTGGCTGTTGCCAGGAGGTTTCAGTTTCTGAACACCTGGACCTCTCCATTGAGTGCTTGAGTGTCCTTACAACATTATGTCCGGCTTTCCCTGAACCAAGTGATCTAAGAGAGAGTAGGACAGAAGCCATGGTACCTCTTATGATACATTGTCATTTCTGGTGTAATCCTACTCATTATAGAGGTCCACCCCATTCACTCTAAACGGGAACTACACTAGCACATGAATACCAGGAGACAGGAATCATTGGGGCACATCTTAGAGGCCGGCAACTACAAATGGTGTTAAGAAAGATGCTGAATTTGTGTGATTGTTCAGATGGAATTATTTCCTTTTCATAAACTAGAAATTTGGACTTGCTTCCATGAGCATAACATTTTTATGTCAGATTTTTTGCTGTAATGGCCATGCACAATTCCTATTCAACACTTTTCAATAATGATCCCTTTAAATTCTGGATAGCCATCATTGACAGGAAATTTGTTCACACAAGCCAGTAATGCAAAATTGAAAGCCTTTCACAATCATTCAAAAATTAACAGTTGGCATTATATGTACAGAACTGAGCAGCTTTCTTCCTTGACAAATGGTATGTTGAAATTTCTTGTGATGCTGTGGATATTGATTCTACATCAATGTTTCTATATCAAATATTCAAAATAGTGATAAAGGTTTAATTCAAAGAATATGCATGCATTGTTAGTCTCCTTGTTGCCATCTTGGATACCACTAAATGAAGACAGTCAGATATAAATGTGCAGACATGTTGGGTACATGTGTAGAAGGAGAGGCCAGGCTACCTGGAGCTCCAACCAGGACACATGTACAAGAATATTAATTGTTCCATATTCATGAGAGCAAACTCATGGGAAACAAACCAGTTGTTCATCAATGATAGGATGGAAAAATAATTGTATTGTATACTACACATAGAATAAAATACTATACAGCAGTGAAAAGGAGTGGACTGCAGCTCCATGCATCCACATAGGAGAATCTAAAAGGAATAATGCTAAACAAAAAAAGACAAGTTGCAGAGGAGTCCTTTCAGTATTTATTAGTTTTAAATTAAATGATGATATTTTGTTAGACATACATAATCTAGAGAAAACTAAGGGAATGATTATCCTAAAATTCAGATTTTGATCATTTTTCAGGGGCAGAGGGGGAAAAGTGGCATGGGATGGTGAGGGACCCAGGGGCCCCCTTAGGTTCCTGGTGATGTTTTATTTAACCTGGCTTATGGGTTTTCATTTTATCATTCTTCTTGAACTGTGCATATATGTTATGTGCTTCTTTGCATATGTATGATATACTTCACAATTAAGAAAAGGTATATGCTATTTCTTGTACTCTGAATGTTGTGGGACTACTCATTTCTGTTACTAGGAATAAGTAAATTATTATTCATAGAAATGCTAACATTTTATTAGATTTATAAGAGTATACATCAAATATCTTTATATTTTTAATTGATTAAATTTCACAACTTTTATAATTCAGTCTGTTGCTAGTGGCTTGTCATTGGGTTCAGTAGACACTGTTCAAACCTTCTCTTTACTTCTTGGTTGTCTTCAACACAGATTCCTGATTCACTGTGAAACGTTCTAGACTGCTGATTTCCATGGCAATCACCCACCTCTTGGCTTCTTCCCCTCAGTCTCTTTGACTACTCTGGTTTTACCTATCCCTTCAATATTGACGTTGCTTAAGCATCTGTCTCAGACCTGCTGGCCTTCTAGCTTTAAAATCTCTCCTTGTGAGGCTTAGAACCTCACCCCCCCTGTTCTGAGAGAAATCTTCTGCATATGTGGATGTTTTATTGCCCTTGTCTAGCTTGGATTAACACATAGTCTACAGGCACACACCTGATCATCTATATTTGCTCTCTTACAACACTAAACTATGTTTTCTACCTTTATCTTGTATCTACCTACCACTTTAGCATTTTATTAAAAATAATAATAAAGAGAGAAATGTGGTATCTGCATATAAATCAAGTATAAAAATCAAATGAGTATTCATATTTGAACTGACTGTTTATAGTTCATAATGCATGAGCAAAACCGAAGGTTTCTGTGATGGCTGCCCTTGTACTGTTCACCATGTAAGAACTTATTCACTATGTAAGAATTTGTTCTCCATGTAAGAATTTGTTTGTTATGCCTCAGAAGATTGGAGACTGACGAAAATTAGGCTTGGGGTGGATTAATGATTGTGCATTGAGCATTGACTCCCCTATACAGAATTTTATTGTTGTTAACAACCATTTGATCAATAAATACGAGAGATGCCCTTACAAAAAACAAACAAACAAAAAAAATCTCTCCTTGTATGAACTTACTCATCCAAGGTAAAAATTCTTGCTTTTATGCTGCTAGCTCCCAAGTCCATATCTCCAGGCCAAAACTACATAGGTGTAACATTGTATGATGATACCTGTTTTCCCCTCAAATCTCTATAGAAATTGTTCCATTGCTTTTTGAAACTTAGTGAAGAGAAGTCTGAAGCCAGCTTGATTTTGTTCTTTGTAGTTGTCATTTTAAACTACCTGTTTGTTTAAGGCATTTGTCCCTCTCCCTTTTTGTCTCTGTGATTCTTAAAAATGTTTTAGGTTATAGCCAAACTCCAACTGAATTGATTTTTGCCTGAATTATGAGACCCCATTCAGTTCTCGTGATGTGTTCCTTTACAGTAGGAAAGACTGATCTATAGAATCTTTGATTATTACTTATTTTCCATTTGTACTTTCTGGTCTGGTTTTCTGGTAGTGTAGATTGAGAGAATGTGCTAAAAATTATAAGTAAGGGGTACATTTTGAAATACTAACTGAGGTTTTTCATTCCTATATGTTTTGATGTTGTCCTGTGGTTCTCTACTCAGTGGGGTAGTGATATTTAATGCCCTAGGGGAGTGTGGATACAGCCTAAAACAGTCCACTGAATTCCTGAATAGTTTTTAAACACATAGTAGAGACAATAAAGTGAAAGCCATGCTATTTCTTTTCTTTCATGGTAAGAACCAAGCACTTAAAAGGGAGAAAAGCATTTCTTGTACAGCCTGTTTTTTTTAATCCCAAGAGCTTGGCTTTGAATATACAGAGCATGGTCTGGAAGACTGAGAGGCTAGAATGTATATCCTAAAAGGTAGAGGGCTAGGAGTGCCTGGTGACTGATGAGATTTCCCTAAGAGGAGCTAAGAACTCTTTCTAGGATGGGGAGGGGTGGACATGCACAGTAGAGGACAACGTGGTTAGAGCTGTAGAATTCTTGATCCTTTCTGGAAAATCCGGGGAAGGGGGAAGACACGAAAGCTACTGGGAGAGCTTGGGTGTCCAGGAGAGGGGGACACCTGAGCCTGGCTTGCCAGGGAAGACACGGGCAACTCGAGGACGTGAAGTCCTTTTATGCAGCCTGTCTCCTGTGCTAGAGCAGCAGTGGGGGAGGGTCGGGTTTGAGGAGAGTAACCAGAAGGCGGCTTTTCAATGCTGCCTTGCCTTCACAGGCTGCAGGGACAGGGGCTAAGGCCTTTTCCCTGGTTAGGAGAACAGAAATGCTTAGCAGGCCAACATGGGGTCAGGCTGACAAGGACACAGCAGGACCTGCATCCCCCGGAGGCCTTGGTGGATGTCTACACGGACTGGTTACAAGGACTAACAAGATGGTTTACATCTCAGTGAGGGTAAAGGACAGACGTAGACCTGCTTCTAATGGCCAGTAGGTATAAGCTCTCTAGGAACTCACAACCCTCCGAGAAGAGGGTAACGGGAAGAATTCTGAATTTCCTGGAACTCAAAAGACTGGTTCCTATGGCTGACGGGGGTCAGGGGTGGATCAGCCCGGGCTTGGTCAGAGCCACTCCAAGTATTATAGAAATAAGGGGTTTACTATAACAAGTAGAACCTAGATGACTGTGGGAAGAGCTAGTAAGTGAAGGTCTGGAGGGTTCGATCTGGAAAACGAGAGAAATTGTCACTAACAATATCGACGTGTGGCCCTCGGCTCTGTATACCCAAAGCCAAGCTCTCAGAGTTAAAACAAGCAAGCAATACAATTTAAGCCTTTCCTCCCTCTTAAGTGGGTGGCTCTTACAAGAAAATAAAAGAAATAACATGCCTTTCACACTATTGTCTCTGCCATGTGTTTAAAAAGCATATATCTGCAGAACCACAAAGCGGGAGTTCTTGGAGAGGTCTACAAAGGCACCGAACCTGGCCTCTGTGTCCTCCAAGTAAATGAGACTGACAGACAAAATAGAGAAGGCCAGTGAAATCTGAATTTCAGATAAATAACAGATACATTTTTAGTATAAGTATGCCCCAAATAGCGCATATAAGGATGTGTGGGGAAATCAGATATACTTATACTAAAAATTATTTATCTAAAATACAAATTTAACTAGATGTCCTATAGTATTATTTGGGAAATATGGCAGCTGTATCCATGAATAACAGCATGTCTTTCAATTCCCTCTTCCAAATGCCATGTGAATTCCACTCAGTGGCAAACTGTCACAAAGAATCATATAGTAAAGGAGATTCTGACATTCCCTCCCTGCCTTATAAAGGATTGTGGCCCCAGATTGATAACAAACAATTTAGAATAGGATCTCATGAGGCAACTTAAACTTAGATACAGGAAAAACAACAATGTATTGGAAATTAACAAAGACCACCCCAGTGAGAAGAAAGGTCATTTATTCCGAGTTTGCTCTAGCAAGGGAGTCAGCCACCATCCCTTGCGTCTTGACATAGAACAAAGGCAGGCAGGGGAGTGGGAGGGCTTTTTTGTGGAACAAAGGGAAGGCTCAGGTGCCCTGATTACAGGCTGCTGGCCTGTGGAAGCTGGGGGAGGGCAGCTAGTGGCCAAGCATTTTAGGTGATTTGTTAGGGGTGTGTGTTTGGTCCTAAATTGGGCCTAAATTGGAAGTGGGGGCAATAATTAAGTAAATTGTCAGTTACTAATCATATTCTGGTGGTTTTGGGCTGATTACTACAGGGGTTATTGTTCGGTGTCTTGCCTGAGGGTTTCAACCCCAGGTAAGTTCACTATGGATTCAGTGAGACCAAGAAATGACAACAGAATGTTCTTGGGGCACAAGGGCTTATACCCAGCTTTATTCTCATGATGGTAGGTTGAAAAATAGAATCACGTCTGCATCCAGTAGTCTACAGGTCCATAATCCACTTCCAGTCTCCAGCTCCACCCAGAACACTGGGCAGAGCTCTCTGTATATAGTGACTCAGTCAGTAATAGCTTATTGCCTATGGGTGTGGAAGCATTAGACTAGCGGTAGGCCAATTACATCATCAAGTAGTTAGGGTCAGTGAGGATCCTGCCCATAGGAACTTTCATTGTCCCCACATCTGGCTTCCTGGACTGTTTGCTGCAGATCATGTATCAGATTTAGGCTTTTATATATGCTCTGGCCATTGTCTGTATATTCAGTCTCTAAATAAAAAATTATTGTGGATGAAGTGAAGGTATGCTTTTATATATGCTCTGGCCAATGTCTGTATATTCTGTCTCTAAATACATAATTATTGTGGATAAAGTGAAGGTTCCTGTGCCCAGGATTCTCACCTGGCCCTGGTTGTCTAGCTCACTACACACGTGTGGGCAACACGTTGTTACTGACTCTATATAAAGAGCTCCACCCAGTGCTCTGGATGACGCGGTGGCATGGCTGCAAGGCTGCAGGAGAGCAGAGATGAGACTGGAGTGGTGGCAGCACCGAGGACAGAGACTGAGACGGCTGTGGCGATAGAGAGGCCCAGAGGCAGAGACGGACTTGCTGCATGCAGACTCCCTCTGAGTAGATGGGATTCTAGTGATTGACCTGCCATTGTAGGAATAAAGTTGGGTATAACCCTTTCACCCCAAGAACATTCTACTGTCATTTCGTTGGTCACATTGAACCCATAGTGAACTTGTCCTGGGCTGAAACCCATTGGCAAGACAATTATTTTTAATTTTTTGTGCAAATCTGTTTTGTGACCATGAGAAATATACCTTTATACCATGCAAATACTATTTACTGCCTCCTAGTACATACCTTCCAGAATTCCACCTACATCCAGTCCCATTGTTTTATGGGAGTTTCTTTTCTGATTGTAGAAAGATGATGAGGATGGGCGGTGTGGGGTAAGATTATGCTGGAGGATAGGATGAAGTGAAACATTATTTTGGTCACTTCACATACTCGGCACTTAAGTTAACATCGCAGGTCAGTAAACTATAGCCTGTTGACCAAATCTATCCCATCTCCTATTTTTGAAATTTTATTGGAACACACACATGCTGTGGAGAAAACTGAAGCTCCTATGGCCAGGATCCTCACCCAGAACCTAAACTCCTTGATGATGTAATCGGCCTATTGCTAGGCTAATGCTTCCACACCCGTAGGCAATAGCTATTATTGACCAAGTCACTCTATAAAGAGCTCTGTTCAGTGCTCTGGGCAAATGTGAGAGGAGGGGGAATTACAGACCTGCAGACTGCTGGATGCAGACATAGTAGCACAAAGCCGGGTGATAAACCCTTTTACCCCAAGAATGTTCCATTGTCATTTCTCGGTCTCACTGAATCTACCATAGTGAACTTTCCCAGGGTTGAAACCCATTGGCAAGACACATGCCTATTCATTTATGAATTATGAAAAATGTATGGCTTTTTTCACTGCAAGGGTGGAGCTTAACAGTTGCAACTGTACAGAGACTGGATGGCCCACAATGCCAAAAATACTTAGCACTTTACAGAAAAAGTTTGCTAACTTCTAGTTTAGATTAGATATTACCAAATCTTTTGGTTCATAAGAACACAAGGTGGGAAAGGTATAAAGTAGTCTCAGTTTCATGAAGTTAAGTTCAGAATGTGTTTTGGTGGTTTCCATATGCTTGAGGGTAAATGGTCATTCTTTGCAGATTCTGGAATCATGTAGCCAATCAGTCATATACATTAAAGTGAAGGGCATTCTTCTTTTTGTGTATTTTCTCAGTTGTTCCAGTGAAAAGTTGGGAGAGTATAGGGAAATGAGAGTTCCTATGGCTGGGATTCTCACTTGACCCTTGTCGGCGTGCTCACTATAACACGTGTGGGCAATACGTTATTACTGACTCTATATAAGGGCTCCGCCCGGTGCTCTGGGATGCACAGCTACAGGACAGCATAGGCTGGAGTGGTGGCAGTGCCTAGGACAGAAGTTGAGATGGCTGTGGGGAAGAAGAGGCCCAGAGGCAGACACTGGCTTGCTGCATGCAGACTTGCTTTGAGGTGGATGGGATTCTAGTGATTCACCTGCCACTGTGGGAATAAAGTCCTTTCACCCCAAGAACATTCTGTTGTCAGTTTTCAGTCTCACTAAATCAAGAGTAAACTTGCCTGGGACTGAAACCCTCAGGCAAGACAGAGAGATTGCATTAAGGTCCCTAGCTAGATATCATTTTAAACAACGAATCCATATTGTGCTTTCTCATTAATGGTTATTAATGGTACTACTTCTTTTCTCCTTCATGACCCAGCACGTTCTCTGTTGACTGTAGGAGTAGCAGGAATTTCATTAGCCTTTCATTCTGACCATTAAATGATGCAGTGATGGATACTGTGCAGTGTCTTGCCAATGGGTTTCAGCCCTGGGCATGTTTGCTATGGATTCAATGTGACCAAAGAAAATTGATAGCAGAACGCTCTTTGGGGTGAAAGGGTTATAACCAACTTTATTTCCAGGTGGCAGGTCAGTCACTAGAATCCCATTCACTCAGAGCAAGTCTATATGCAGCAAGCCAGTCTCTGCTTCTGGGCCCCTCTGTCCACACAGCCATCCTCTGGGCCTCAGTCCTCGGCACTGCCACCACTCCAGCCTCTGCTCTGCTCTCCTGCAGCCCTGCCACCGTGTTGTGCCCAGAGCACTGGGCGGAGCTCTTTTTATAGAGTCAACAGCCATGCAGTGCCCACAGGTGTGCAGTGAGCTAGTCAGCCAGGGCCAGGTGAGAATCCTGGCCACAGGAACTCTCATTTTATCCACAGCAGTCTTGTCTTCAGAGAGAGGTACCATTTAGTGACAACCCAAACTTGTTATTATTGATAATAATAAAAATAAAATGGACAATGTTAGAGGCTCTCTACATTCTAGGAGCCTAGTTACTTTCCATATTGCACTTTCCCTATTATTCCAAAGTCAGCAGAAGGGTGATTTAATGAACAATGGTTTTGCTTGTTCATGTGTTTTACCCCTGCCCATCCCATTCACCCTGCTACTAAACTGTTCACCACTTGTTCTTTGGGGAACTATCTCCATCTCCTGAATCATCGGGTACCCTACCCCCAGCCCAGGTACTTTTGGTAGGGTTCAGTTCCCAATGTCTGGCTGAATCGTGTGACTCGGCCTCAGCTAACTGGATCATGCTGTCCCCTGTCCACAGTCACCAATGTGGCAATGGGTATGTGATCTCATGAACAGTAGAGTCAGACCCAAGGCTTTGGTTTGACTCTTGGGTTAAATGAGTGCTTCCTGTTTCCTCTTGGACTTGAACCTAGGAAGATGTAGAGCAGGCCTAATGTGGCTGTCTTGGCACCATGAGGGGAAGGGCTAACTGAAAATATGGAGCCAAGGCAATGGAAGTGGAGCTGAGAGAGGAGAGGGAGCAGTTTCTGATGACATGTCTGAGCTGTAACCTGCACACGGGGCTTTCCATTTACATGAGCGAAGACAGTCCCTCCCCTGTAAGCCAGTTTGAGTTGCATTTTCTGTCCTCCTTTAACAAGGGTCACAGCTGATGCAAGTGGCAGGTGAAGAAACATTTCTTCAAGAAAGAAGAGATGAAGATGTTTATTGGTCAGGGGGAAGTAATCCATGTTGGGCACAGTTGAGAGAGAAAACATGAGAAACACTTCCAGAACAATTTTTAGAAGAGATGTGAAGGGTGGCTCTTCAATCGCTTTGACTCCAGGTCACAGAGGTAGCTCTTGATTTTCACCCTGTTTTTGAATTAAGGCAGTAAACCAGAAATTAACATGGACACATGTCCCTGTGTTTATTCACCATTCAATGTTTAATTCCCTGGGGGATGAAAGAAATACTTAATTAAATGAGTGAAACAATAAAAACCCTCACTTGCTTTTCACACATATTTGTCTTAACAAAAATATGCTATGAAGCATCGAAGCTATTCTTTTTAAAATGAATTCTACACACCACTTAATCACAATAATCTATAGAGTGTAACTATGTATTTTCCACCCCAGGATACAGGTGGGCAGAGCAAGGAAAACTGCTGAAAAAAACCTCCTCAGCTCTTTCTTTGAGTGATTGTGGGAATTCTGGAGCTTGGCATTAATTTTAGTTCTTAGAGGTGGTCTTCTAGATTTTGGAGGAATTCACACATCTAAGAGGTTTAGGGAGCTGGCCCTTCTGGCAGGAGTGGGATTATAAATTTGCAAAATATACATCCAGTCATGACAGTGTGAATGAATGAAGTAATGTGTGTATTATCAAACATCTGGAAAATGATGTTCACCTCTGAGCTGGTCATGAGGGTGGGTGTAGGAAGAGGATTCAGGTGGGAAAGAGCTGTGATGAAAAGTGAATGCCATTCTTGAAGGTACCAGAGTTGAGAAGAAGTGAAGAGACCCTAAAGTTTTTATCTAATTGCTATTTTTTCTCACATTCAAAGTTGACATTCCTGATTTTTCTTGTCTCCAGGAAGAGGAAGATCTCAGGTCCTTTTCACTGTCTTCCTGTTCTTTTAGCCACAACTCCTTTCTTAATAGGAGACGCAGAATGTTATTTATTCCTCCCAACAATTCTGAGTGGAAACATTTTTGCCTTTCTTTCATGGAAGAGGGAACTGAAACTCAGGTGATCAGTGATGTGCAAGGGTCATAGCTTAAATAGGGTCCCAGCCTGCCTCCTGCAAACCCCCAACTGCCTCTTTCTGGTGAATGAGGTGATACCACAGATTAGGAAGCCAGCAGCTCCTTAGTTAGTGAATCAGCAGGTTGAGTTTGCAGACAGACCCAACTCGCCACCCCCACGGATGCAAAAATGAGTGTGACTCAGCTTTCTGGTTCACTCACAATGGGGGGCTTTGTGCCAACATGGCAGAGGAGGCGAGTCTCTACCTGAGGCAAATACCGTCCCTGCCCTGATCTTAATTCCCGTGGAAGTCTATCAAACAGGATCGAAAGGAAAACTGAAGGAAGCTATAAAGTCCCTTCCAGAGGCTCCCAAATTCAGGGCCTTTAAGCCAAAGGCCCACTTCACTTGTCTTTCCCTGTGCTGGCAGATTGAATAGGTGGAAGACCACAGTCCTTTGGGCTACGTGGGTACTGGGCTCACAGTCTTTCTCTCCTCACAGTGATATGGCTGAAGGACTGCGTCAGGGCTGCTGCCCTGAAACACCTTCCTTTAGCTAATGATGGCAGCAGCTGTTGCCTTTTAGAAAAGCACCAGGCAGGCCTGGCTTTTGGCCCCACGGTTACCATGACAAGGCTAGAACAGAGCCTTCTGGGCCCTAGCTTTGGCCAAACCATTATCAAAGTTGGTTTTTAAATAGAGTCAACTCTCAATAATTCATAGATTAATGGTTCGATCTGTACGTCTTTGTCTTCCGCCTCTTTATCCCCGCTTTCTCTCCAGCTGCCTTTTGGCTGTCCTCAACACACATCTGCAAAGCAGGAATAGCTGGAGGACTCAAGATCAGTCAGTGTTCAGACCTGTTAGCAACCACAGTGCAGGGTTTAAGAAGCGGGTTGGGTGCAGTGTGGATTTCACATATTCTTGCTAATCTCATTCCCACTTACCATGGACAGTGGACAACTGCCTTAAGTTCTTTGAGCCCATTGCCAAGAGAAGAGCTAGAAGAACTGAAATCACACCCCCAGAGCCAGGTCCCAGACAGGGACTGGCTGGGTTGAGAAGGCCAGCACAGCCTACATGGCCCCATCTTGCAGACCCAGTATGCATGCATGTATTTGCCCAGCATCCTCAAGGGACCATGTCTAAGGGTGGATGGGAGAAATGGGTTTTGAGACAAATGAAACAAAGCTTTCCTTGTTTGAGTGGTTGGAGGTTTATATTCCCAGATCAAATATATAAGCAAATAAAATATGAAAACTAATTTTCACAAATCTAATTTTCATACTAGTCATCATCACCTTTTTTCTAGCAAACAAGAAGACTTTCAAGGCTTCAGATGGGCTGCTTTCCCTCCAGAAATTATACCATAACTTCTCTTTATGTTATTAATAACAATAAATGCTAACATACTGATATGAAGTGATGCTATGTCATTGATATGTATATATGAAAATATCTCATTCAGTCTTTACAGCACCCCAAGAAAGAAACTATTGTTCCTGCTTGCAGAAAATGAGACTTAGAAGAGGTGAGTTACTTGCTCCAGGTCTCCCAGCAGTAAAGGGGCAGGGGACATTGTCTCACCCAATCCACAGACCCCATGGCTTTTGATCTACACCATGTGGTTTAGCCTCTTCTCTTGACCCCAACACCCAAAACCCCATTAATGTAACTGGGGGTCCCCAGTACCCCTTTCTCCTCTTCATGTGGCCTCCTGATTCCTAAATGTCTATTCTGAGGTGCCCTCTACTCTGCTAGACCATCCATCCCACTTAGCAGGAACTGCGCACATCATGTTGTTTGTATATGTTCTTTCAGCATTGTCAGGTCTTATTTTATAATTTAACTTCTCCTGTGTATGTTTTCTTCCCAGTGTTAGAGTCTCATGGGACGGGGGTGTCATGCTTCATGCATATTGTAATTTATCACTTTTCCTAGCGTAATAGTAGGCCTAGAATAAGCCCCATAAAACCTGTTTTCTGATTGGTTGACTGATTTGGGGGTGGAACCATGTGGAGGCCATCTCTAGTGTATTTCTCAGGGGCCTTAACACAGCATTAGGCATAGAGTAGATACTCAATAACAATTTAATTGACAGCTTGAGTGTCAGACTACCTGGAAGAAAGAAAGAATTAGTCCCACAGCTGCCAATCATCGACCATGTGCTTTACATTTGTTATCTAATTTAAACTTCACAATAATTCTACAACATAGATGTTGTCCTTACTTTCATAGAGCCCCACATCTATAGCTGAGGAATGGTGAAACTAGGGTTTTGTATTCAGGGCACTGGCAGCAGGGCGGGGAGACCACAGGCACCTGAGGATGTTGGCCTGAGACAATCATGGGTCGCTCTCGGGGGTACCCACGAGGTCATCATGCAGTGGGCATGCAAGTGTCTGGAGTCAGACAGGCCAGCCCTTGGAACAACTAAGGGTTAGGACTGGGTCTCAGCCAACAGCCCCCAGGAACAGCCCATGGGGTTTCTGCCTCCAGATGTTGAACCTCATTTCTGACACCAGGCTCTGCCTTGTTAAGCCTTTGTCTTTGGAGAGATGACAGCAGCCAGTCCAGCCCATAATTTTCCAATTGTTTCTGAACCTGAACTGGTTCCAGCTGGATAAGTCTGCATCAGAACAGAGAGAGGGCTCCCTAGGAATCTATGGGAATGTGGGAGAGTGGACAAGATGAGAGGCAGTAGGATTAAAAGATTTGACAGAGAAAGCTTTCCTTTTCGTGGGACAATGCTCAGCAGGCTGGTTTTGAAGAAATTCAGGAGTGGGATTTCTATAGCCAGGGAACAAGAGAGTTTATAATTACCTAAACTTCTGCAAACTGTTGAAGCTACTAGTCTGCATATCTTGCCAGAAACTGGGACGTCCCCAGAATTCCCAATCCATCCTACCAGGTCTCTGTTCACAGACTCCAGTCCATGCCTACAACTTTCAAGTTGTGAAAGTCTCTTAACAGGAAGGCTGAGAAACAAGCCAGACTTCTCTACAAGAGGGAGGGAGGGCCAAATACAGCCTTACCCCAAGCCCCAGCCCAGCCAGCCCTAGGGCGAGTGCCTGCCCTGGCACGGTACCACAGCTTCCATTCCGCTGAGAAGAGACCAGGGCTGCCTGCCTGGGCTGCGAGCGAGGGGCCGCTACACTGTGCTGTGCAGGTCCCTGCCTGTCCCCCTTTTAGGAGTCTGGGCTCAGCAGCTGGGAGCTCATCTCCTCCTGTCACTAGAGCCTGCAGAGGTGCTCAGTAAATATTTGTTGAATAAATGATTCAACAGCGTTTCTGTGACTCTGTCCCTCTCTGCAGCACAGTGGCTAGTCCGGTGAGTGTATGAACCTGGTAGGCAAGGAGGGGAAAGGGGGCGGGGGGGGTCCCACCTGCCTGGTTGAATATGCTCCTTAGTTTGTAGACTGGGGACAAGGATTGGTTCTCCTGGCCTTCCTTCCTTATGGATGAGGAAACCAGGCCCCAGGGCGGTGAGGGGACTGAGCCAGCCCTCACCTGCCCCCTCACTCCCCTTCCTAAGCCCCTTTGATTTTGCCCTGTGGCTCCCAAGGCTCTCCAGGCCCTCCCCTGGCCTAGCTCTGCAACCCCAGTTCTCCTCGTGCCACACCCTCTCTGCCACCTGCCACTGGGTTTGTACCAGCAGCTAGCACTTGGTGGTTCCTCTGCCCTTTGCCCTTTCTCTCCTTCCTGCCTTCAACTGAGCAGCTTCTCACTCTGGAGTCTGCATCATCACCTCCTCTGAGATGCCCTCTCAGGATGCCTCTAGGCGGGCTCAGAGGTGCCCTGTCCTTGACCCCCATGATGCCCCATCCTCTCCTCTGTCATGTACTTAGCACCTGCAGCTGAGCTGTATTTGGGTTACCTGACTTCCCCCTCTCCTTCCTGGGAGATCTTTGAGAGTAACAGCCTTCTCTTTCACCCACCATACTGCCTGCCTGCCATACGTAGCAGCAGCTCCAGGAATGGCACTGAATGGTAATAGCTACTGTTTATTCAAAGCACTTGCAGAAAGCTCCTTTCATATATTAACTCATCTAATCCTTACAATAACCTTTATTATTTTAAAGTATGTATCACCATAATCATCATGACTATCTTATTTTTGCTAGAAGAGGAAATGAAAGCCCGAGCTAGCCAGGAGCAGAGCACACAGACAAACCACGTGCAGACCTCCCCCCGCAAGCCAGAGCCTTCTCCCTCTTCCACTTTCCTGCCAAGCTCATTCTTGTCTTCTCAGGAATGTTCCCCCTCTCCACAGTCTTTAAAACTTATAACTGTCTCTTCAGACCCAGTCACATTTTCCATGACACTTTCTCTGCCCTCTGGTCCTAACAGCTCATTCCTGACCTTTCACAGCATTAAAATCAGCATGTGGCATATTTTTTTATTTCTCTTTGATTTGTGTCATGACACAGCATCCTTTCCAACATGAAGGGTGCTATGTGCTCCTCCAGGCAAGGTTCTGAGTGTTAAGTTTTTTTTTGTCTTCTTGCCCTTGTGCCCAGCAGTTTGTCGGGGTCATGAGAGGTGCTCAGGAAATATTTATTGACACTGTGAACAGGAAGACACCTAAAGTTCCATCGCAGCTTTGCGGATGATTGTTGCCATTTGCCATCATCATCACGGTGATGCCAGCTGCTTCTCCCCAGCTAGGAGCCCGTGTGTTTCTGGTCTTGGGGTGCACAGACAGCAGCCCAGGTGTGGGGACATTGGGGCATAGTGTGAAGTATTTTTGTCCTGTTGCCTGCAGATCAGACCTTATTTATGCATCTTTCAGTAACTGGACTCTCCTTTTTCCCACTCACCCTTTGATTTCCTCTTCTGACCCCAGGAGAGAGGACAGGAGTCTGTTCAAGTAACAGCTGAACTAGAGACAAACCGCACAGGAGTGCCAAGGACAGAGGCCTGGGACCACCTGGGGAATGCGGCTGTGTGTGCCGCCTCTGCCTCCCTGGGGACATCCGTCTGATGACCCGCAATTTCACTGGACCCTGTGCCACTCTGTGTGAATGAGCCTCAGAAGACCCCAGAATGGAAGGTAGGAGACCACTTACTATGTACGCGACTTGAGCAAGTCAATCTCTCTCTAGGTTTCAGTTTTCTTCCTGAAAAATGAGATAATGTCTAGCCTACCGACCTCATGTGGGAGGTTGTTGAACAGATTAAATGAGAAAAGTATGTGACAGTACTCTGTCACCATAATATTCATATATTATGGGCTCATTATATTCACTCATTCAGTAAGTGATTATTGAGCACTCACCAGGCACCAGACACTGAGTTTAGTCAATGTGGATATGATGAGGGTGTTCATTGTACCAACAAATGTAGTTTCTGCTCTCCGAAGCCTACAGTTCAGTGACGAAAATGGCATCAGTCAGGCGACCACACTTTTGGATAATTACTCAGTGAGATATTAGGACAGGAGCATGGTTCCATGAAACAGTATGGCAGAGAAACAGATCACATGACACACTCTGTTGCTGTTGTGGGAACCTAGGCCATAGCTCTCAAATTCTGAAATTCAGAGTCACCTGGGAAGTTTGTTTTGCATGCAGATTTCTGGCCACATCTCCAGAGAGTCTGATTTAGTAGGTGTAAAATCCCTTCCAGACATGTACATTTTTAATATGCTCCTCCACTTCACCCATCTAAGTGGTTCTGGTGCAGACGGCCTTTGGCTAAATTTTAAGAAAGAGTGATGTAAGGTTAGTATGGGGCCTTAATTACAGACTGATGCTTAGTAAGGTCTCTGAGGACAGTGTGTGTGTTTCTAGGTGACTCCTCTCCAAGCCATTCCTGAAGCTTGTTTGGTGAGCCGACAGACTTTCTTCTTTGCTTAAGCTACCTGAGTTGGGTTTCTGTCCCTTAAAAATACCTCCTAGCATTTAGAATCCCTGTGAGCTCCTCTCATGATCACTACCACCTGCATGGCGAATACAGGACCCGCAGGGGCAAAGTCATGATTTATTGTCAAAACAGCATTTAGCATCACTACCAAACCTAAGCCTTCCTCCCTTTACAGCTCCTCGCATTCTTCTACAGGCTTTTTGTAAGCATCTAGGATATATACAATGTGCAAAACATGAACTTCAGCAACCAATCTCAAAATACTAATTTCTGACTGAACAAGACTGGAAATCATGCCTATGACTAAATATAAGTGATCTTAGTTAGATAACTACTCCATATCACCAACCATAGAGTGGGCATCGGCATCAGGTTTGGGTTCTGGAGTCATACTGGCTTTGAATCTCAGCTCTATCCCCCTCTGCTGGCTTTGTGACGGTGGACTAGGTTACTTTGTTTCTCTGAACCTTACTTTCTTCATCTTTAAAATGAATATCATGAATAAGGCTTGCCCCATGGGATTGCTGTGGGAATTAAACACATTATTGTATGTAAAGACCTTAGTACAGTGCCTCGCACACAATCAGGGCTCAATAAATATTAGCTGTTATTATGTAAATTTAAATGAGCTTACAGTAGCAATGACTACACCCATTCTCCCCAGCCCAGTGACCTTTTTACCCACATCAGGAATCTTGTTTCTCACTAAATTTCCCCTTTACCCCTGCTACTGAATACTGTTTCTACACCTAAATCTACTGTTTACCTCCTGCACCCTAGAGCTGCAGCCCTCTTATCTGCCCCCTTTCGTGTAACTGAGTGCCACCTCCTTTTCATAAAATCCTGAGTCTCCACAATGCCTGTTCCTTTAAGCTCTAGGCCATGCTTCAAGCCCCTCACTATATATGTCTCCTCAATGATCCTGGGGGTGCCCAGAGACCAGAGCGAAGCTCCAGGTCCACCTGTGCCTAGCACACACCATCATCACTGCTGAAGCTATGTGCCCAGCACTAGCTGACTAATTAAACAGCTCATTCAATTCTTACTCAATTCCCTGAAGCTTGGTTCCCCTACCTGTAAACGGAAGACAATAATACCTACTTAACTGGATTGCTGTAAGAACTGAAGGTGATGGTATATGCAAAGCCCAGGTTACTGCTCAGTTGGATTTACTGCTGTAATTGGTCTTATCTACCCCTGTAGAGAAAATAAACAAATGAAATTTCTACTTTTTCACACACACAGATACCTTCCTCATTTGCCAACTCTGGAAGGTGAGGCCACACTGACCACCAGCCCTGGTGCGGACTGATGAGGGTCTCACTCTAATGCCTGTCCTGGTTGGGAGAACCCTGCTCCTGGCCATGACCATCACTACCATTTTGCTCCATAATGTTAACTCAGTCTCTGACTTCCCTCATAAAATACATAGAACATTAAAGTCATCTTCTTAGTCATTCTTAAATATATACAGCTCAGCTGTGTTAATAACATTCTCATTGTTGTGCTACCAGTCTCCAAAACTCTTTTCATCTTACAAAACTAAAATTCTGTATCAATTAAATGACAACCCTCCATTCTCCTCCAAGCCCTGGTAACCCCCTTCTACTTCATGAATTTGACTGTTCTAGGTACTTACACAAGGGGAATCACACAATATTTGTCTTTGTGTGACTAGCTTATTCACTTAGTACAATGTCCTCAACTTTCATCTGTGTAGTGAAGTGTATCAGAATTTCCTTCCTTTTCAAGGCTGGATAATATTCGATCGTACTCATTTGCAACATTTTGTTCATCCATTCCTCTGTCAATGGACTCGGGTCACTGCCACATATTGACTGTTGTGACTAATGCTGTTATGAACATGGGTATACACATATATCTTTGAGACCCTGATTTCAATTCTTTTGGGTGTACAGGTATCCCAAGCTTTCCAAAAGTTCACATTACACCACTTTGCTTTTAGAAAGACATACATTAATAGCAGCTTTCATTAAATGGAAGAACTCCAAAGAGGATTTTTACTTTTACAAAGAAAGGCAAAATGTGAAAATAGCATTCATTTTGCAGTGAGCTGGTATAGAAGTAGTGGCGCTTCTGGGGCAGCCAGAGTGGTCCCACCACACTTTTTCTCCAGGAACTATGTCTTAGCATCAGGCGTTCCTAGTTTGATCTGTGCTTTATCTGGATTTCTTTTATGCATCCATTAGCAAGAATGGTCTTAAGGTATCACAGCCTAAAGAGGTTATTTTTGGGGATTTGGGAGTCCCCAAAAGTTTCTCAATATAAATTAATGGTAATGGTTATTTTGTTTTATGTCATTTTGGCTTATGAAAGGTTTCATAGGAATGGTCTATTTTCAGATAGTGGGGGAAACCCATATACTCAGAAGTGGAATTGCTGGCTCACACACTAGTTCCATTTAAATTTTTATGAAGAACTGCCATACTGCAGCTACACCATTTACATATTCACTAACAGTACACAAGAGCTCCAATTTCTCCACATCCTCAACAACACTTGTTTTCGGTTTTTGTTTTTTGTTTTTTTTACAGTAGCCTTCACATGGGTGTGAGGTAGTCCAGAACTCTTTTATCCCTGGCCTTAAATGATTCTCTAAGGACAAGCTTCAGAGGCAGATTTTGCAAACGTACCCCAGGAGAGTGGGCAGAGTCCTAACAGAGGGAACACAGGTCCCATGCCTGAGCCCTAATTCATTTAGTCATCAGAATCACCACAAATTAGTGCTTTCATTTCACAGGTGAGAAAAAGATTCAGAATAGTTATGCAGAGGATTAAAGATGGCAGTGTGAGAGGTGAGACAGAAGCTTCCTCCTAAACCTGCATATAATATGAAAATATAATTAATACAACTAATCCTGAAAGAGCAACAGGAAAGAGGACTGCACCAGACTGCATACACCTAGAGAAAAGAGCAGACCTCAGGGAATAGGGTAACATACCAAAGTTGTGGCCTGGTGAGACCCAAGCCGTTCCCCCACCCCAACTCACCAGCAGAAGGAAGAGAAATAGACCAGGGAGGGAGTGAAGGCCTGGGACTGATGAATACCTAACTCTGGAGATCTGCTCTGGGAGCACAAACGTACATTTCATGGTGCTTGCATGGTACTCTCATGATTAGGGGGTTGGAAAGCTAAGACAGGCAGAATTCCTGGAGAGACTGAGATTCCAGCCACTTGTGGAAAGCAGGGATCCATATCCAGCTGCTCTGGGACAAAAGAAAGGTGGGCAGTCTGAGAGACTTCCTAATAAGGAATCCCTTAGCAAGAGGGCTGCTAAAGGGTCAATGATTGCACAGATCTTACTGCTCAGGAGAAAGGACAGGTAGACAAAATTGTCTGGGTACATTCTGCCGAGCAGGTTGGGAGCTTTCACAATCTTCAGGTGCTCCAGCTCCCTGGTTGGCTACACAGCTCCAAGGACCCCCTCTGTGATATGCAGCCTACTGCACCTTTCTCTCAGCCAGCCCCACCTGGCTCGCAAACTGGCAAATCCTACCCTGGCGTTAGGCCAGCAAGAGGGAAGATCTGTCTACAGCAACCACAAATGCAAAACATAGAGGCTTATACCTGTGTGCTCACCCACTGGATCAGGCAGTGGAGGCAGGCATAGTGGCTGCGAAGTAGGAAAGAGCTCTCTACCCCCCCCAGGCACCAATCACTCCCCTGCAACCCCCAACATTGCTTGAGAGGCTGAGCACCTCCAGAAAGTAGAATTTCTGGCCACTAGAGGGTGCCATATACAAATATGAAATGCCAAAGGAACCTGGATCAAACTAAAATTATTACTACAAATTCTGATAAAAATTTAAATGGCATTGACCTCATGAATCTTCCTGAAAGGGAGTTCAAAATAAAAATCATTAACATGCTCATGGAGGTAAGGAAAGATATTCAAGAACTCAGGAATGAATTCCAGTCAGAGATCCAACTATTGAAGAGCACAATGGAGGGTATTAAAAGCAGATTACATGGTGGAGGAGATGATAAATGAAATAGAAACTAGAGAAGAGGAATACAAAGAAGCTGAGGTACAGAGAGAAAAAAGGATCTCTAAGAATGAAAGAATATTGAGAGAACTGTGTGACCAATTCAAACAGAACAATATTCACATAATAGGGGTACTAGAAGAAGAAGAGAGAGAAAAGGGGGAAAAAAGTGTCTTTGAGGAAGTAATTGCTGAAAACTTCCCCAATCTTGGGAAGGAGATAGTCTCTCAGGCCATGGAGGTGCACAGATCTCCCAACACAAGGGACCCAAGGAAGACAACACCAAGACATATAGTAATTAAAATGGCAAAGATCAAGGATAAGGACAGACTATTAAAAGCAGTCAGAGAGAGAAATAAGATCACATACAAAGGAAAGCCCATCAGGCTATCGTCAGACTTCTCAGCAGAAACCTTCCAGGCCAGAAGGGAATGGCATGATGTATTTAATGCAATGAAGCAGAAAGGCCTGGAACCAAGATTACTTTATCCAACAAGATTATCATTTAAATTTGAAGGAGGGATTAAACAATTTCCAGATAAGCAAAAGCTGAGAGAATTTACCTCCCACAAACCATCTCTACAGTGTATTTTGGAGGAACTGCTAGAGCTGGAAGTTTTCCTAAGGTTTAATAGCTGTCACCAGAGGAAATAAAACCACAGTAAAGAAAGGAGAACAGCTAATTACTAAGCAAATGCAAAATTAAATTAACTACCCCCAAAGTCAATCAAGGGACAGACAAAAAGTACAGAATATGATACCTAATATATAAAGAATGGAGCAGGAAGAAAAAGGAGGAGAAAAAAAAGAACCTTTAGATAGTGCTTGTAATAACATATTAAGTGAGTTAAGTTAGACTCTTAGATAATAATGAAGTTAACCTTGAACCTTTGGTAACCAAGAATCTAAAGCCTGCAATGACAATAAGTACATACCTATTGATAATCACCCTAAATGTAAACTGACTAAATGCACCAATCAGAAGACACAGAATCACTGAATGGATAAGAAAACAAGACCCATCTATATGCTGCCTACAAGAGAGTCACTTTAAACCCAAAGATATACACAGACTAAAAGTGAAGGGATGGGAAAAGACATTTCATGCAACTAATAGGAAGAAAAAAGCAGGAGTTGCAGTACTTGTATCAAACAAAATAGACTTCAAAACAAAAGAAGTCACAAGAGACAATGAAGGACATTACATAATGATAAAAGGGACAATCCAGCAAGAAGATATAACCGTTATAAATATTTATGCACCCAACACAGGAGCACCTACATATGTGAAACAAATATTAAGAGAATTAAAAGGGGAAATAGAATGCAATGCATTCATTCTAGGAGACTTCAACACTTCACTCACTCCAAAGGACAGATCAACCAGACAGAAAATAAGTAAGGACACAGAGACACTGAACAACACACTAGAACAGATGGACCTAACAGACATCTACACAACTCTACACCCAAAAGCAGCAGAATACACATTCTTCTCAAGTGCACATAGAACATTTTCAAGAATAGATCATATATAGGACACAAAGAGAGCCTCAGCAAATTCCAAAAGATTGAAATTGTAACAACCAGTTTCTCAGACCACAAAGGTATGAAACTAGAAATAAATTATGCAAAGAAAATGAAAAATCCCACAAACACATGGAGGCTTCACAACATGCTCCTAAGTAACTAATGGATCAATCACCAAATAAAAACAGATCAAGCAATATATGGAGACAAATGACAACAATAATTCAACACCACAAAATCTGTGGGATGCAGCAAAGGCCATGCTAAGAGGAAAGTATATTGAAATACAGGCCTACCTCAGGAAAGAAGAGCAATCCCATACGAGCAGTCTAAACTTACAATTAACGAAACTAGAAAAAGAAGAACAAATGAGGCCCAAAGTCAGTAGAATGTGGGACATAATAAAGATTACAGCAGAAATAAATAAAATTGAAAAGAATAAAACAATTGAAAGAATCAATGAAAGCAAGAGCTGATTCTTTGAGAAAACAAAATAGATAAACCCCTGGCCAGACTTATCAAGAAAAAAAGAGAGTCTACACATAAACAGAATCAGAAATGAGAAAGGAAAAATCACTATGGACACCACAGAAATACAAAGAATTATTAGAGAATACTATGAAAAATTATATACTAACAAACTGGATAACCTAGAAGAAATGGACAACTTTCTAGAAAAATACAACCTTCCAAGGCTGACCCAGAAAAAAACAGAAAATCTGAACAGACCAATTAGCAGCAATGAAATTGAACTGGTACCCAAAAACCTACCTAACAACAAAACTCCTGGCCCAGATGGCTTTACCGCTGAATTTTATCAAACATTTAGTGAAGACCTAATACCCATCCTCCTTAAAGTTTTCCAAAGAATAGAAGAAGAGGGAATACTCCCAAACTCATCCTATGAGGCCAGCATCACTCTAATACCAAAACCAGGCAAAGACACCACTAAAAAAGAAAATTACAGACCAATAACCCTGATGAACATAGATGCAAAAATACTCAACAAAATATTAGCAAACCGAATTCAAAAATACATCAAAAAGATCATCCATCATGATCAAGTAAGATTTATTCCAGGGATGCAAGGATGGTACAACATTCAAAAATCCATCAACATCATCCACCACATCAACAAAAAGAATGACAAAAACCACATGATCACCTCCATAGACGCTGAAGAAGCATTTGACAAAATTCAACATCCATTCATGATAAAAACTCTCAACAAAATGGGTATAGAGGACAAGTACCTCAACATAATAAAGGCCATATATGACAAACCCACAGCCAACATTATACTTAACAGCAAGAAGCTGAAAACTTTTCCTTTAAGATCGGGAACAAGACAAGGATGCCCACTCTCCCCATTTCTATTCAACATAGTACTGGAGGTCCTAGCCATGGCAATCAGACAACACAAAGAAATAAAAGGCATCCAGATAGGCAAGGAAGAAGTTAAACTGTCCCTGTTTGCAGATGACATGATATTGTACACAAAAAACCCGAAAGAATCCACTCTAAAACTACTAGATCTAACATCTGAATTCAGTAAAGTTGCAGGATACAAAATTAATATGCAGAAATCTGTGGCATTCCTATACACTAACAATGAAATAGCAGAGAGAGAAATAAGGAACACAATTCCATTCACAGTTACAGCCAAAAGAATAAAATACCTAGGAATAAACCTAACCAAGGAAGTGAAAGACCTATACTCTGAAAACTACAAGACACTCATGAGAGAAATTAAAGAAGATACGAATAAATGGAAACACATCCCATGCTCATGGGTAGGAAGAAGTAATATTGTCAAAATGGCCATCCTGCCTAAAGCAATCTACAGATTCAATGTAATTCCTATCAAAATTCCAACAGCATTCTTCAATGAACTATAGAAAATCGTTCTAAGATTCATACGGAACCACAAGAGACCCAGAATAGCCAAAGCAATCCTAAGAAGGAAGAATAAAGTGGGGGGATTATGCTCCCCAACTTCAAGCTCTACTACAAAGCCACAGTAATCAAGACAATTTGGTAGTGGCACAAGAACAGACCCATAGACCAATGGAACAGACTAGAGAGCCCTGATATAAACCCAACCATATATGGTCAATTAATATATAATAAAGGAGCCATGGACATACAATGGGGAAATGACAACTTTTTCAACAGCTGGTGTTGGCAAAACTGGACAGCTACATGCAAGAGAATGAAACTGGCTTATTGTTTAACCCCATACACAAAACTAAACTCGAAATGGATCAAAGACCTAAATGTAAGTCATGAAACCATAAAACTCTTAGAAAACAACATAGGCAAACATCTCTTGAATATAAGCATGAGCAACTTCTTCCTGATTGCATATCCTTGAGAAAGGGAAACAAAAGCAAAAATGAACTCATGGGACTACATCAAACTAAAAAGGTTTCTGTACAGCCAAGGACACCATCAACAGAACAGAAGGCATCGTACAGTATGGGAGAATATATTTGTAAATAACATATCTGACAAGGGGTTAACATCCAAAATATATAAAGAACTTACATGCCTCAACATCCAAAAAGAAAATAATCTGATTAAAAATGGGCAGAGGATACGAAGAGGCAGTTCTCCAAAGAAGAAATTCAGATGGCCAACAGACACATGAAAAGATGCTCCACATCACTAATCATCAGGCAAATGCAAATTAAAACCACAATGAGATATCACCTCACACCAGTAAAGATAGCCAGCATCGAAAAGACTAAGAACAACAAATGCTGGTGAGGATGTGGAGAAAGGGGAACCCTCCTACACTGCTGGTGGGAATGTAAGCTAGTTCAACCATTGTGGAAAGCAATATGGAGGTTCCTCAAAAAACTAAAAACAGAAATACCATTTGACCCGGGTATCCCACTCCTTGGAATTTACCCAAAGAATACAAGTTCTCAGATTCAAAAAGACATATACACACCTATGTTTATTATAGCACTTTATACAATAGCCAAGATATGGAAGCACCCTAAGTGTCCATCAATAGATGAATGGATAAAGAACAGGTGGTACATATACACAAGGGAATACTATTCAGCCATAAGAAAGGCACAAATCCTACCATTTTCAGCAACAACGATGGAGCTAGAGGGTATTATGCTCAGTGAAATAAGCCAGGTGGAGAAAGACAAGTGCCAATGATTTCCCTCATTTGTGGAGTGTAACAATGAAGCAAAACTGAAGGAACAAAATAGCAGCAGACTCACAGACTCCAGGAACTGACTAAAGGTTACCAAAGGGAAGGGGTGTGGGAGGGCGGGTAGGGAGGGAGGGAGAAGGGGATTGAGAGATATTGTGTTTAGTACACATGGTGTGGGGGACCACGGGGAGATCAGTGTAGCACAGAGAAGGCAAATAGTGAATCTGTGGCATCTTACTACACTGATGGACAGTGACCGCACTGGGGTATGGGTGGGGACTTGATAATGTGGGTGAATGTAGTAACCACATTGTTTTTTCATGTGAAACCTTCATAAGAGTGTATATCAATCACACCTTAATAAAATAAATAAATAAAGGATGGTTAAATAGCCTGCCCAAGGGCACACAGCTGGACCACCAGTATTAGAACTGGTCGCCTCACCATGTAGGTGTGGGAGAACTGCCCTGTGTGTCAACATCCACACTGTACTCCCTGAGTTCAAGGTGGGGACACTCCCTCTCTGATTCCCAGGGAGCAATGCAACCCCAGGGCTCTGGCTGCTGCCCCTCCCCTGCTGTTCACGAGCTTGCTGGGCAGGATGAAAGAAACAAAGATGACTGACTGCGTTTATTATTTAACCAAGTGCCCAGGTGCACCTGTTGTGGGATTGGGTGCTGTTTATGGGTGCAATAAAATGTGTAGTCCCCAAATTAGAAGGTTTACAAGAGTTTCCTTTAATTCCAAAACTCAGTAAGGGAGGCGCCAGTGTCAGCCCGCTGGGGTTCCTTCAAGTAAGACCTGCTTGCAGGAAGGGCCATTAAAAAATGATGCATTGGGCTTGGCTTTGTGTGACCTTTGTGCAAACAGCAGCAGTTTAAAGAACTCTCCCCCCACAGCAGCTGGGTGGGGCCGCTCACATACACTGTGTTGGGTACAGAGAGCCCAGGGTGGTGGTTAGGCAGGGCAAGGTGGCCTGGGATCTCAGCCAGAGAGGACTGGTCCTGCCTGACCCAGGCTTGCAGAGGCAGCCAGAGTGCTGTACTTTTAACCCCGCTGGACTATTTTAACTGCACCCTGAGGGATTCCTGGCCACTCCAGGCACAGTCCCAGTGGGAGTGGTGGAAACCTTTTAAAGGTAAACACACTTAACTCCCATGTTTGCCTCACAGACACAGGTTAGCGATGCTTGACTGTCCCCATGCCTGTTATGCTTTCGACATATTTCAGAAGTGATTGTCATACTTTGACCGGGTCATGGGGGACCAGAGGTCAGCTCAGTAGAGCTGTGCCCACAAAGAAGACTGAGAGAGGGGCCCAGGGCTGCTTGCCAGCTTCACACTCAGCAGTGACACTGAGCAGGTGACAGTGAAGGAAAGGCCTGGGGCCTTGATGGAGGAAGCCCAGGAGAGGTCTTGGTGCCTGAGGCACCTTCATTGGTGAGATCCGTGGCTGATTTGGCTTGCACAAAATTGCACTCATCTCACAATCCATGAGCTGGAAAATGAGCTGGAGGAAATGCGGAAGAGTGTTGGGGATGCAGTATTTGTCATGTGCTTCTGTACAAGAGAAATGACAGGGCAGAATGTGTGGTTGGTTATGAAAGCTTTAAAGGTGATAAGGGCCTGGTCGTAGTTTTGATTTATCAATAAAATATCCATTAAAATCTACTGATGCAGGGCTTATGGGAATTTTTTAAGTGAGTGCAGCCCTCAAGAAGGTACACATTTAAAAAAATCATTTCTTTATATGCAGATGCTGTACATATTCTTATACACACCTACACACATACACACATAGGTGGCCAAGAGCTCAGTCTCTGCTCTCAGAGAGCCTGGGCTCAAGTCCAGCTTCACACTTAGAGTGTGAGCTTGTGCCAGTGGCTTGCCTCCCATACTTTTTAATCTGTAAAAAGGAGGGCGAGTGGTCCTCATAGTGAGGCAGTTCACACACTCGTATGCTGCACACTACTCAGCCCAGAAGGGGCACTCGGCCACAGCTGGCTATTTTTAATTAATGCCAACCAGGGCAATAGAAAAGGCAGAGCGGTGCCTACTGTGTGCCAGGCACTGGGCCGAATTACATTATGGATTCATAAGATTGATTATGATCCAGGCAGCTGCTCTCCCCGTGCTACAAACGAGGAAGGGAAGACATCCCAGGGGGAGGGCAGGCCCTGCCCCCACACCGAAGGAAAGTGAGCTGCTGGGAGATGGCCACTCCCACATTCTTTTGAACAGCCTTGAGAGTCTGTATTTGCTTGAAGTGCTATAGCCAGATCCATAATTTAGAACTCGTCATTCCTAGGCTGGTTAAATGGAATGGAAACCGATTGCTTTCTTAGCCCAGTGGCTTCCTCCATCTGACTGACAGAACTTCACTGAGGTGTTCACATCTCCCCAGGCAGGCTTTTCTGCTGCATTTACATGGGCTCTGAGCAGGCCTCACACCTCTAGGAATTCTAGGGAAGGCAACTTACCCCAGGGTCTGACGTGAAGAGGAAAGGGGCTGAGGCAGGGATGGGGAGAGAGAGCAACCCCTGCATCCGAGGTTCAGCCTCGGGAAAGGGAAGCCAGATGGACCAAAGGCCGAAGGCAAGAGGAGGTACCTGCCTCTCATTTTCAAGATGTCCTCACACAGGCTTGAGCGTCTTCATTTTACTTGGTGACTCAGTAGTATTTTAGACCTGAAAAGGACTTAGGGGCCAATCGGTCGAGCTATGCTGTTTGGCTGACGGATCGGAAAAGGCAGATAATTTGCCTGGTGTTACGCTGCTAGCAGGCAAGCTAGCTGGTGACAGAGTGTGGAGTGAAACCTCGGTTCCCTTATTCCCAGGGCTGTGTTATTTCTACCTCCCCGTGTGGCTTCCAAATCGCTCCTTTTCCAGGTCCTTCCTGTAGGACTTTGTCCCTGGTCCCAGAGCCACAGACCCTTTAGCCAGAAGCCTACCCTCCAAGGCAGCAGCAGGCTCGGATCCGGCTGGGATGCACCTGGGGAGCTGGGGGATGGGCCTCCCGCAGCGTCATTTTATCACTTCAATGGGACCAAACGGAATCAGAGCATTTACGTGTTGAGTGTGCCTCGATGCTGTCTAAACCAGTCCTGAATACCAACCAGGGAGCTTAGATGGAGCTAAAAATAACCGGCTAATCACCACCTGGAAGAATTAACAAGGACTCGGAAGAAAGGAAAATGTCTTAATATTCCATCTCACTGCAGCTGGGCCCCAGCTGGGGCTGGTCTCCTCCTGGCTTCCACAGGGCAGGTAATTAGGCAGCGCAGAAGCTCCCACCCTGATGGGCGCTGGGAGGGGGCCTGCCCCAGCCTGCAGGAGGGTAAGTGGAACTGGGTTATGTGGGGTGAGGTGAGCTGCAAGACTGAGCGCAGAAGAAATGCGATGTGACAGAAGGGCAGGCTTTGAAGAATACAACAGTTGTCGCAATTTACACCCCTTTTCTTTTGAGGAAGTAAAATCCTTAATTAGACGGAAACATCATTTTATTCTGCTCTGCAAACCCTCTGAAAGTCTTCCCTACGTGTGAGCACTAGCTGGGAAGGCATCACTGGAGTCCTCGCCCTGGGACCATATGGAAATGAGGTCTCCCTGCCAATTACCCTCTTTGAACAAGAACTCGGGTAGACCCCCAAATAAGCGAACACTGTGACTGAGCAGAGCGTGTAACTAAACCGTGGAAGGCATGACTGGAATGACTGTGTTCATGTAACCTGAAAGGGTAGGAATACAGAACAATTACTATAATTTGGAAGCAGTCAGTTCAAGGGAAATAAAAAAAGAAAAATCATTTTATATAGGGCAGGATAATACTTGAAGAACTTATTTCCTCCCAAAGGCTTAATGGGTTTAAATAAACATAAGTTGGTTTAAAAGATTCATGAATGGCAGGAACATTATCACAAACAATTCCCAGTGAGGAGCTGTTCAGTAGCGTATCCTGAAGCATTGATTCACCATTAGCAGGCCCAGGATGGTTCTGCCAGCCTGTGTGCTTGGCGAGGGCAGGTGCTGTGCCCCCTGGGTGTAGGAAGAAGAGGCAGAGGGATGAAAGGAAAAGAATGTGGACTAAAGGGGAAAAAAAGAATGTGCACTTTGGATGTAGATGATGGATTCAAGTTGTGCTTCACCAATTTTTAGCTGGATCTTAGCTTGATTCAGAGAGCTAGATTTAGCTTAGTTTTCTGTGTCTTTATTTTCTCACCGGCAGACAAGGATGGCAGGAATATCATTTCCTCTGTCAGGAGGATCAAATCATCTCACACGTGAAAACACTTCATTTATTATAACATGTGGTACAAACATTAATGACTCTTAAGATACAGAAAGAGGCAGACATTGACTGGCCAGGTCAGTGCCATCTTTCTCATGCACAGGGTAAGACAAAGAAGTGTTTAACTGCTCAGCACCTGCACCCGTTTGTCCATCACGGTCCTCTTGATTAGGCGAGTCTTGTCACCCTACGGTTTCTGCGGTTTATTCTGGCCATGGGACTCTGGTGGCCAGCTCCACCACTGCCATGGCCTGTGGAAGGGTGCCATGGGTGGATTGCAAGGGGACCAATTTTTGGAAGGCATGGAGTCTCTGTTGTTTTCCCACAACCAGAGAGGCCCCAGCTGAGCTGCCTGAGTCACACTTTAATCTGCAGGGAGGAAAGAGCAACCTTGATTGAGACAGAAAGGCCACAGAGGATCCCACCTGGGGAGCTAGGGAAAGGCAGGTCTAGATCAAAAATCCAGTGGTCTGGTGTTGTTCCTTCTCTTAACCAATGGATTTTGGGGGGATTTTATTTTTTGTGGGGTTTTTTTGTCTTCCCCACTCCCTTCACTAGCTGCTCTGGGATTCCAGGAGCAAAACTCCTAAACAGCATGATGGCATTGAAAGAAGAAAGAGCAGAAATTAGAAAACTAAGTCAAGATGGTAGCTAGTGTTCCATGAAGTTATCAAATAATTGAACAACTCCAAGCTTCACCTGGTAGAGAGGAGAAAGAGGCTTGCCTGCCACTTTGCAGGGCTGCAGTGGGGTTCGCTTGAGGATGAGTATAGGAAACAAAGTTACCAACTAGGTCATCTCATTCAAAATTGTGAATGTAATGCCATTCAAACTCATTATTTGAGCTGCTAAGTAGATGACTATTAATAATAGTCTGTACTAGTATAGCACTTTTTCTTATTTTATAAATTAATGCATAGAATGTACCCCTTTCCGTGTAGAGTTCTGAGTTTTGACAAACACGGGGCTGTGTAACCATCCCAATGATGATGTAGCACAGTCCACCACCCTCAATCCCTCCCGGTCCTTTGTGGTCACCAGCATTCCTACCCCAAGTCCCTGGTGGAGGCTGATTGGTTCTCCATCCCTACAGTTTTCCTTTTCCAGAATGTCATATAAATTGAATAATACAGCATGAAGCCTTCTGAGGCGTCTCCCCTTAGAATAATGCATAAAGACTCACTTTTGATTTTATATTCAGTAATTCGTTCCTTTTACTGCTGAGTAGTAGTATTTCAGTCTATGGATGTACCATCATTTCTTTACCCATTTGGATTGTTTCCGTGAATAAACCACGATTAACGTGTATGCAAATTTTTGTGTGAACATAAGTTTTTATTTCTCTTGATCAAATACCTAGGAGTGGGATTGCTGGATCATATGGTAGGTGTTTGTCTAACTTTCAAAGAAACCAACAGACTTTTTTTAAAGTAACTGGAATTTTGCATTATAGCACAGCACTTAAAAATATCTTTAAAAAATATTCCAGAGCCCTCATTCATCAAATTTTATTTTATCCTGCAGATAGCTCTGTGAGACAGGGAGGGTAAATATCGCAACCCTCCTGTGCCAGATGGGGATGTGAGCGCTAAAAAGGAGAAAGGTTACCCTGGCAGAGGCTGCTGTTGTGCCCACATATCCTCTCCCTTTCTTCCTTTTTGTAGTCTGCTCCCTGCTGAGTTGTGGCTGAGCACAAGCTACCCATCAAGAAACTACACATCCCAGCTTCTCTTGCATCCAATCTAGGAGGGCCAGGTGATTAGACTTTGGCCACTGGGATGTGAGTGGGAGTGGTATGTTCAAAGTCTACATCACTTCCTAAACACTGAATTTGCTAAGTCCCCTCTCTCTTTGCCCTTTCCTGCCGCCTGGAATGTGGGTGTGTTTGCAACTCCCTTGCACTGCATTATAGAACAGAGGAAGCCTTATCCTTGATTGAGGTCATGGGACAAAGCTATCCTGACAGCCAGGGCCACCCAGGTTGTTACATGTTTCTTACCTAGCCCATTTAATTTTGCAGTCTCTTTGTTACCTCCTCAGCTTAACATTTATCCTAACACAGTCACACACCAGATAAGTGGGATATATTATGGACAATTCACCCAACCTCATCGATCTCGTACAGAAGATTATGAAAAAAAAAAAGTCACAGCGTTGCTGAAATGTAGACATACCATGTTTATATCAATCCCCTTATCTAGCAGTTTGACCCCTATCAAAGAAACAAGTGAGTCTAGTGGGTAGTATAGCTTATTTTCATTTCCTCCTAGTGGCCTCCCCTCTGGACTCCCACCCCCACAGGTGGAGGCCCTCTGTCTACGGTGAGAGGCATTTCTCTTATTCATGGAGAACTTCATGTGAAGGAGCAGCAAGGCATGACGTTGTCAGAGATGAGGATGGCTAACACAAGGCTTCTGAGGTCAGCCTGAGACATTTGGACCTCACAGAATAAACAGGGGGCAGAGGGCACTCATCCAGGGGACTGAGAAGGTGAAAGGGCAGCTTAAAGCAGCTCTTCTGGCAAGTCTGTAGAGGAGACCAAGGGGAAGAGTCCCTGAGTAGAAAGAGATTGTGGCCAGGCAGATGGAGGGGCTTGGAATGCACAGGAGGAGTTGGGCGTGCTGCCTGCACACAGCGTGGGGTAAGAGGAGCCAGTGATCAAGGGAAAGTGGATGGGGTGGGCTTAGCTTACAGAGGGACTGAAGTGGAGTGCCAAGGTACCTCTTGCAGGCCACCTGCAGCCCAAACCTATTTGCTACTCCCTTTCCCGTTTTCCTGCCAAGCATCTCTTCACTTGTTGGCAACACCTTATTTGTTTAGTCTCCAGATCATGGGACAAGGGCTGAATAGGGCCTGAGCCATCCTCTGTGGTAGCGCACATGCCCAGCTTGGACCCTGGAATCCCAGAGCAGCCAGTGAAGGGGGTGGGGAAGGTTTGGTGCCACAGGTAATGGGCAGCCACTTGTAGGTTTTGGAAGAAGAGTGTATCTTACCAAAAACTGTGTTTGAGCTAATAGTGGAAATTCCACCACCAAAAAACAATCATATATAAGAAATGATCAGATTTATTCAGATAATTAATTCAATTTGTCTAGGACCTAAATGCAGTCTTGCAGAGAGGATATAAAGCTCCTTGGAGTCTGTGGACAAAGGGTAGTGGTAAAAAGTAATGGATTCCGAAAGAGAAGGTGTCTTGAAGAGTATACAGGGGTTAACTTCTCTATCCTTGTTTAGAATTATGTAATTTTGTAAGTAGATGGTATCTTCAAAGACATCAAAGTATAAAGATATGTGAGAAAGAAAGGGTTCTGACTGAGAGTCAGGACACCTGGGGCCAAGTCTCAGCTCTGCCTCCAAACTTGCTCTGGGAGCTCAGGCCAGTCATCTATCCTCTCTGGGCTCCAAATGGACCAACTGTACTTTACAGTCCCTACAATTGCTAACTTTCTATCCATCTAGTGCAAATTTATGAGACCTAAATTGAATGTGAACACATGACCCATATTGCTGATCATGACTTGGTGGGCTTGCAAATAAGACAAAAGAAGGCAGTAATTTATAGATCTATGTTTTTCAAATGAGGTGCATGCTCCCTGGGAGTGCTCAGCAGTGCCCCCGGGGGTGTGAGTATCACAGGATAAATATGGGGTGTCTACGTAGAAGGTCAATTATATTTGCTAGTGAGTGGTTTAAATATATTTATATGCTATCATAATAAATATATTATGGAGAATACAATACTCCAATAAGTTTAAAATATATTTAAAATATGATATGAGACTTCTAAAAAGCTTTGAGCATGGGAAGAGCTGTTAAGAAATATGCCCAAGGATTCCCTGTGTGTGTATCCCAGCTTAATTGAGCAGACAGATATCCATGAAAGATGTATTTGAAAATTGCACTTGGAAGTTTTTACCATAGAATCAACCCAAGCTGGGGGAGAGGCGTGGAGATGGTGTACACAAGTACACATACGGTGGGAGAGGAGGCACAGGTACGGGATGGGGTGAGAATTCATAATGGGCCAGGGCCTGAGCAAAGGCCAGGACAAGGGGAGGGTGGGTGGTCCCTGTGTAGGGGTTTGATCTTTTCCAGAGTGGCTGTTACCTTTGTCCCTGATATAACCTCTTGGTCAAGCTGTTCACTGGAGGCAGGTTCTGGCAGGGAGAAAGCAGTGAGGGGATGAGGCGATGGGGAGAGAGGGGTTCCAGGGGAGCCCAGGAAACATTGAGGATGCGCTGCTGTCCTGGGCGAGCTATCTGTCAGGACCAGGCCAAAAGGCTAGAGTAGAATGGGAAGTAGAAAAGGCAGGCTAATGGCCGTGTCCTAACCACCCTCTGAAGATGCCCCATCTCCTGCCATCCTCCTCTGACATTTCGCCCTCAGGCAACACCAACCATCCCCCAGTAGGCCACGCAGAGCATGTGGTTCTGTCCTGTGGGTGTCTGTCCATGCTGCCTCCCTTCGGCCTGCCACGTTCTGGCAAGTTAAGAAGCCAGAAGAGGGCCCACGGGTGCATTGCCTCCTGAGCCCCTTTCCCATGAAACACCGCTCTGTAGAGAGATTCCGGCCTGTCTTTCTCCTCCACCATCCTGTGGCCTTCTCAAGGGCCAGGACCAAATCTTGCACTTGCTTCTATTACAGTCCCAGCCTAGTGCCTGCCCAGAGCAGGCCCTCAGAAACGTGCACAGTAGAGTGAGTGCATGAGCAGAGACAGCTGCTGCAAGCTGCCGGGTTGCTCTGAGGCCCAGCCTTAACCGCCAGGTGCTCCTGCCTGCCTGGGCCTGGAGCCTGAGTAGACCAGCCACAAACCGGAAGCAGGTTCAGAAGGGCAAAGTGGCCTTTCCCTCCACCTCAGCGGCTGAATAGCAACATAAAATGAGATTCTCTCCTTTCACAGCTCCCACTGTAAGCACTGAGGCAAAGCCCTGTACCCCTCCTGTTGTTGGGGTTTTCCTCTTTCAGCCCCTGAAGATGCCACTTGTGAGGAGTAGAGCCCCTCAGCAGGCAGAATCCTGAACACAGAGGACTCTTTCCAGACATGGGCAGGACTCTGCTCTGAGGGGTATACTTATTTGAACTCCTTTACCAAATTACACCTTCCAAAGACCTGTGGACTTGAAACCGAAGCTGGTTTCCCTGGGGAAAGAAAGCATCTTATAGAGTAAATATACTCTATAAGGAAGGCTGTGTTCCTTGAGCAGAAAGACACTATTAAGAACAGCTAATGTTTTATTCTGTCAAGGAAATAAAAGCCTCTATATCCAAAAGGGCCCCAGTAGGGAGGAAGAAGTAACCTTGAACTTGAGAAAGAAAAACAAAGTATCTAGCATTGATAGGTCCTGGTTATCACCCAAGCCAACTCCAATCGGATGCAACGCCAACTGTGGAGGGGACGTTATGGCCTCTCCGCAGCAGCCATATGCCTTCTGTGCCTACAGACAGGTCCAGACTGGGTTACCTGCCCAGCCCTTACTCTTTGCCTTCAAGCTATCCCCTCCCTTCTGTTTTATAATTCCTCTCTCCATTTATTCCTTCCTAGTAGTTTTCCCCTCTTGCTCCCAAGCTTGCACACACGTGCACACACATGCACACACCCACATCCACACAGTTTCCCTGTGAAGTGCCCTCACCTCACCCACATCTCTTCTCAACCCTTCTATGCCCCTACAGTCTCTGACCCCAAATTGCCCTCTCCCACTCACATGATCTCTGAGCTCTTCCTTCTCACTCAGTCTGCTAGCTCATAAGCCATTTAGCTGAATTCCTGCCCAATTTCACTTAGGTAAGTTATTAAACACTATCTGTAAGGCTCTGGACTAAGGGCTGAGGTTTCAAGGATGAGTAAGATATCTGAGTTTATTTGGGAAGCCATATATAAACAAATACTTTGGGTGTAATAGGTAAGCTCTAAGGTAGAAATGTTCACAGATCTTGGGTGCCCAGAGTGGGCACCTATCTAAGAGTTTAGGAAAAGCCTCAAGTGATAGCAGGTAAAGAAGGATGGGAATGCACGGAGACAGGAAATCACATGGCTTATGCAAGGAGCCATGAGGGAGCAGTCTGGAACTGCTATGTGGCATGTTACAGATGAGACTGATGAAGTATTAGGATAAGGTTCTAGAAGGCTGCTTAAGCCAGTCTAAGGGCTTACACTCTCTTCTGTACAAGATGGGTAACCCATGGATGGTTTCAGGCTGGGAAATCACAGAACATTCATTATTTGTAGAGTGGAGGATGGACCTGCACGTGGTCAGCCTGGAGACAGGGAGCATTGCCAGGAGATGTCTGCAGGACTGCAGCTCAGAAGTGATGAAGGCATGGACCAGATCCAGCTAGTAAGAGATCTGAGCTATAACTGGTTAAAAAGATAGTCATCACTATTTGGTGGCTCACCGGTGTAAGCAAAGCACAGTACAGGCTGATCTCAAGGTTCTGGCCCATATTCCAGGGAAGCAATGTCTTTAATGGCATATGGATGACCAGGGGATGAAGTCCTGATTTCTAAGGCAACAGTAAGACTTAGGAGACTCTGAGCACTTAAAAGATTACCCTCCTGAGGGCAGAGCCAAGATGGCGGCGTGAGTAGGACAGTGGGAATCTCCTCCCAAAAACATATATATTTTTGAAAATACAACAAATACAACTAATCCTAAAAGAGAGACCAGAAGACACAGGACAACAGCCAGACGACATCCACACCTGTGAGAACCCAGCGCCTGGTGAAAGGGGTAAGATACAAGCCGCAGCCTGGCGGTACCCAAGCGCCCCTCACCCCAGCTCCAGGTGGGAGGAGAGGAGTCGGAGTTGGGAGGGAGAGGGAGCCCAGGACTGCTAAACACCCAGCGCTAGCCATCCACACCAGAGTGCAGACACAGTATATGCGTGAGGTGCTGGAAACTTGGGAAGCAATACAGTAAGACTGGAGAGCAGGTCCCGAAGCCAGCACACCTCTGACAAAGAAAAGTGAGTGCTTTTTGAAGGTCTTAAAGGGACAGGGACCCCACCACTGAACAGAGGGATCCCGGGTAACAGTCCAGCAGCTGGAAATTCCAGGGAACTCCAGCGCACTAATCCCCCAGGCAACAGCTCTGAGACCCCTCACGGAGGTAAACAGCCAAACGGCCCCCAATCCATTACCCCTCCGGGACCCCGCCATAGCATAGCAGCGGCCTGAGGCTGGCCACACCCTCAGCAAGGGAGCTTCCTCCATACCGGCCAGGCAAGATACAAAGACCCATTCTACAAGCAATTGCCCAACACAAGCCACTAGGGGTCACAGTTGTCCCAGTAAAGAAAGGCCAGGAACCAAGTGGAAAGAGGCTTGGCTCTCCCAACTGATAGACGCGTCAATAGCACTCCACTGCAGCTATCTACATGAAAAGGCAAAAAATTTTGATAAAGACAAGAATAACCCAGACAACTTCGACATCTTCTACATCTTCCCCTGAGAAGGAACCTAGAAAGATAGATTTAACCAGTCTTCCTGGAAAAGAATTCAAAACAAAAGTCATAACCATGCTGATGGACTTGCAGAGAAATATGCAAGAACTAAGGAAGGAGAATACAGAAATAAAACAAGCTCTGGAAGAACTTCAAAACAGAATGGACAAGATGCAAGAGACCATTAAAGGACCAGGAATAAAGAGAAAAGGAATGCAGAGAAGCTGATGCAGAGAGATAAAAGGATCTCCAGGAATGAATTTTAAGAGAACTCTGTGACCAATCGAAATGGAACAATATCCGCATTATAGGGGTAACAGAAGAAGAAGAGAGAGAAGAAGGGATAGAAAGTGACTTTGAAGAAATAATTGCTGAAAACTTCCCCAAACTAGGAGAAGAAATGACCTCTCAGACCACAGAGGTACACAGAACTCCCATGACAAGGGATCCAAGGAGAGCAACACCAAGACACATAATAATTAAAATGGCAAAGATCAAACACAAGGACAAAGTATTAAAGGCAGCCAGAGAGAAAAAAAAGGTCACCTACAAAGGAAAACCCATCAGGCTATCATCAGACTTCTCAACAGAAACCCTACAGGCCAGAAGAGAATGGCATGATATACTTAATGCAATGAAACAGAAGGGCCTCGAACCAAGACTACTGTATCCAGCACGAATATCATTTAAATATGAAGGAGGGATTAAACAATTCCCAGACAAGCAAAAGCTGAGGGAATTTGCCTCCCACAAACCACCTCTACAGGGCATCTTACAGGGACTGCTCTAGATGGGAGCACTCCAAAAAAGACCACAGAACAAAACACCCAACATATGAAGAAGGGAGGAGGAGGAATAAGAAGGGAGAGAAATAAAGAATCATCAGACCACGTTTCTAATAGCTCAACAAGCGAGTTAAGTTAGACAGTAAGATAGTAAGGAAGCTAACCCTGAACCTTTGGTAACCACAAACTTAAAACCTGCAATAGCAATAAATTCATACCTTTCAATAATCACCCTAAATGTAAATGGACTGAATGCACCAATCAAAAGACACAGAGTAATAGAATGGATAAAAAAGCAAGATCCATCCATATGCTGCTTACAAGAGACTCACCTCAAACCCAATGACATGCACAGACTTAAAGTCAAGGGATGGAAAAAGATATTTCATGCAAACAACAAAGAGAAGAAAGCAGGTGTTGCAATTCTGGTATCAGACAAAACAGACTTCAAAATAAAGAAAGCAACAAAAGACAAAGAAGGACATTACATAATGATAAAGGGCTCAGTCTATCAAGAGGATATAACCATTATAAATATATATGCACCCAATTCAGGAGCACCAACATACCTGAAACAAATATTAACAGAACTAAAGGAGGAAATAGATTGCAATGCATTCATTCTAGGAGACTTCAACACACCACTCACTCCAAAGGACAGATCCACCAGACAGAAAATAAGTAGGGACACAGAGGCACTGAACAACACACTAGAATATATGGACCTAAGAGACATCTACAGAACTCTACATCCAAAAGCAACAGCATACACATTCTTCTCAAGTTCACATGGAACATTCTCCAGAATAGACCACATACTAGGCCACAAAAAGAGCCTCAGTAAATTCCAAAAGATTGAAATCCTACCAACCAACTTTTCAGACCACAAGGGCATAAAACTAGAAATAAACTGTACAAAGAAAGCAAAAAGGCTCACAAACACATGGAGGCTTAACAACACGCTCCTAAATAATCAATGGATCAATGACCAAATCAAAATGGAGATCCAGCAATATATGGAAACAAACGACAACAAAACACAAAGCCCCAACTACTGTGGGATACAGCAAAAGCAGTCTTAAGAGGAAAGTATATAGCAATCCAAGCATATTTAAGAAAGGAAGAACAAGCCCAAATGAATGGTCTAATGTCACAATTACTGAAATTAGAAAAAGAAGAACAAATGAGGCCTAAGGTCAGCAGAAGGAGGGACATAATAAAGATCAGAGAAGAAATAAATAAAATTGAGAAGAATAAAACAATAGCAAAAATCAAAGAAACCAAGAGCTGGTTCTTCGAGAAAATGAACAAAATAGATAAGCCTCTAGCCAGACTTATTAAGAGGAAAAAAGAGTCAACACAAATCAACAGTATCAGAAACAAGAAAGGAAAAATCACGACGGACCCCACAGGAATACAAAGAATTATTAGAGAATACTATGAAAACCTATATGCTAAGAAGCTGGGAAACCTAGGAGAAATGGACAACTTCCTAGAAAAATACAACCTTCCAAAACTGACCCAGAAAGAAACAGAAAATCTAAACAGAACAATTACCAGCAATGAAATTGAAGTGGTAATCAAAAAACTACCAAAGAACAAAACCCCCGGGCCAGATGGATTCACCTCAGAATTTTATCAGACACACAGGGAAGACATAATACCCATTCTCCTTAAAGTTTTCCAAAAAATAGAGGAGGAGGGAATACTCCCAAACTCATTCTATGAAGCTAACATCACCCTAATACCAAAACCAGGCAAAGACCCCACCAAAAAAGAAAACTACAGACCAAAATCCCTGATGAACGTAGATGCAAAAATACTCAACAAAATATTAGCAAACCGAATTCAAAAATACATCAAAAGGATCGTACACCATGACCAAGTGGGATTAATCCCAGGGGTGCAAGGATGGTACAACATTTGAAAGTCCATCAACATCATCCACCACATCAACAAAAAGAAAGACAAAAACCACATGATCATCTCCATAGATGCTGAAAAAGCATTTGACAAAGTTCAACATCCATTCATGATAAAAACTCTCAGCAAAATGGGAATAGAGGGCAAGTACCTCAACATAATAAAGGCCATCTATGATAAACCCACAGCCAACATTATATTGAACAGCGAGAAGCTGTAAGCATTTCCTCTGAGATCGGGAACTAGAAAGGGATGCCCAGTCTCCCCACTGTTATTTAACATAGTACTGGAGGTCCTAGCCATGGCAATCAGACAAAACAAAAAAAATACAAGGAATCCAGATTGGTAGAGAAGAAGTTAACTGTCACTATTTGCAGATTACATGATACTGTACATAAAAAACCCTAAAGACTCCACCCCAAAACTACTAGAACTGATATCGGAATACAGCAAAGTTGCAGGATACAAAATCAACACACAGAAATCTGTGGCTTTCCTATACACTAACAATGAACCAACAGAAAGAGAAATCAGGAAAACAACTCCATTCACAACTGCTTGAAAAAAAAATACGTTGGAATAAACCTAACCAAGGAAGTGAAAGACCTATACCCTGAAAACTATAAGACACTCTTAAGAGAAATTAAAAAGGTCACTAACAAATGAAAACTCATCCCATGCTCGTGGCTAGGAAGAATTAATATCGTCAAAATGGCCATCTTACCCAAAGCAACATACAGATTCGATGCAATCCCTATCAAACTACCAACAGCATTCTTCAATGAACAGGAACAAATAGCTCAAAAATTCATATGGAAACACCAAAGACCCCGAATAGCTAAAGCAATCCTGAGAAGGAAGAATAAAGTGGGGGGGATCTCACTCCCCAACTTCAAGCTCAAATACAAAGCCACAGTAATCAAGACAATTTGGTACAGGCACAAGAACAGAGCCACAGACCAATGGAACAGAATATAGACTCCAAACATTAACCCAAACATATATGGTCAACTAATATTCGATAAAGGGGCCATGGACATACAATGGGGAAATGACAGTCTCTTCTACAGATGGTGCTGGCAAAACTGGACAGCTACATGTAAGAGAATGAAACTGGATCACTGTCTAACCCCATACACAAAAGTAAATTCGAAATGGATCAAAGACTTGAATGTAAGTCATGAAACCATAAAACTCTTAGAAAAAAACATAGGCAAAAATCTCTTAGACATAAACATGAGTGACCTCTTCTTGAACATATCTCCCCGGGCAAGGGAAACAAACGCAAAAATGAACAAATGGGACTATATCAAGCTGAAAAGCTTCTGTACAGCAAAGGACACCATTAATAGAACAAAAAGGTATCCTAGAGTATGGGAGAATATATTCGTAAATGACAGATCCGATAAAGGGTTGACATCCAAAATATATAAAGAGCTCACACACCTCAACAAACAAAAAGCAAATAACCCAATTAAAAAATGGGCAGAGGAGCTGAATAGACAGTTCTCTAAAGAAAAAATTCAGATGGCCAACAGACACATGAAAAGATGCTCCACATCACTTGTCATCAGAGAAATGCAAATTAAAACCACAATGAGATATCATCTCACACCAGTAAGGATGGCTACCATCCAAAAGACAAACAACAACAAATGTTGGCGAGGTTGTGAAGAAAGGGGAACCCTCCTACACAGCTGGTGGGAATGTAAGTTAGTTCAACCATTGTGGAAAGCAGTATGGAGGTTCCTCAAAATGCTCAAAATAGAAATACCATTTGACCCAGGAATTCCACTTCTAGGAATTTATCCCAAGAATGCAGCACTCCAGTTTGAAAAAGACAGATGCGCCCCTATGTTTATCGCTGCACTATTTAATTTACAATAGCCAAGATATGGAAGCAACCTAAATGTTCATCAGTAGATGAATGGATAAAGAAGATGTGGTACATATACACAATGGAATATTACTCAGCCATAAGAAAAAAACAAATCCTTACATTTGCAACAGCATGGATGGAGCTAGAGGGTATTATGCTAAGTGAAATAAGCCAGGCAGAGAAAGACAAGTACCAAATGATTTCACTCATATGTGGAGTATAAGAACAAAAGAAAACTGAAGGAACAAAACAGCAGCAGAAGCACAGAACCCAAGAATGGACTAATAGTTACCAAAGGGAAAGGGACTGGGGAGGATGGGTGGGAAGGGAGGGATAAGGGTGGGAAAAAAAGAAAGGGGGCATTACAATTAGCATGTATCATGTGGGGGGGGCACGGGGAGGGCTGTGCAACACAGAGAAGACAAGTAGTGATTTTACAGCATCTTACTATGTTGACGGACAGTGACTGTGAATAGGGATGTGGGGGGGATTTGGTGAAGGGGGGAGCCTAGTAAACATAATATCCTTCATGTAATTGTAGTGTAATGATACCAAAATAAAATTTTTTAAAATACGGGGGTGGGGGGAGGAGGAAGGAAATAAAACCTGACTGCATTAGAAAAAAAAAATTTGTAGTCATAAATCAAGAATAGGATGCTAAACAGAATAAAAATTATTTGATATTTTAAAAAAAGATTACCCTCCTTTTCTACTTAGACCTTTTGTTCAGAAGATACAGATTTGAGGCGTGGGGAAAGGTAGGAGGGGAGAGTACTTCCCTGGGCCTTGCCATCCATGCCCCTGGTACTGGGAGCTCAGACGTGACCACATGGTGGCCCACAGTGGAGGTGGGGATAGAGGGTTGTCTGAGGCCCACTGCTCCACAGAAAGCCAGGAGGGCATTATTCTTCCTTCTCAACTTCCAACCAACCAAGGGAAGGCAAAGTTATTTACTTTCCCTTGATTGCTACTTCTCATAAATATACTGGTTGTTGATATCTTTGGGGAGTAGCAGACTTGCAACATTCTGACTTGGCCACATGCCCCTCCTTGGAGAGTGTTCAGAAGGAGCTGCCCTTTCTGGCCAAGAGCAAACTGAACCTCAGGTAGATGCCACCACAGTCCAAGTGCTTTCTGGTTGCTGCTGAACCTGGTGGAGGGGAGACAGCCAGAGATCAGGAAGGAATCTGCGTTGCTGATCTTGGAAGGTGCAGGTGAAGGACTTGACACAACTGGTTATTATTATTATTTTTTAGATAATTATTTTTCATTGAACGGTAGATGACACACAGTATTACATTAGTTTCAGGTGTATAACACAGTGATTCAACATTTATATACATGATAATTCTAGGTACCAGCTATCACCATACCAAGTTGTTGCAATATTTTGACTATATTTCTTATGCTATACATTACATCCTGGTTACTTATTTATTTTACAATTGGAAGTGTGTATATATATATATGTTTGTTTTTGTTTATTTTGTGAGGGCCTCTCTTATATGTATTGAACAAATGGTTGTTAACAACAATAAAATTCTGTACAGGGGGGTCAATGCTCAATGCACAATCATTAATCCACCCCAAGCCTAATTTTCATCAGTCTCCAATCTTCTGAAGCATAACGAACAAGTTCTTACATGGAGAACAAATTCTTACATAGTGAGAAAGTTACATGGTGAACCTTACAAGGGCAGTCATCACAGAAGCTTTAGGTTTTGCTCATGCATTATGAACTATAAACAGTCTGTTCAAATATGAATATTCATTTGATTTTGATACTTGATTTATATGTGGATACCACATTTCTCTCTTTATTATTATTTTTTTTAATAAAATGCTGAAGTGGTAGGTAGATACAGGATAAAGGTAGGAAACATAGTTTAGTGTTGTAAGAGAGCAAATGTAGATGATCACGTGTGTGCCTGTAGACTATGTGTTAATCCAAGCTAGACACGGGCAATAAAACATCCACATATGCAGAAGATTTCTCTCAGAACGGGGGGGTGAGGTTCTAAGCCTCACCTCTGTTGATCCCCAATTTCTCACCTGATGACCCCCCTGCGACTGTGCCTGTCTTAGGTTGTTCCTCCCCTGAGGAATCTTACCCGTCTCTGGCTAACCAGTCATCTTCCGGGGCCATACAGGGAAATGTAAAGTTGGTAAGTGAGAGAGAAGCCTTAATGTTTGAAAAGGTTAGCTTTTTACTTCTTTGCATATTTATGCCTCTGGCTTCTATGCCCAGCATTTCTCTTGAGGTGTCTTTACCACTTGGAAGAATTATGATACTCGGTAAATTCGATATGTGGCACGAATTCTATTTAAGGGTTGTAATTAGGAAGGAAGAAGAAAAGCTACAGAAGTAGCAGGTGGAGGAAAACATGGGAAGATTGATTATTTCTTTGACATACCTTCTTGTAGAGTAACTTCAGCATGTATAGGTTTTAAGCTACTAATTAAGTTGCGCACGCACATTAACATAATAGGAGTATAGTTACATAACCAAAGCATACCTGTAATTACCAGCCATCTCCAGTGAAACCAAGAAAACCAGTTAGGCACCTTAGGCATTTGTGAAAACTTATCTATGATATGGTGGATATTGTCCAACTGAACTTGAACAGTCTGAGAGAAATCAGACAAATTAAAACAACCCATTCCTTGGGAATGTTCACATCCCATATGTTCTTTTAACAGTAAATAGTCAGTAGTTGTAAGATTTTGGAGCGCTACAATTTGCACTTCTCCTAATTCTTGGTTGAGTTCCAACAGTATAGATCCAGTCAAATTTGTTGTTTTACTGTATGCACAGGCCAGCTTAAATATCTCCTTCTTCATTCTCATGGCAAGTCCAGGAACTGGTGGGACGAGTGCATCTACACCTGTAGCAGTGTGTGGATCTTTGTTGGGTTTTTTTGATGATCATTTTCTGGCATGAGTCTTCCCGAGAGTGCTGATGTTGGAAGTTCTTTTTCATATCATATCTTAGTTCATTTTTGGGGTAGCCAAATTAGGCTTTGATCCTCTGTATAAACACAAGCAGACCCTTTGCCTACACTTTTATATGCCCTTCACATCATTGTGTAGAACACATTCGAGGTCACCACACAGAAACTGCTTTTTTTTTTAGCATTAATCTACACTTATATGATGAATACTTTGTTTACTAGGCTCTCCCCTATACCAGGTCCCCCCTATATACCCCTTTACAGTCACTGTCCATCAGCGTAGCAAAATGTTGTAGAATCACTACTTGTCTTCTCTGTGTGGTACAGCCCTCCCCTTTCTCCCACCCCCCTATGCATGCTAATCTTAATACCCCCCTTTTTCTCCCCCACCTTATCCCTCCCTACCCACCCAACCTCCACAGTCCCTTTCCCTTTGGTACCTGTTAGTCCATTCTTGAGTTCTGTGATTCTGCTGCTGTTTTGTTCCTTCAGTTTTTCCTTTGTTCTTATACTCCACAGATGAGTGAGATCACTTGGTATTTCTCTTTCTCTGCTTGGCTTGTTTCACTGAGCATAATACCCTCCAGCTCCATCCATGTTGCTGCAAATGGTAGGATTTGCCCTTTTCTTATGGCTGAGTAGTATTCCATTGTGTATATGTACCACATCTTCTTTATCCATTCATCTATTGATGGACATTTGGGTTGCTTCCAATTCTTGGCTATTGTAAATAGTGCTGCGATAAACATAGGGGTGCATTGGTCTTTCTCATACTTGATTGCTGCATTCTTAGGGTTAATTCCTAGGAGTGCAATTCCTGGGACAAATGGTAGGTCTCTTTTGAGCATTTTGATGTACCTCCATACTGCTTTCCACAATGGTTGAACTAACTTACATTCCCACCAGCAGTGTAGGAGGGTTCCCCTTTCTCCACAGCCTCGCTAACATTTGTTGTTCTCTGTCTTTTGGATGGCAGCCATCCTTACTGGTGTGAGGTGATACCTCATTGTAGTTTTAATTTGCATTTCTCTGATAATTAGCGATGTGGAGCATCTTTTCATGTGTCTGTTGGCCATCTGTATTTCTTTTTTGGAGAACCGTCTGTTCAGTTCCTCTGTCCATTTTTTAATTGGGTTATTTGTTTTTTGTTTGTTGAGGCGTGTGAGCTCTTTATATATTCTGGACGTCAAGCCTTTATCGGATGTGTCATTTTCAAATATATTCTCCCATACTGTAGGGTTCCTTTTTGTTCTATTGATGGTGTCTTTTGCTGTACAGAAGCTTTTAAGCTTAATATAGTCCCACATGTTCACTTTTGCTGTTGTTTTCCTTGCCCGGGGAGATATGTTCAAGAAGAGCTCACTCATGTTTATGTCTAAGAGGTTTTTGCCTATATTTTCTTCCAAGAGTTTAATGGTTTCGTGACTTACATTCAGGTCTTTGATCCATTTGGAGTTTACTTTTGTATATGGGGTTAGACAATGGTCCAGTTTCATTCTCCTTCATGTAGCTGTCCAGTTTTGCCAGCACCACCTGTTGAAGAGACTGTCATTTCCCCATTGTATGTCCATGGCTCCTTTATCAAATATTAATTGACCATATATGTCTGGGTTAATGTCTGGATTGTCTAGTCTGTTCCATTGGTCTGTGGCTCTGTTCTTGTGCCAGTACCAAATTGTCTTGATTACTATGGCATTATAATAGAGCTTGAAGTTGGGGAGTGAGATCCCCCCTACTTTATTCTTCTTTTTCAGGATAGCTTTGGCTATTCGGGATCTTTGGTGTTTCCATATGAATTTTTGAATTATTTGTTCCAGTTCATTGAAGAATGTTGCTGGTAGTTTCATAGGGATTGCATCAAATCTGTATATTGCTTTGGGCAGGATGGCCATTTTGACGATATTAATTCTTCCTAGCCACGAGCATGGGATGCATTTCAATCTGTTAGTGTCCCCTTTAATTTCTCTTAAGAGTGACTTGTAGTTTTCAGAGTATAAGTCTTTCACTTCTTTGGTTAGGTTTATTCCAACGTATTTTTTTTTCAAGCAGTTGTGAATGGAGTTGTTTTCCTGATTTCTCTTTCTGTTGGTTCATTGTTAGTGTATAGGAAAGTCACAGATTTCTGTGTGTTGATTTTATATCCTGCAACTTTGCTGTATTCCGATATCAGTTCTAGTAGTTTTGGGGTGGAGTCTTTAGGGTTTTTTATGTACAGTATCATGTAATCTGCAAATAGTGACAGTTAACTTCTTCTCTACCAATCTGGATTCCTTGTATTTTTTTTTGTTTTGTCTGATTGCCATGGCTGGGACCTCCAGTACTATGTTAAATAACAGTGGAGAGAGTGGGCATCCCTGTCTAGTTCCTGATCTCAGAGGAAATGCTTTCAGCTTCTCGCTGTTCAATATAATGTTGGCTGTGGGTTTATCATAGATGGCCTTTATTATGTTGAGGTACTTGCCCTCTATTCCCATTTTGCTGAGAGTTTTTATCATGAATGGATGTTGAACTTTGTCAAATGCTTTTTCAGCATCTATGGAGATGATCATGTGGTTTTTGTCTTTCTTTTTGTTGATGTGGTGGATGATGTTGATGGACTTTCAAATGTTGTACCATCCTTGCACCCCTGGGATTAATCCCACTTGGTCATGGTGTACGATCCTTTTGATGTATTTTTGAATTCGGTTTGCTAATATTTTGTTGAGTATTTTTGCATCTACGTTCATCAGGGATTTTGGTCTGTAGTTTTCTTTTTTGGTGGGGTCTTTGCCTGGTTTTGGTATTAGGGTGATGTTAGCTTCATAGAATGAGTTTGGGAGTATTCCCTCCTCCTCTATTTTTTGGAAAACTTTAAGGAGAATGGGTATTATGTCTTCCCTGTGTGTCTGATAAAATTCTGAGGTGAATCCATCTGGCCCGGGGGTTTTGTTCTTTGGTAGTTTTTTGATTACCACTTCAATTTCATTGCTGGTAATTGTTCTGTTTAGATTTTCTGTTTCTTTCTGGGTCAGTTTTGGAAGGTTGTATTTTTCTAGGAAGTTGTCCATTTCTCCTAGGTTTCCCAGCTTCTTAGCATATAGGTTTTCATAGTATTCTCTAATAATTCTTTGTATTCCTGTGGGGTCCGTCGTGATTTTTCCTTTCTTGTTTCTGATACTGTTGATTTGTGTTGACTCTTTTTTCCTCTTAATAAGTCTGGCTAGAGGCTTATCTATTTTGTTCATTTTCTCGAAGAACCAGCTCTTGGTTTCTTTGATTTTTGCTATTGTTTTATTCTTCTCAATTTTATTTATTTCTTCTCTGATCTTTATTATGTCCCTCCTTCTGCTGACCTTAGGCCTCATTTGTTCTTCTTTTTCTAATTTCAGTAATTGTGACATTAGACCATTCATTTGGGCTTGTTCTTCCTTTCTTAAATATGCTTGGATTGCTATATACTTTCCTCTTAAGACTGCTTTTGCTGTATCCCACAGTAGTTGGGGCTTTGTGTTTTGTTGTCGCTTGTTTCCATATATTGCTGGATCTCCATTTTGATTTGGTCATTGATCCATTGATTATTTAGGAGCGTGTTGTTAAGCCTCCATGTGTTTGTGAGCCTTTTTGCTTTCTTTGTACAGTTTATTTCTAGTTTTATGCCCTTGTGGTCTGAAAAGTTGGTTGGTAGGATTTCAATCTTTTGGAATTTACTGAGGCTCTTTTTGTGGCCTAGTATGTGGTCTATTCTGGAGAATGTTCCATGTGAACTTGAGAAGAATGTGTATCCTGTTGCTTTTGGATGTAGAGTTCTGTAGATGTCTCTTAGGTCCATATGTTCTAGTGTGTTGTTCAGTGCCTCTGTGTCCCTACTTATTTTCTGTCTGGTGGATCTGTCCTTTGGAGTGAGTGGTGTGTTGAAGTCTCCTAGAATGAATGCATTGCAATCTATTTCCTCCTTTAGTTCTGTTAATATTTGTTTCAGGTATGTTGGTGCTCCTGAATTGGGTGCATATATATTTATAATGGTTATATCCTCTTGATAGACTGAGCCCTTTATCATTATGTAATGTCCTTCTTTATCTTTTGTTGCTTTCTTTATTTTGAAGTCTGTTTTGTCTGATACCAGAATTGCAACACCTGCTTTCTTCTCTTTGTTGTTTGCATGAAATATCTTTTTCCATCCCTTGACTTTAAGTCTGTGCATGTCATTGGGTTTGAGGTGAGTCTCTTGTAAGCAGCATATGGATGGATCTTGCTTTTTTTTTTTTTTTTAATATAAAAAGCAACATTTTTATTACTGCTTGAACAATAAGCACCTAGTAATGATATAGAAATATTATATCATTTAAAATAATGATAAAATTATGTAATAGTGAAGACATAGAATCTATGTAAAGAGACCCAAAGTATCTTACTAAAAGACATAAGATAAGATCAGAATAAATGGAGAGGCGCATTGTTCTTGGATGGTAAGATAATAAAAGTGATAATTCTCCCAAATTGATACATAAATTATTGCAATTTCGGTTTAAAATTTTGATGGGATTTTTCTTAGAACTGGGTGAAAAGATCTTAAATTTCATATGGTAGAATGTTCAAGAATAACTAAGACTAATATTAGAAAGGAGAAGAATGAGGGAAGACTTGCCTCATATACAATATTTATAAGAAAGCCTCTATAATAAAACCAATGTGGCATTTATATAAGGATAGACAGGTTTGCCAGCGGAACAGAATTAACAGTCCAGAATTAGATGTCAGAATAAATGAGAATTTAACATAAGACAAATGTGGTGGCTCAGTTCAGAGGGAAAATAATGTACTTCTTAATAAATGGTGCTGGCATAACTGGACATCCATCTGGAAGATAAAATGGACCCCTTTCTTATATCAAACACAAAAACAAATTCCAGATGGGTTAAGGATAAATGAAAGGCAAATGTAAAAGGAAAAATTGAAACACTGCATGAAAATGTAGTCATCAAGAGTAGGGAGATCCTACCAACCAAGATTGAAACCCAGAAGTAATAAAAGTAAGACTTATTTAGCTATATAAAAATGTAAAGCGTTTTTTATAGAAAAACATTTCCATATGCAAAGCTTACAGATTAATAATATATCTGGAAAAATATTTTTAATACAGATGTCTGTTGAGTTGATTTCTATAATATACAAAGAGCTCTAACAATTAACGAAAGACATATCAAGCAACAGAAAACTAGGCAGTATGTTTGAATAGACAATTTGCAGAATAACTGTAAAGGACTATGAGAAGCTCAAATCCATTAGTAACCAGGAAAATGCAAAGTACAGCAACAATAAAGTATCACTTCAAACCTATTAGACTAGAAAAATTAAAAAGAATTCTTTTTTTTTTTTTTTTTAATTATTATTTTTTATTGAAGGGTAGTTGACACACAGTATTACATTACATGAGTTTCAAGTGTACAACACAGTGGTAGAACATTTATATACATAATTCTAGGTTCCAGCTATCACCCTACCAGGCTGTTACAATATCTTGACTATATTCCTTATGCTATACCTTACATCCCGGTTACTAATTTATTTTACCATTGGAAGTCTGTCCTTTTTTTTTTTTTTTTTTTTTTTTTTTTTTGTGAGGGCATCTCTCATATTTATTGATCAAATGGATGTTAACGACAATAAAATTCTGTATAGGGGAGTCAATGCTCAATGCACAATCATTATTCCACCCCAAGCCTAATTTTTGTCAGTCTCCAATCTTCTGAGGCATAACAAACAAGTTTTTACATGTAGAACAAATTCTTACATAATGAATAAGTTACATAGTGAACAGTACAAGGGCAGTCATCACAGAAACTTTCGGTTTTGCTCATGCATTATGAACTATAAACAGTCAGTTCAAATATGAATACTCATTTGGTTTTTATACTTGATTTATATGTGGATACCACATTTCTCTCTTTATTATTATTATTTTTAATAAAATGCTGAAGTGGTAGGTAGATACAAGATAAAGGTAGAAAACATAGTTTAGTGTTGTAAGAGAGCACATGTAGATGATCAGGTGTGTGCCTGTAGACTATGTGTTAATCCAAGCTAGACCAGGGCAATAAAACATCCACATATGCAGAAGATTTCTCTCAGAACGGGGGGGTGAGGTTCTAAGCCTCACCTCTGTTGATCCCCAATTTCTCACCTGATGGTCCCCCTGCGACTGTGCCTGTCTTAGGTTGTTCCTCCCTTGAGGAATCTTACCCGTCTCTGGCTAACCAGTCATCTTCCGGGGCCATACAGGGAAATGTGAAGTTGGTAAGTGAGAGAGAAGCCTTATTGTTTGAAAAAGTTAGCTTTTTACTTCTTTGCATATTTATGCCCTGTGGCTTCTATGCCCAGCATTTGTCTTGAGGTATCTTTACCACTTGGAAGAATTATGATACTCGGTAAATTTGATATGAGGCACGAATTCTATTTAAGGGTTGTAATTAGGAAGGAAGAAGAAAAGCTATAGAAGTAGCAGGCGGAAGAAAACATGGGAAGATTGATTATTTCTTTGACATATCTTCTTGTAGAGTAACTTCAGCATGTATAGGTTTTAAGCTACTACTTAAATTGCACACACACATTAACATAATAGGAGTATAGTTACATAACCAAAGCATATCTGTAATTACCAGCCATCTGCAGTGAAACCAAGAAAACCAGTTACGCACCTTAGGCATTTGTGAAAACTTATCTATGATATGGTGGATATTGTCCAAATGAACTTGAACAGTCTGAGAGAAATCAGACAAATTAAAACAACCCATTCCTGGGGACTGTTCACATGCCATATGTTCTTTTAACAATAAATAGTTTGTAGTTGTAAAGCTTTGGAGCGCTACAATTTGCACTTCTCCAAATTCTTGGTTGAGTTCCAACAGTATAGATCCAGTCCAATTTTGTTGTTTTACTGTATGCACAGGCCAGCTTAGATATCTCCTTCCTCATTCCCATGGCAGGTCCAAGAACTGGTGGGATGAGTGCATCTACAGCTGTAGCAGTGCGTGGATCTTTGTTGGGGTTTTTTGATGATCATCTTCTGGCATGAGTCTTCCAGAGGGTGCAGATGTTGGAAGTTCTTCTTCATATCGTATCTTAGTTCATTTTCGGGGTAGCCCAATTAGGCTTTGATCCTCTGTATAAACACAAACAGACCCTTTGCCTACACTTTTATATGCCCTTTATACCCTTGTGTAGAACTCGTTGGAGGTTACCACACAGGAACTGCCCTTTTTTTTTTTTTTTTTTTTTTTTTTGCTATCACTAATCTACACTTACATGACGAATATTATGTTTACTAGGCTCTCCCCTGTACCAGGTCTCCCCTATAAACCCCTTTACAGTCACTGTCCATCAGCATAGCAAAATGTTGTAGAATCACTACTTGCCTTCTCTGTGTTGTACAGCCCTCCCTTTTCTCCTACCCCCCCATGCATGTTAATCTTAATACCCCCCTACTTCTCCCCCCCTTATCCCTCCCTACCCACCCATCCTCCCCAGTCCCTTTCCCTTTGGTACCTGTTAGTCCATTCTTGAGTTCTGTGATTCTGCTGCTGTTTTGTTCCTTCAGTTTTTCCTTTGCTCTTATATTCCACAGATAAGTGAAATCATTTGGTATTTCTCTTTCTCCGCTTGGCTTGTTTCACTGAGCATAATACCCTCCAGCTCCATCCATGTTGCTGCAAATGATTGGATTTGCCCTTTTCTTATAGCTGAGTAGTATTCCATTGTGTATATGTACCACATCTTCTTTATCCATTCATCTATTGATGGACATTTAGGTTGCTTCCAATTCTTGGCTATTGTAAATAGTGCTGCAATAAACATAGGGGTGCATCTGTCTTTCTCAAACTTGATTGCTGCATTCTTAGGGTAAATTCCTAGGAGTGGAATTCCTGGGTCAAATGGTAAGTCTGTTTTGAGCATTTTGATGTACCTCCATACTGCTTTCCACAATGGTTGAACTAACTTACATTCCCACCAGCAGTGTAGGAGGGTTCCCCTTTCTCCACAGCCTCGCCAACATTTGTTGTTGTTTGTCTTTTGGATGGCAGCCATCCTTACTGGTGTGAGGTGATACCTCATTGTAGTTTTAATTTGCATTTCTCTGATAATTAGCGATGTGGAGCATCTTTTCATGTGTCTGTTGGCCATCTGTATTTCTTTTTTGGAGAACTGTCTGTTCAGTTCCTCTGCCCATTTTTAATTGGGTTATTTGTTTTTTGTTTGTTGAGGCGTGAGAGCTCCTTATATATTCTGGATGTCAAGCCTTTATCGGATGTGTCATTTTCAAATACATTCTCCCATACTGTAGGGATCCTTCTTGTTCTATTGATGGTGTCTTTTGCTCTACAGAAGCTTTTCAGCTTAATATAGTCCCACTTACTCATTTTTGCTGTTGTTTTCCTTGCCCGGGGAGATATGTTCAAGAAGAGGTCACTCATGTTTATGTCTAAGAGGTTTTCGCCTATGTTTTCTTCCAAGAGTTTAATGGTTTCATGGCTTACATTCAGGTCTTTGATCCACTTTGAGTTTACTTTTGTATATGGGGTTAGACAATGGTCCAGTTTCATTCTCCTACATGTAGCTGTCCAGTTTTGCCAGCACCACCTGTTGAAGAGACTGTCATTTCGCCATTGTATGTCCATGGCTCCTTTATCAAATATTAATTGACCATATATGTCTGGGTTAATGTCTGGATTCTCTAGTCTGTTCCATTGGTCTGTGGCTCTGCTCTTGTGCCAGTACCAAATTGTCTTGATTACTATGGCTTTATAGTAGAGCTTGAAGTTGGGGAGTGAGATCCCCCCTACTTTATTCTTCTTTCTCAGGATTGCTTTGGCTATTCGGGGTCTTTGGTGTTTCCATATGAATTTTTGAATTATTTGTTCCAGTTCATTGAAGAATGTTGCTGGTAGTTTCATAGGGATTGCATCAAATCTGTATATTGCTTTGGGCAGGATGGCCATTTTAACGATATTAATTCTTCCTAGCCACGAGCATGGGATGAGTTTCCGTCTGTTAGTGTCCCCTTTAATTTCTCTTAAGAGTGACTTGTAGTTTTCAGAGTATAAGTCTTTCACTTCTTTGGTTAGGTTTATTCCTAGGTATTTTATTTTTTTTGATGCAATTGTGAATGGAGTTGTTTTCCTGATTTCTCTCTCTGTTGGTTCATTGTTAGTATATAGGAAAGCCACAGATTTCTGTGTGTTGATTTTGTATCCTGCAACTTTGCTGTATTCTGATATCAGTTCTAGTAGTTTTGGGGTGGAGTCTTTAGGGTTTTTTATGTACAGTATCATGTCATCTGCAAATAGTGACAGTTTAACTTCTTCTTTACCAATCTGGATTCCTTGTATTTCTTTATTTTGTCTGATTGCCGTGGCTAGGACCTCCAGTACTATGTTAAATAACAGTGGAGAGAGTGGGCATCCCTGTCTAGTTCCCGATCTCAGAGGAAATGCTTTCAGCTTCTCGCTGTTCAATATAATGTTGGCTGTGGGTTTATCATAGATGGCCTTTATTATGTTGAGGTACTTGCCCTCTATTCCCATTTTGCTGAGAGTTTTTAACATGAATGGATGTTGAACTTTGTCAAATGCTTTTTCAGCATCTATGGAGATGATCATGTGGTTTTTGTCTTTCTTTTTGTTGATGTGGTGGATGATGTTGATGGACTTTAGAATGTTGTACCATCCTTGCATCCCTGGAATGAATCCCACTTGGTCATGGTGTATGATCCTTTTGATGTATTTTTGAATTCGGTTTGCTAATATTTTGTTGAGTATTTTTGCATCTACGTTCATCAGGGATATTGGTCTGTAGTTTTCTTTTTTGGTGGGGTCTTTGCCTGGTTTTGGTATTAGGGTGATGTTAGCTTCATAGAATGAGTTTGGGAGTATCCCCTCCTCCTCTATTTTTTGGAAAACTTTAAGGAGAATGGGTATTATGTCTTCCCTGTATGTCTGATAAAATTCCGAGGTAAATCCATCTGGCCCGGGGGTTTTGTTCTTTGGTAGTTTTTTGATTACCTCTTCAATTTCGTTGCTGGTAATTGTTCTGTTTAGATTTTCTGTTTCTTCCTGGGTCAATCTTGGAAGGTTGTATTTTTCTAGGAAGTTGTCCATTTCTCCTAGGTTTCCCAGCTTCTTAGCATATAGGTTTTCATAGTATTCTCTAATAATTCTTTGTATTCCTGTGGGGTCCGTCGTGATTTTTCCTTTCTTGTTTCTGATACTGTTGATTTGTGTTGACTCTTTTTTCCTCTTAATAAGTCTGGCTAGAGGCTTATCTATTTTGTTCATTTTCTCGAAGAACCAGCTCTTGGTTTCTTTGATTTTTGCTATTGTTTTATTCTTCTCAATTTTATTTATTTCTTCTCTGATCTTTATTATGTCCCTCCTTCTGCTGACCTTAGGCCTCATCTGTTCTTCTTTTTCCAATTTCGATAATTGTGACATTAGACCATTCATTTGGGATTGCTCTTCCTTTTTTAAATATGCTTGGATTGCTATATACTTTCCTCTTAAGACTGCTTTTGCTGTGTCCCACAGAAGTTGGGGCTTAGTGTTGTTGTTGTCATTTGTTTCCATATATTGCTGGATCTCCATTTTGATTTGGTCATTGATCCATTGATTATTTAGGAGCGTGTTGTTAAGCCTCCATGTGTTCGTGAGCCTCTTTGCTTTCTTTGTACAGTTTATTTCTAGTTTTATGCCTTTGTGGTCTGAAAAGTTGGTTGGTAGGATTTCAATCTTTTGGAATTTTCTGAGGCTCTTTTTGTGGCCTAGTATGTGGTCTATTCTGGAGAATGTTCCATGTGCACTTGAGAAGAATGTATATCCCGCTGCTTTTGGATGTAGAGTTCTATAGATGTCTATTAGGTCCATCTGCTCTACTGTGTTGTTCAGTGCTTCCGTGTCCTTACTTATTTTCTGCCCAGTGGATCTATCCTTTGGGGTGAGTGGTGTGTTGAAGTCTCCTAGAATGAATGCATTGCAGTCTATATCCCCCTTTAGTTCTGTTAGTATTTGTTTCACATATGCTGGTGCTCCTGTGTTGGGTGCATATATATTTAGAATGGTTATATCCTCTTGTTTGACTGAGCCCTTTATCATTATGTAGTGTCCTTCTTTATCTCTTGTTACTTTCTTTGTTTTGAAGTCTATTTTGTCTGATATTAGTACTGCAACCCCTGCTTTCTTCTCACTGTTGTTTGCTTGAAATATGTTTTTCCATCCCTTGACTTTTAGTCTGTACATGTCTTTGGGTTTGAAGTGAGTTTCTTGTAAGCAGCATATAGATGGGTCTTGCTTTTTTATCCATTCTGTTACTCTGTGTCTTTTGATTGGTGCATTCAACCCATTAACATTTAGGGTGACTATTGAAAGATATGTACTTATTGCCATTGCAGGCTTTAAATTCGTGGTTACCAAAGGTTCAAGGTTAGCCTCTTTAGTATCTTACTGCCTAACTTAGCTCGCTTATTGAGCTGTTATATACACTGTCTGGAGATTCTTTTCTTCTCTCCCTTCTTGTTCCTCCTCCTCGATTCTTCATATGTTGGGTGTTTTGTGCTGTGCTCTTTCTAGGAGTGCTCCCATCTAGAGCAGTCCCTCTAAGATGTTCTGTAGAGGTGGTTTGTGGAAAGCAAATTCCCTCAGCTTTTGTTTGTCTGGGAATTGTTTAATCCCACCGTCATATTTGAATGATAGTCGTGCTGGATACAGTATCCTTGGTTCAAGGCCCTTCTGTTTCATTGTATTAAATATATCATGCCATTCTCTTCTGGCCTGTAGGGTTTCTGTTGAGAAATCTGACGTTAGCCTGATGGGTTTCCCTTTATAGGTGACCTTTTTCTCTCTAGCTGCCTTTAACACTCTTTCCTTGTCCTTGATCTTTGCCATTTTAATTATTATGTGTCTTGGTGTTGCCCTTCTTGGATCCTTTCTGTTGGGGGTTCTGTGTATTTCCATGGTCTGTTTGATTACTTCCTCCCCCAGTGTGGGGAAGTTTTCAGCAATTATTTCTTCTAAGATACTTTCCATCTCTTTGCCTCTCTCTTCTTCTTCTGGGACCCCTATAATACGGATATTGCTCCTTTTAGATTGGTCACACAGTTCTCTTAATATTGTTTCATTCCTGGAGATCCTTTTGTCTCTCTCTATGTCAGCTTCTATGTGTTCCTGTTCTCTGATTTCAATTCCATCAATGGCCTCTTGCATTCTATCCATTCTGCTTATAAACCCTTCCAGAGTTTGTTTCATTTCTGCGATCTCCTTTCTGGCATCTGTGATCTCTTTCCGGACTTCATCCCATTTTTCTTGCGTATTTCTCTGCATCTCTGTCAGCATGTTTATGATTCTTATTTTGAATTCTTTGTCAGGAAGACTGGTTAGGTCTGTCTCCTTCTCTGGTGTTGTCTCTGTGATCTTTGTCTGCCTGTAGCTTTGCCTTTTCATGGTGATAGGAATATTCTGCAGAACTGGGACGAGTGACGGCTGGAAGGACTTCCTTTCTTGTTGGTTTGTGGCCCTCCTCTCCTGGGAGAACAGCGGCCTCTAGTGGCTTGTGCTGCGCAGCTGCGCGCAGACAGGGTTTCTGCTTCCTGCCCGGCTGCTATGGAGTTAATCTCCGCTGTTGCTGTGGGCGTGGCCTGGCTCGGGCAGCTACTCCAAAATGGTGGAGTCGCGTTGGAGCAGGAGCTGCTGGGAGGCTATTTATCTCCGTAAGGAGCCTCCCTGCTCCCTGCAGCCCAGGGGTTAGGGTGCCCAGAGATCCCGGATTCCCTACCTCTGGATTTAGTGGCCCGCCCTGCCCCTTTAAGACTTCCAAAAAGCACCCGCCAAAACAAAACAACGACCACAAAAAAAAACAAGAAAAAAAAATTTTTTTAATTAAAAAAAAAAAAAATTTTTTTAATTAAAAAAAAAAAGGTGGTCGTTCGTTTTTCTTTATTCTCCGGTGCCAGCCTCAGGCCTCTGCTCACCGGTCTTTCTGCCCTGTTTCCCTAATATTGGGGTCCCTGTCCCTTTAAGACTTCCAAAAAGCGCTCGCCAAAACAAAGCAGCAAAAAAGCAAAAAAAAAAAAAAAAATGGTCGCGCTTTTCTTATGCCCTCTGTCGCCCAGCCTCCAGTGCCTGCTCACTGTTCTTGCTGCCCTGTTTTCCCAGTATCGAGGGCCCTGCACTCTGGCCCGGATGGCTGGGGCTGGGTGTTCGGCAGCCCTGGGCTCCGTCTCCCTCCCGCTCTGCCTGCTCTTCTCCCGCCGGGAGCTGGGGGGAGGGGCGCTCGGCTCCCGCGGGGCCGGGGCTTGTATCTTACCCCCTTCGCGAGGCGCTGGGTTCTCTCAGGTGTGGATGTGGTCTGGATATTGTCCTGTGTCCTCTGGTCTTTATTCTAGGAAGGGTTGTCTTTGTTATATTTTCATAGATATATGTTGTTTTGGGAGGAGATTTCCGCTGCTCTACTCACGCCGCCATCTTCCGCCCCACCAAAAAGGGATCTTGCTTTTTTATCCATTCTATTACTCTGTGTCTTTTGATTGGTGCATTCAGTCCATTTACATTTAGGGTGATTATTGAAAGGTATGAATTTATTGCTATTGCAGGTTTTAAGTTTGTGGTTACCAAAGGTTCAGGGTTAGCTTCCTTACTATCTTACTGTCTAACTTAACTCGCTTGTTGAGCTATTATAAACGCGGTCTGATGATTCTTTATTTCTCTCCCTTCTTATTCCTCCTCCTCCCTTCTTATGTTGGGTGTTTTGTTCTGTGGTCTTTTTTGGAGTGCTCCCATCTAGAGCAGTCCCTGTAAGATGCCCTGTAGAGGTGGTTTGTGGGAGGCAAATTCCCTCAGCTTTTGCTTGTCTGGGAATTGTTTAATCCCTCCTTCATATTTAAATGATATTCGTGCTGGATACAGTAGTCTTGGTTCGAGGCCCTTCTGTTTCATTGCATTAAGTATATCATGCCATTCTCTTCTGGCCTGTAGGGTTTCTGTTGAGAAGTCTGATGATAGCCTGACGGGTTTTCCTTTGTAGGTGACCTTTTTTTTCTCTCTGGCTGCCTTTAATACTTTGTCCTTGTGTTTGATCTTTGCCATTTTAATTATTATGTGTCTTGGTGTTGCCCTCCTTGGATCCCTTGTCATGGGAGTTCTGTGTACCTCTGTGGTCTGAGAGGCCATTTCTTCCCCTAGTTTGGGGAAGTTTTCAGCAATTATTTCTTCAAAGACACTTTCTGTCCCTTTTTCTGTCTCTTCTTCTGGAATCCCTATAATTCATATATTATTCCTTTTTGATTGGTCACTCAGCTCTCTTAAAATTCTTTCATTCCTGGAGATCCTTTTATCTCTCTCTGCATCAGCTTCTCTGCATTCCTGTTCTCTGTTTTCTAGTCCATTAATGGTCTCTTGCATCTCGTCCATTCTGTTTTGAAGTCCTTCCAGAGCTTGTTTTATTTCTGTATTTTCCTTCCTTAATTCTTGCATATTTCTCTGCAAGTCCATCGGCATGGTTATGACTTTTGTTTTGAATTCTTTTTCAGGAAGACTGGCTAAATCTATCTCCCCAGGTTCCTTCTCAGGGGAAGATGTAGCAGATGCCGAAGCTGTCTGGTTTAGTCTTGTCTGGATCATATTTTTTTACCTTTTCTTGTTGACAGGTGTTATTGACTGTCAGCTGGGAGGGCCAAACCTTTCACTTGCTACTGGCCTTTCTTTCCTGGGACAACTGCGTCCCCTCGTGGCTTGTATTGTGTAATTGCGTGTAGGCTGGGTCTTTGTGTCTTTCCCGGTAGAAGTGTAAGAATTTTCCTTTCTGCCTTTCTGTGGGTGTGTTTTGCCTTAGGCAGCGCCTGGAGGGGTAATGGATGGGGGGGCTGTTTAGCTGTTTACATCCGTGAGGGGTCTCAGAGCTGTTGCCCAGGGGGTTAGTGCACCGGTTTTCCCTGTAAATTCCAGCCACTGGGCTGTGACCTATGCTGTTTCTGTCCAGCTGTTAAGTCCCTGTCCCTTTAAGACTTTCAAAAAGTCCCCGCTTTTCTTTGTCACAGGGGCATCAGCTTCAGCACCCACTCAGAGGCCTTGCTGCCCTATTTCCCTAGTATCCAGGACCCCACGCGCGCACTGTGTCTGCACTCTGGTCCGGATGGCTGGGGCTGGGTGTTCAGCAGTCCTGGGCTCTGTCTCCCTCCTGCTCTGCCTATTCTTCTCCCGCCAGGAGCTGGGGTTAGGTGTGCTCGGGTCCCGCCGGGTCGGGGCTTGTATCTTACCCCTTTCACCAGGCGCTGGGTTCTCGCTGGTGTAGTTGTGGTCTGGCTGTTGTCCTGTGTCTTCTGGTCTCTCTTTTAGGATTAGTTGTATTTGTTGTATTTTCAAAAATATATATGTTTTTGGGAGGAGATTCCCACTGTCCTACTCATGCTGCCATGTTGGCTCCACCTGACTTGTTTTCTTTAACCCACAACTGGTTATTTAAGATGGAGTTTTTATTTGCAGGTTCTTATTAAAGACAGTCTCAGCACAGCAGATTTATTCATGCAGATGTTTAAAAGCACAGATATATTTCCTTATCAAAATGAAAAAATTGCACCACTGGGTGTGGTTTTTGCCTTCTGTTCTCTTCCTTCTGGATGTTATAGTAGGACTTCCCAGACTGAGAGGAGGGGACTAGACACACCAAAAAGTGAGCCTTTTTTAGAGGAAAGGGGGAAACTGGAGAGGGGCGTTACAAAAAAAGGTCCACTGGAGTAAATTGGGAGATTGAAGTATAGTGGCTCTTCATTGGCTGAGTTGTGACAGTCCCTCATTGGCTGTGCTGTTGCTGGGTAAGGAGAAAACCCTTCTTTCTCCTATTGGGGTAGCAAAGTACACTTCTTCCTGCTGCTTCTACAGTTGACTGTGAGTGGTAGGGTTGAGAGCTCCCCTTTCTGGCCTCCTGACTCCATTTTAATCAAGGTTTCCTTGATTCAGTTTCACACAACCAATATGCCCTTAATATTGTGACCTTATGAAATTACCTTGTAATCTTTCTCACTTTAAAAACTGGCTACTTCTGTAAGATTCTTTTTCCCAACTATGTAACTCCTCTCTGAATCAGTACACTCTTTTGTCACCTTGCTAGTTTCTTTTCTAGCAAAATAATAAGCTTTGACATGTGCTCAAGATCAGCTTATCTAAGACATTTCATGTCTGGACATCACCCTGACCTCAGAGCATGAGAAATATTTCTAGCCAACATTGATTTAAGAGCCTACTATGCACCAGGTATTATTCCAAGAGCTTTATGCAAATGATCTCATTGCAGTTTTACAACAGCTCTACAGCAAGCATTCCTGCTGCCTACACACCAACCAACCAGTTACTTTCTTCATGGCTGGCAGAGCTCTACTTTTGTTTGGGTGTCTACTAATCTAGTCTTCCTAGTAACTCATTGAGATCCATGTCACAACTGATCTAAACCAGTTACTCTGATCCCATTTCTCTTAGAGTCATTGGTTTTAGTATGGACACATAAAATTCTGGCCAATGAGATATGAAAAGAAGTCTAATGAGTGGGGGAAAGGGAAGGGTACTTCTCAATAATTTCAGGATGCCAGCAACTTTAGCAATCATTTTGCAATGATTTGCAATTAGCCTGAGAACAAGGAGATATAAAGAAATTGTCAGAACCAAAAAATGAAACTAATTGAGTTCCTTGATAGTGTCATTGACTAATGAGGTAACTAACCCCTCAGTCATCTTTTGCTGTGAGGACATACATTTTCCTTATTGTTTAAATCAAAATACTTGTAGCCCAAAGCATTTTAATCATAGTGAAATCCATTAGAATATTCTATTATTTTCCATTTTATAAATGAGATCACTGAAGCTCAAACAGCTTATGTAATTTACCCAAGATTAGCTGCTTGTAAAAAGTTAGCCTGACTCCTTAGAACCTCCCCCCTCCTGTTCTGAGAGAAATCTTCTGCATACGTGGATGTTTTATTGCCCTTGTCTAGGTCGGATTAACACATAGTCTACAGGCACACACCTGATCATCTACATTTGCTCTCTTACAACACTAAACTATGTTTTCTACCTTTATCTCATATCTACCTACCACTTCAGCATTTTATTAAAAATAATAATAATAAAGAGAGAAATGTGGTATCCACATATAAATCAAGTATAAAAATTAAATGGATATTCATATTTGAACTGACTGTTTATAGTTCATAATGCATGAACAAAACCGAAAGCTTCTGTGATGACTGCCCTTGTAATGTTCACCATGTAACTTATTCACTATGTAAGAATTTCTACTCCATGTAAGAACTTGTTCATTATGCATCAGAAGATTGGAGGCTGACGAAAATTAGGCTTGGGGTGGATTAATGATTGTGCATTGAGTATTGACCCCCCTATACAGAATTTTATTGTTGTTAACAACCATTTGATCAATAAATATGAGAGATGCCCTCACAATATATATATATATATATAAACACACTTCCTATTGTAAAATAAATAAGTAACTGGGATGTAATGTATAGCATAAGGAATATAGTCAAAATATTGTAACAACTTGCTATGGTGATAGCTGGTACCTAGAATTATCATGTATATAAATGTTGAATCACTGTGTTGTACACCTGAAACTAATGTAATAGTGTGTGTCAACTACCCTTCAATAAAAAATAATTATCCAGGAAAAAAAAAAAAGAAGTTAGCCTGACTCTAGGACTTCTAGACACTACACAATGCTCACTCTCTGTGAAAAAAAAGCCCAATCTTATTTATTTATTTATTTTGGTCCTTGCTTCTAACACACCTGGAATGCAACAGGTGCTTGACAAATATTTTTTAAATATGTGAGTACTTCAGTAGTCTGAATTTTTATGACCATTCTTCCCTTAACATCACCGAATAGACCAATGTTCTGAGTCTCCTGAAAAGAAACAGAAAAATAGATTTCATTTGGATACCATCACTATTTGGATACAACACTACAACTGGGTTCACTGAAGAACAGAGTATTTTAAATAAAGAAGCAATGTAATAATACAAATAAGTAGGAAAGTAGATGAAGATAATCCCTTAGACCACCCCCACTCTAACATAATTGCCATTTCTGGGGATTCACTCACAGCTCTTTTGTATGCATTCTGTACAGTTCAGTAGATGCATAAAAAATACTTGATAAAATTTGACAACTATTTATAATTTTTGAAGAAATCTCAGCAAACTAGGAAATGAAGAACACTTTAACCTTTGAAAGTGTATCCATCAAAAAAAGCTACAAATATATAATTTAATGTTGGAGAGGTAAATGATCTTCCCTTAAATTCAGGATCAACAGTAGAAATTCTAACTAGTGGGTTAACCATGAGGAAAATAAAAAATTGAAAGAAAGGAAGAAACAAAGCTATTATTCACAGGCAATAGAAAAAGAAAAAAAGAATATTTATAGAAACACAATTAGCACTAATGAAAATGTTTTGCAAAGTTACTAGATCAATATAAAACAAATTGCATTTCAATTGTCTTGCTTGAGAGTTTCAGCCCCAGGAAAGTTCACTATGGATTCAGTGAGAACAAGAAATGACAATGGAATGTTTTGGGGGTAAAAGGGTTTATACCAAGCTTTATTCTCATGGTGGTAGGTGGAGCACTAGAATCACATCTGCATCCAACAGTCTGCAGGTCTGTAATCTACCTCTGTCTCTGCCTCCACCCAGAGCAGTGGGCAGAGCTCTTTATACAGTGACTCAATCAATAATAGCTTATTGCCTGCAGGTGTGGAAGCAGTAGCCTAGCAGTAGGACAATGACATCATTGAGTAGTTCAGGATCAGGTGAGGATCCTGGCCATAGGAACTTCCATTTTCCCCACATAATATACCTACCCCAATTAGAAAAGGTAATAACAAATTGCATTTCAACAGTAACAAAACATGTAAGTTTCCTAGGAATAAAAGCCACAGAAAGGATATATAAAACCTCTGTGGTTTTAAACCAGAGTTTAAAAGACCTAAATAAGTGAAATATGACAAGTTTATGAATTGACTTCAATTATTATAAATTTCTATAATTTCTAATCCACCCCAAATTAAAGTAGAAATTCAACATAAGGAAGAACAAAGAGAGGAATTTTACTTATCAGATATCAATATTTAAAATACTGTAGTAATGAAGATTTCAAAGGTAAAGGGTAGAATAGTGCTTCTCAAACTTTCATGAGCATAGAAATCCTCTAGGGATCTTGTTAATTGAAGAGCCTAATTGAGATCCTGGGATGAGGCTTGAGATTTTCCTTCCAAACAAGCTACCCAATGATGCTACTGCCACTGGCCTGGAGGCCACACTTTGAGGAGCAAGGGAGTAAATAATTGAAAAAACAGGAAGAATAGAATAAAAATCCATGCATTTATGAAAGCTTGCTATATGATAAACATGATATAGCAGTGTAGTAGGGAAAGGGGGTTATTTAATAAACTGGGCTGGCCCAAAGTCCTTATGAAAGGGACCTAAGGGAGAAATTTGAAGATTCTAGGTGACTGGCTTTGAAGATGGAGGAAAGAATGTAGGCGGGCTCTAGAAGCCAGAAAAGGCAAGGAAACTGATTCTACCCCAGAGCCTAGAGAAGAAATGCAGCCTAGCTGAAATGTTGATTTTAGCCAAGGTAAAGCCATTTTGGGCGTTTGACCTCCAGAATATAAAATAATACATTTGTTGTTTTAAGCCACTAAGTTAGTGGTAATTTGTTACAGGAGCATTAGGAAACAAATGCACTGTGTAACGAAGGGCACCATAAAACAAAGTAAGAAGATAAGTCCCAAATTAGGAGAAGAGTTTTGCAAAGCATACAGCTGACAGTATAAGGTGAACTACAGATCAAAAAAAGTAGGACAAGTGGTCCACTAGAAAAACAAGCAAAGGATATGTGCAGACTTCACAGAGGAGGAAACCTCAATGACCAAGAGAAATAAAAGATGCACAGCCTCTCTAATAGTCCCAAGATTCAAATCAGAAAAACAGCTAGACACAATTTTATACCGACAAAAATTTTTAATTTTGGTAATGCCAAATGTTGATAAGAATGTAGAACAATGGGAACTTTCATAAAATACTGATAGGAGTGAATACTTTTGCAATGACTTTGGGAAGAGCTATTGGGCAATATTTAGTAAACTTGAAGGTACTTCTCAGACTCAACAATTCTACCCATAGGTATTCCATTAGAGACGCTATCACACGTGAAAAGTTGGAGAAACTTACAAGATGTTCGTTAAGGCATTTTTGTAGTACTAAACAATTGGAAACAACCTAAATGTCCTTCAATGGGCAAACGGATAAATAGATTATAGAATATTTCCCCAGTGGAATACTGCACAGAAATTAAAATGAATGGATCGGCACTTCTGCTCTTATCTATCTCCATCATCATGCGTCACCTGGTATCCCTATGTCTAGTATCTTCCCATGTCTGTACAACTGGAAGACCTTTGAAAATCGTAATTAGAAATTCTTCAGTGCACATTTAAAAAGCAGTTTTATTGAGGTATAGTTGATATACAATAAATTAAATATATTTAAAAGGTACGGTGTGATAAATTTTGACACAGTACAAAATCACCAGATCAAGGGAGTGAACATATCTATCACTCCCAAAAGGTTTCCTGGTGTCCCTTTGTAATCTCTCCCTCCAACCTCTCTCATCCCCAATTAACCACTGGTCGGCTTTCTGTCACTATAGCTCAGTTTGCATTTTCTAGAGTTTTATTAAATGGGCTCATTCAGTATGTATTCTTTTGTCTTGTTTTTACTCAGTATAATTATTTTGTGATTCATCCATGTTCTTTCCTTTTTACTGAGTAGGATTCCATTGTTTGGATACTCCACAATTTGTTCATCATTCACCTGTGGTAGAAAACTGGGTCGTTTCCAGTTTTTGATGATTACAAATAAAGCTGCTATGAACATTTGCCTATGAGTCTTTGTGTGGGCATGTGCTTGCTCTTCTCTTAGGTAAATTCATTGAAATGGAATGGCTGGATTAAATGGTAGGTATATGTTTAACTTTAAAAAAAACTGACACAGTGGTTGCACCATATTACATTTCCACTGGCAGGCTTCAGTGGGTTTTAAGAATAAGATCCGAGGCAATTGTTAGGCATTGGGAAAAGGGCCTTTCTTGGTGTAATGAAGGCTCTTGAGATGAGATCCTCCTAGATTTAGAGTGGCCCTTAACCCAATGACTGATGTGCTTGTAAGAGAAAGGCAGAGGGAGACAGCGATAGACAGAGGAGAAAACAGGCAGAGACTGGAGGCAAACTGCCAATCAAGGAATGTCTGAAGCTCGCAAAAGCTGGAAGAGACCCTGAAGGATTCTCCCGCAGAGCCTTCCGCGGGAACGGGGCCCTGCCGGCACCTTGATTTTACACCGCTGGCCTCTGAAACTGTGAGAATAACTGCTGTTTGCTTAAAGCCTCCCAGCTTCTAGTATTTTGTTACAGCAGCCTTAGAAAGCTACTATACTCAGCATAGATGTTGCACTGGGCACTGAGGATTTGAAGATAAAATGTGTGGATCCTATTCTTGAGGAGTAAAGAAGTAGAACAACAGGCTTATAGGGAACAATTACATTAAATTGAGATAACTGCTGCAATTGGAAGTATTTAGGAAATAAATTATGGTCTGTCCATGCTGTGGAACACCGTGCAGGCCTTTAAAACAAGATAGAGTTATATTTAGTGGCATTGGAAATTTGCTGTGATAAGACTTTGAGTAAAAAACAACAGCAAAAAATAAGTTGCAGAACAATTATTGAGGCTGTTTTAAAGTCAAAGTCAAAGCAGCATATATAAGAAATGTTCACCAGGGCACAGGAGAATGTGTGGCCGGAAGTACCAAGTCCGTAACAATGCTTAGTGCCGGCAGCTGTGCTGGGAGGGTGAGAGAGGTGACTGGATCAGATTTCATAAAGAATTCATAACGTTTTGTATTGTTTGAACTTTTTATTTCTGTAAGTATGTATTGTTTTTGTAATGTAAACATGTTTTTAGAGAGTGTAAGAAAGACAGGTAGCCACCTGTGGAGGGGAGGCTCATTCCCTGGCACCTGCCACCATCCGTCTTTTCTGCCCTCAAGCCCTGCGAATGCTTGAGCCTACACGCCTGGCCAGAGGCCTCTCCCGCTCTCCCACTGCACGCCTTCTTCCCCACCTGCGTCCGTCCCTGCCCCCCACTTACGTCCTCTTACCTGTGTCCCATCCTGTACCACCTTCCCAAATTGTGCAGCTCTTTTACAAGGTTCAGGAAGGGTGAGACTGTCGGAGTCAGTGAACCTCAAGTCAGTTCACGTTAGTGATTTTACCTCCTATCTGGGATGTAAACTCTCTGTGTAGGCAAGAAACTAACGCACTAAACACTTAAACTCCGAACACCTACAAGGCAAAGCTATCTACTCTAGCCATTGAATCCTCGTAGGAGCCTTGTGAGTAGGCATTTTTATCTCCATTTCATAGGACACTCCGCTCAAGGAGCCCAGTGTCTGACAGCAAGGACTCAAACAGAGCTCCAAGCGGCCCAAACCCCAAGCGTTCTGTGCCATGGCCCTGGGGAAGCAACCACACCATATACCTCCAAGCTCATTTCCTGCAAGAGGGTAAGAACTGGATAAATGTTTGCATAACGATGAAAGTAGTTTATCCTTCAGCCAGCATGTCCATTAAATAGTCTTTGTATTCATTTTCCAGTAAAGCTTCGTCTCCCCAAAGCTTAAAAGAGGAAAGGAAATATGCTGTGTTGACCTATTTTCATCCATTAGCATAATTTATTAAACCAGAGAACTGAGAAGCTCCTGGATGAACAGAAGGGAGCTCAGCAATCGGTGGGGAGGCAAAGGGACCACTAAGGGCCTGGGGTCCCAGGAGCACCACAAGAGGGCTAAAAATGGCTCAGAAGTGGAGGCAGGAAAGAGCAAAGATGAACTGCTTCATGGCAGAGTGGAAAAAGCCCCAGGTTTCATGGTGGGGAGGGGATACCTGGATTTGGCCCCTAGCTCTGCTGCCCACTGGCTGGAACCCAGGGCAAACCAGTTTGCCTCTCCCCAGCCTCTCCTTCCTCCTTTGAGAACTTTGAGAGGTCAGCGACCTCACTATGACGATCCTGTTCATTCTGATGAGGTGATGACTGTGAGTGCTGCATGTAAAGAAAGAGGAAGGCATTGGCACTGTTCCCGGTGGCCACACTACTACCATGACTGTTATCTTTCCTTGAATTCAGAATTCTCAGTCTGAAAGATGGGATGTTATGAAATTGCTTTAAGTGCCTTTGAGGCAGGGATATTTATATCCCCCATCTCCTGGGACCTAGAAGGGTGCTTTGCACCTAACAAAATAAACAATAAATGAATGGATTTGGTTTGTGACTGTTCAAGCAGTGGCCCTATGCAAACAAATATCACTCTCACGCAACCTGACCCTCCTTCTCCCCTCAAGCATGCTCAAGTGCTAGTCTATCCTGCAGCAGCTACTCAGGGATTATTATACGGGGTGAGAGTGCCTATGGAGAATGGGGTAGGCATGATAAGGAGAGCCCAGTTTAGGTACAGAGGAGGCCCCTGAATCATCTCTTTGATGGCTATCAAAGGCCAGGAATACTAAGTGCAAGAGTGAAACTAGGGAAGGATACAATGGTCTGATGATAAACAGAAGGGGGCCTTCAAACTACTAGATAAAAGAAAAAACAACAAAAATAGTAATACATCCTGATAAATTACTTTAAAGCACATAATACACACATACACACCCAAAATACATTTATGGTCACTCTAGTTGGCAATATATCTAAATAGTAAGGTGGTGGTTAGTGTTGGGGACATAAGATAAAATGTTTCCTTTGTGTGCATCCTTTTTCCAGATCCTGGTAAACAAGGTGCTCTGTTCCATCCATAGGTGGTAACACTCATACTGATCCTTTCTAGCTACAACTCGTGATTGCATTTGGTAGCAGAAGCACTGCTCTGGGTCAGAACGGCAGGATGCTTTGGTGGTAGCAAAAGAAAACTGAGATGGATTCTTAATAGTGAGTTGAATGATGATTCCCCTCACCTCCAAAAAAGATATGTCCATGTCCTGAACCTCCAAACTTGTGTTATACCTGATTTAGAAAGAAGGTCTTTGCGGACATAATTAAGAATCCTGAGATGAGATCCTCTTTGATTATCCAGTGGTCCCTAAATCAGATGACCTGTGTCCTTGGAACAACAGACGGTCAGAGGGAGGTGTGAGACAGTCCTAAGAGAAGACACCAAGAGGAGACAGGGATGTGAAGACAGAGGCAGTGGTGGGGTTGATGCAGCTACAAGCCAAGGAGTGCCATGGATTGTCAGCAGCCCCGTGAAAGTAGGAGAAAGCATGGAATGGAATCTCAGAAGGAAGTGTGGCCCTGCTAACACCATGATTTCAGACTTCTGCCTCCATAACTGTGAGATAATAAATCTGTTGTTTTAAATAATCCATTTTGGAGCAATTCGTTACAGTAATCCTATTAAAACTAATAGGATTCTGAAATGCTATGTTCTCACGAATGTTCAATGTGAAAGATAATGGACACCCAAACCTCAGTCCAAATCTTGGAGGAAGTCTGCATGGGAGCCCTACCCAGCTTCTCTGGGCTTGATACTCTCTCAGAGTACTTCCCCAGGGGTCCGAAGGCTCCTGACTCCTCCAGAAGAACTTCAACGCTTTCACGGTCCTGTATAACCTTCCCCAGGTACTTGCTCAACAGAGCCCCATAGCCCAACTCTTAAGGATGTTTAGCACTCTTTCTCGCCTATCCATGTTCAAGGGTTCTAGGGCTCAGGAAAATCCTAAAATGTGGCTGAAATCATAATGAGGATGGATAGATTCTGGGAGCCTAAGGCTGTCTTTGTAGCACTGAGCTTATACTACAGAGTGTCATCACTATTAAGGACTAGGTAACTACATGCTGAGTGGTTAAATCTAGCATATATCCCTTACAAGCCCTGCCTGGGCAAATGGTGAGTGGGGTGAAACTGTGCTGTGTGCTAATCTCCTCCACATCTCCTTCAAAAGCTCCCATGCCCCTGATTACTCAGGGCCTCTGGACTGGTCTGATCTCTCTGCAGGACCCTTTCTGCTGCTCCTCTCACCCCACCCACCAAATAAACCTGTTCCTTGTCTATTGCTCTGGGCTTTTCTCCACTGCTAAGGGACATTTATCAATAATGCATTAATTAGGTCACCTCAAGAGTTTGACAAATTTCTCATGGTGGAAACCAGATGGAGAAAGCTGGGTTGGCAGTGTACCTATGGGCAGATTCATAGTTGGCTGAAGGTCCTCATGGGAAAATAAAAATCCTTACCCTTCTGAAAGAAGGTTTCTTGCCCTTGGCCCAATCCTGGTCAACATTTTAATCAGTGATTTAAGTAAAGTCAGAGGCAAGCTTATTTAATTTCCAAATAACCCAGCTCTGAGCAATGTAGAAAACATGTTTCTTCACATATTTAATATTTTTAAAGATATGAAATGATGGGTCACAATGAAAAAAACATGAACTGATGGGCCAGAATCAAGATAATTTCTTTCACTGGGCTTCAAAAAATAAGCCACAAGAGTAAAAGGTTAATAGCACATCATGAAAGAGAAGAATTAGTAGTTTTATTTTAAGCTCAATATAAGTCAATACCCTAAGAAGAATTTTTTTAAAAGACACTGATTTAGGTCTCATTTCTGGAAGGCACAGGCCCAGATCAAGGAGGTGGTCATTCAGGTATGCACTGGCAGAACACGCCTGCAGTTATGACTGTGGTTCTGGGCATAATGGCTGAAAAAACACAATGGCTCACTGGTGCCTACCCAGAAAGACAAGGCAGGTTGGTGAAAAGTTTAACAGCCTTGTCACCTGACCGAAGTTGCTTTTTAGGCTGGAGAAGAAAAGACTCAGAGACATGTTATCTATCTTCATGTATCTGAAGAGTTATCCATACAGAAATGTTGGGAGGATGGATTGAAATCCCGTGTACTTTCAGGGAGTGAAACAAAGACAGAGAAAAGTCTAAAGGGCCCCGATTTGGTTTTACTTCTAAGAATCAGAGGTGTACAGCTTTGCGAGGAGGTGACACTCACATCCTTGGAAATATTTAAGCACCCCATCACGGCAGTGACCACAGGGTGGGCTACGCTGGGCTGGTGGGCTGGCTAGGTTCCTTGCCCACCTTCACTGCCAAGTAAGCGGCTGTCTCCTCAGAAGCCACGTGGTTGGCCAAAATGCATGACTCTTCAGACCAGGCACGGCCATTCTTGGCTGGAGTCTCAAGTGGCATTGTCCCAGGTTAGAATCTCTAAATAAGCTCTCAAAGCCCATTTGAACGAATCTCTTCGATGTTAAGTTACTTGTATATAGCATTTTATTAGGATTACTTTTATTTTAGATGGAAGATGCCCAACTCAAATCAGCTCAAGAGAAACAAGGGAATTTCTACATATGACAAAATAATTAGTTCATGTGATTCTGGGGGACAAAGGCGGGGCTGGTTTCAGACACAGTCAGTCAGAGCCTCCCTCTCCTCCAAACTCTGCTTCTGCCATTCAGAGCCCTGGGCTGCAAAGAACTCTAGGCTGACTTCAGGACAGCTGGAACCCCTGGATGAACAGAGAGGTACAAGCTTTTCCTAGGGACTGGCTTGGCCTGGGTCATTTTTTACCCGCTGGATGAATCACTGTGGGCCAAAAATTGGGGACTCTTATTGACCAAATTTAGGTTACTTTCTCACCATTTTGGCCCAGGATAGAGACTGTAATTAGTAGCCAGAATTACATGGATAGATAATGGACAGAAGTTGCCAGGCAGATAAAACAACAGCCATCATTACTGGGCTTAATAATTTGCAGAGCTCTTTTGCACACATGATCTCATTTGATTCTCACTATGACTTTGTGAAGAATGTAGAGAACATATTTTTCTCCACCATATGATGCCATTTCACCTTACAGGTTAAGTAGGTCATATATTAGATAAAATACTTTGAATTTCTTAAAGAACATTGCCATAAGAAGGATAAATCCATTGACTGTCCTTTATTGTCATCTGATACATTCCTTGCACACTGCCAGCTCAAGCCATTCCAACTGAACTCCTGACAGCGGAAAACTCCCTTTCTGGCAGCAGGTCCACAGGGAGCAGCTTAATATTATACACAAAGCGAATCAGTAGCTACGCCGTCCCTGAATTCCCTGAGGACCCACCCTCTGAAGCATAGGTCCTTCCTCTCTTCCTCAAACTGTTCCCTGGCTCCTTCTCTATCCTGGAAATCAGAGATACCAGAAGGAAAATTAGTCAGGTGTTATTTCAAGCAGAATTACAATCAGCAACAGGTCATTTACTTATTCATGCCTTCATTTTACTTGTTCTTTTGTTTGTTTATGCATTCATTCGTTCACACAAAAAAATTGTGTGGAGCACCTGTACATTAATTAGTGATTAGGAAAAGCAGTTTCAATAGAGATCCCAAGGTAGAATAACTTAAGAAAAATAGTTTATTGTCTCTCATATAAGTGTGTGGGGTGAACAGTCCAGTTAATGGGGAGCTTTGCTAGGGATCCAAATTCCTTCCGTGTTGCTGCTCTGCCATCCCCAGGGCCTGCTTCTTGTCTCCCCCATCTGCTTCCCCACCTGTAGGAGCAGGAAAGCACAAAAGGGACAGGCAACTCTGTTGTTAGGAATGTGAAGCGGAGAAGTACCTCACTTCTGCTCTAACCCATTCGACAGAAACCTCACAGGGTCATGCCTAGCTGCAAAGGAATCTGGATAATGTGGCTCCTGCTAAGCAGCCATGTGCTCAACCATGACTTACTGAAAATTGAGACAGTAGCAGTTTCTGTCACAACCTGCTCTGTGAAATGCAGTGTACTAGGTAAGATGAAAATTGCATGGGTCCCACTCCCAGGTGGCTGTAAACTAATGAGAAAGAAATGCCTTGTTGCCTAGCAGCAATACAAGGCAATATGGAAGAAGGGTAAGGAGAGTGCGGCAAAGAGCTTGAAAAGTTCAGTGGAGAAGGAGGGATGACTTGAGATGATTAGAATAGGCTCTGAAAGGAGGCAGCATTTGAACTGGTTGTCCTGGGCTTGAAAGATGGATATGAACCTGAAAATGTAAATGGGCTGAGGACAGCAAGCAGAGCAAAAAGCAGCTGTAACTGTCAACCAAAGGGCAGGTCTGCATGTGAGCGAGGGGTCTTCAGCTGCCCCTTCCTGACAGCATCACTCGCATGCTCACTTATTCACTGCTTCCCTTCCCTTTTCGATGAGCATCCACAGATCACCGGTGTCCTCCTGGGCCTTGGAGGACACCAAGCCAAGCAGATGGCCAGATTATTTTTCTAACTGTGGGTAGGCAGCTCTCACTTGAGTCCTCTTCTATCCTTTCAGAGCAAGAGAGACCACAAATCTTTATGGAGACAGGCCAGGCTGTGAGTCAGAGCCGGGAGACCTGGAACTAATAACTTATTCATGACAAACATTTTCAGAGCTTTACAGTTTACAGAACAGGTTAACATCTAGAATTTTATTTGATTCTCTTCTCAACTCAGAGGGGTGGCTGACATAAGACATCAGTCATGAAAATGCTTTGAAAAACCAGCCCTGTTGCAGAAGGCAAAAGCTCATTGCAGCAACACTAAAGCCTTATTATTTCCAAACTCTGTTGATTCAGAACGTGTGGTAATTTGCACAAAAGCCCAGGCTGGAAATTATCTTGACACTCATTATAACTAAGAGGATTTCCTAAGCAAATTGACACAGGGTGGCCAACATTGCTGGGAGATGTTGTGTAACTTATGGAGGGCAACCACTTCCCATGCCTCCTGTGGTACTATTGCAAGAGTATAGGACATCAGTTAATTCTGAACAATGCTCTTGTCATTAAGTAGGTCTGATGGGACTCTGAGGTGGCAGTAAAACCGTGCTAGCTATTTGTTTGAGCTAAAAAGGAAGAAAATTGCTAAGAAAATTAGTTTGGGGCCTCACAGAGAGAATTTAAGTGTTAAGAAGACTGGACCACCATTTGGCCAGGATGTTGAGGAGGAGATTCTGGCATTAGTCTGCAATCTGGATAAATTTTGGCACTGAGAACTCTTTCTTTTCATTCTCCTAAAATCTCCAGAAAAGCTCAGCTAATCAGATACATGCGGAGCACTCCTCTCCATTTCTTATCTCTACCCCCACTCCTCCCAAAGCACCTTCAACCAGATACTGAAGAACTCAAAAGCCCGGGGACATTTAAAATTTCTGTGAATCCTGTGTCTGTAAGCTTTTGGAGATCCACAATCTATAGCAGCCAGCATTTATCTGGAGCTTATTTTATGGCAGGGTCTATGCTTAGTGCCTGCTTGTACAGATGAGGACCCTGACGCCTACAGACTTCTGGATACTGGTCTGCTGTCACACTAAGAGTAAGCATGGGGCTGAGACTTGTGCCTGGTCCCACAGCTCCAAGGAACATGCCTTTCCTTACAGATCCCACCTCAGTATCAACGTCCCCCTCTCTGTTTAGTGGGATGTGAGTTAGTGGCTGTATTTTTAATAATTTGTGTCCTAACAAAACCTAAAGGATGAGGACTCATCTTCCAACCAGAGGCCTTGTGGCCTTAATAAGAGAACTTAGAGATGGGTCCCTGTCCCCAGGGGCTGGGAGCTTGGTGTTGCCATGGATGACAGCTGAGCCACCTGAGAAGAGCTCAGTAAATAGAAGCCAAAGTGTGTAAAAGCATACTGCATTTTCAAGCGAATGCATATTTGCTGGGCACGTGGAGGGGGATCCAGAAATAGACATTTGGGATGAATATAGAGCCAATGGAGCAAGTAATGAAGCTTAAATTTGGTTATTTTATCTAAAGGTCATTCATTCAGCAGACATTTATTGAGCTCCCTTCTATGTCAGGCACTGGGATGAATGCTGAGGATATAGAAAATAGGCTCTGGCATCTCAAGAGAAATGGCTTGCTAAAAAATAACAGTGTTCAAAAAATAACAACAGCATGGGCAATGGGCAGCGAGAACAAGGCAGGCGGCAGGCCCTGCGGGGGTCATCTAGCGAGGTTGCTCTGCGGTAGCAAAGTGGGAGTGATCCCCCTTCTTGAAGGGTAGGGGTCAAGACTTCCTAAATAATCCTTCAATGAAGCCTCATGATGACACTGCAGTTGTCTTACAGAGAAAGTTTGGCAGAAGGATCGAGGCCCAGGTGAGAGGTTACCAGGCTCCCTCTGCAGCCTCTGCCTCCCTGGGCATTTAGTGAACAGGTCATGATTGATTGGAGGCCTGGAGGCTGTTCTCTCATCTTAGATACCCTCTCATGTTTGCAAAGGGAAGCTGCATTCTATTCGTGGTCAAACTCCTTCTGGAGGAAACGTCTAGTATTCTGTCCATCTGGCAGGCCCCTGCCCACCTGGGCCACTGCATTCTCATGCCCGGATTCTCTGTTATTTTGAGAAAAGAAGCTGATGTATGAGGAAAACAGGAGCTGTTGGCTGTCCGGGTTGGATGCGGGGAGTGGGTGATGGGCCTGAGGGAAGGCGAGTATCTAGCTGCTGAAGGGATTGCCCTCCGCTGCTGGCCTATTGCATAAACTGTTCCAGCAGTACCACTGCCTAAACCCTTCCAGACCTAAGAGGTCTCACTGCCTTTCCTCCTCAGACTTTCTCTTAAATGCTTTGAGTTTCACAAAACAAGATCTCAGTTTGCTTCAAGTAAGGGCCTTATTTCCATAGGTGCATTTGGCTGCAAAGAGAGCCAGGTTCTCATGGGAGGCCAGGACAGGTGTTAATCTCGGCTCCCCCAGGACAGAAGAGGGACAAGAGCCAGAACCGTAGGACCCCAGGACAGTGATAATCTACTTTCTCTCTCCCTGTCTTGGCCTCAGAGGCTCTGCCATTCCAGCCATTATGCCGACTGCACTGCCCTCCCCTCCCCGGGTTGCTGTGGGGACATCTCTGCCTTTAAACAGCCCCATACCCGCCACTGTCCCAGCACCCCTGCTGCCTCCATGGCCCTGCCTGCCAGCTGACTCTGTGGATTTTTTTCACTTTCTCTTTCTGTCCCCAAACCCCATCTCTCCTTTCTTTATAACGCCCAGTTCAAATTCCTGCTTTTCTAGAGCTTTCTTGCAATAATAGCACTTGCCCGTTTCTGGTTCAGGCAGCCACAGCCAGATGGCCTCTGTCCCACGGTATCACAGTTGCTTCTGATGAAGGAACCTCCCTTGCGAGGACCTTGGGCTGGTTCCATAGCCCCCATTCCCCTGCCTCCCCCTCCCTCTGTGAGAAGGGAGTTGTAGACACTGATGGCTTTAGGCGGCCAGTCCTGCCCCCTAAGGACCTCCGCCTTCAGGACACAGACTTGGAGGATGAGGCACCTTCAAGGGCATCCAGTCCAAAGTTCCTGGAGGCTTATGTTCCTGTACCACAGCCTGTCCGAGGCAACATCCAGCCTCCTTAAATACCGGCTCTGATGAGGCTGACATGCCCCCTGAGGAAGTCCGCTTGGTGAGTGAAATTCTCCTTCCACGGGACTTGAGTCGGACTGACAGTGGAGGACAATCCTTCTGTTGAGCTTGAATTTGTGTTGGCCTTGTCTTCTGCCAAGGGTAGAATCATTGGTCCTGTTCTGTCTTTCCAGGTCTTAATGAGCAAGCTTTAAATATTATGCCTTCTTAGGTAATAGAATATGGTTTTCTTGCATTTTCCCTTCAAGAACTAAATTCCCTTCATTCTAACAAGCATTTCTCATGTGACTTATTTTGAGCCATCTTAGCACTCTGTCATTCTCCTTGGGATGCAGCCCCCATTGCCGGGTCACGTTTCAGGTGTGGCTCCAGAAGAGAAGCCATTTTCTGAGAGTGAGCTGACGAGTTCCCAGCCAAGGGTAACCAGCCAGTTGGCTTCCATACCAGATTTCTGATTAAAGCTGATCCTTTTACACTTTATTCCAACCAGGGGTTCCTTGGTCCTCAGTGACCTTTATGGGAACTTTACTGGAGTGAAAATGCCCCTGTTCCTCCCCAGCATGATTTTTCTGGGAGTTCTATGTGCAGGGCCTACGTGTCTGTTTTCTTTCCCAGAAGAGCTCAGAATCCTTCTCTATCCACTGAGGACCTGTATCCCTCATCATTAATATTAAATTCAGGATTCAGTGTCTTCCATAGTTGCCCACTTCCTATGAGTGGCATCAGGGCTGCTACGGTGCTCAGCAACAGGTGCATACCTTTCCCATCAAAATTTCGGAGGATGGAGAGCAACAAAAAGAAAGACAAAAACCACATGATCATCTCCACAGATGCTGAAAAAGCATTTGACAAAGTTCAACATCCATTCATGATAAAAACTCTCAGCAAAATGGGAATAGAGGGCAAGTACCTCAACATAATAAAGGCCATCTATGATAAACCCACAGCCAACATTATATTGAACAGCAAGAAGCTGAAAGCATTTCCTCTGAGATCGGGAACTAGACAGGGATGCCCACTCTCTCCACTGTTATTTAACATAGCACTGGAGGTCCTAACCATGGCAATCAGACAAAACAAAGAAATACAAGGAATCCAGATTGGTAAAGAAGAAGTTAAACTGTCACTATTTACAGATGACATGATACTGTACATAAAAAACCCTAAAGACTCCACCCCAAAACTACTAGAACTGATATCGGAATACAGCAAAGTTGCAGGATACAAAATCAACACACAGAAATCTGTGGCTTTCCTATATACTAACAATGAACCAACAGAAAGAGAAATCAGGAAAACAACTCCATTCACAATTGCATCAAAAAAAATAAAATACCTAGGAATAAACCTAACCAAGGAAGTGAAAGACTTATACTCTGAAAACTACAAGTCACTCTTAAGAGAAATTAAAAGGGACACTAACAGATGGAAACTCATCCCATGCTCGTGGCTAGGAAGAATTAATATCGTCAAAATGGCCATCCTGCCCAAAGCAATATACAGATTTGATGCAATCCCTATGAAACTACCAGCAACATTCTTCAATGAACTGGAACAAATAATTCAAAAATTCATATGGAAACACCAAAGACCCCAAATAGCCAAAGCAATCCTGAGAAAGAAGAATAAACTAGGGGGGATCTCACTCCCCAACTTCAAGCTCTACTATAAAGCCATAGTAATCAAGACAATTTCATACTGGCACAAGAGCAGAGCCACAGACCAATGGAACAGACTAGACAATCCAGACATTAACCCAGACATATATGGTCAATTAATATTTGATAAAGGAGCCATGGACATACAATGGCGAAATGACAGTCTCTTCAACAGGTGGTGCTGGCAAAACTGGACAGCTACATGTAGAAGAATGAAACTGGACCATTGTCTAACCCCATATACAAAAGTAAACTCAAAATGGATCAAAGACCTGAATGTAAGTCATGAAACCATTAAACTCTTGGAAGCAAACATAGGCAAAAACCTCTTAGACATAAACATGAGTGAGCTCTTCTTGAACATATCTCCCCGGGCAAGGAAAACAACAGCAAAAATGAATAAGTGGGACTATATTAAGCTGAAAAGTTTCTGTACAGCAAAAGGCACCATCAATAGAACAAAAAGGAACCCTACAGTATGGGAGAATATATTTGAAAATGACACATCCGATAAAGGCTTGACGTCCAGAATATATAAAGAGCTCACATGCCTCAACAAACAAAAAACAAATAACGCAATTAAAAAATGGACAGAGGAACTGAACAGACGGTTCTCCAAAAAAGAAATACAGATGGCCAACAGACACATGAAAAGATGCTCCACATCGCTAATTATCAGAGAAATGCAAATTAAAACTACAATGAGGTATCACCTCACACCAGTAAGGATGGCTGCCATCCAAAAGACAGAGAACAACAAATGTTGGCGAGGCTGTGGAGAAAGGGGAACCCTCCTACACTGCTGGTGGGAATGTAAGTTAGTTCAACCATTGTGGAAAGCAGTATGGAGGTACATCAAAATGCTCAAAACAGACCTACCATTTGTCCCAGGAATTGCACTCCTAGGAATTTACCCTAAGAATGCAGCAATCAAGTATGAGAAAGATCAGTGCACCCCTATGTTTATCGCAACACTATTTGCAATAGCCAAGAATTGGAAGCAACCTAAATGTCCATCGATAGATGAATGGATAAAGAAGATGTGGTACATATACACAATGGAATACTACTCAGCCATAAGAAAAGGGCAAATCCAACCATTTGCAGCAACATGGATGGAACTGGAGGGTATTATGCTCAGTGAAACAAGCCAAGAGGAGAAAGACAAATACCAAATGATTTCACTTATCTGTGGAATATAAGAACAAAGGAATAACTGAAGGAACAAAACAGCAGCAGAATCACAGAACTCAAGAATGGACTAACATGTACCAAAGGGAAAGGGACTGGGGAGGATGGGTGGGTACGGAGGGATAAGGGGGGGGGAGAAGTATGGGGGTATTAAGATTAGCATGTATGGGGGGTAGGAGAAAAGGGAGGGCTGTACAACACAGAGAAGGCAAGTAGGGATTCTACAACATTTTGCTACGCTGATGGACAGTGACTGTAAAGGGGTTTATAGGGGGGACCTGGTATAGGGGAGAGCCTAGTAAACATAATATTCATCATGTAAGTGTAGATTAGTGATACCAAAAAAAAAAATAGGGCAGTTCCTGTGTGGTAACCTCCAATGAGTTCTACACAAGGGTATAAAGGGCATATAAAAGTGTAGGCAAATTGTCTGTTTGTGTTTATACAGAGGATCAAAGCCTTATTGGGTTACCCCGAAAATGAACTAAGATACGATATGAAAAAGAACTTCCAACATTAGCACTCTCTGGAAGACTCATGCCAGAAGATGATCATCAAAAAACCCCAACAAAGATCCACACACTGCTACAGCTGTAGGTGCACTCATCCCACCAATTCCTGGACTTGCCATGGGAATGAGGAAGGAGATATCTAAGCTGGCCTGTGCATACAGTAAAACAACAAATTTGACTGGATCTATACTGTTGGAACTCAATCAAGAATTAGGAGAAGTGCAAATTTTAGTGCTCCCAAATCTTACAACTACAGACTATTTACTGTTAAAAAGAACATAAGGGATGTGAACATTCCCCAGGAATGGGTTGTTTTAATTTGTCTGATTTCTCTCAGACTGTTCAAGTTCAGTTGGACAATATCCACCATATCATAGATAAGTTTTCACAAATGCCTAAGGTGCCTAACTGGTTTTCTTGGTTTCACTGGAGATGGCTGGTAATTACAGGTATGCTTTGGTTATGTAACTATACTCCTATTATGTTAATGTGTGTGCACAATTTAAGTAGTAGCTTAATACCTATACATGCTGAAGTTACTCTACAAGAAGATATGTCAAAGAAATAATCAATCTTCCCATGTTTTCTTCTGCCTGCTACTTCTATAGCTTTTCTTCTTCCTTCCTAATTACAACCCTTAAATAGAATTCATGCCTCATATCAAATTTCCCGAGTATCATAATTCTTCCAAGTGGTAAAGATACCTCAAGACAAATGCTGGGCATAGAAGCTACAGAGCATAAATATGCAAAGAAATAAAAAGCTAACCATTTCAAACAATAAGGCTTCTCTCTCACTTACCAACTTTACATTTCCCTGTATGGCCCCGGAAGATGACTGGTTAGCCAGAGACGGGTAAGATTCCTCAAGGGAGGAACAACCTAAGACAGGCACAGTCGCAGGGGGGCCATCAAGTGAGAAATAGGGGATCAACAGAGGTGAGGCTTAGAACCTCACCCTCCCGTTCTGAGAGAAATCTTCTGCATCCGTGGATGTTTTATTGCCCTTGTCTAGCATGGATTAACACATAGTCTACAGGCACACACTTGATCATCTACATTTGCTCTCTTACAACACTAAACTATGTTTTCTACCTTTATCTTGTATCTACTTACCACTTCAGCATTTTATAAAAAATAATAATAATAAAGAGAGAAATGTGGTATCCACATATAAATCAAGTATAAAAATCAAATGAGTATTCATATTTGAACTGACTGTTTATAGTTCATAATGCATGAGCAAAACCGAAGGTTTCTGTGATGGCTGCCTTTGTGCTGTTCACCATGTAAGAACTTATTCACTATATAAGAATTTGTTCTCCATGTAAGAACTTGTTTGTTATGCCTCAGAAGATTGAAGACTGATGAAAATTAGGCTTGGGGTGGATTGATGATTGTGCATTGAGCATTGACTCCCCTATACAGAATTTTATTGTTGTTAACAACCATTTGATCAATAAATATGAGAGATGCCCTCACACCAAAAAAAAAAAAAAAGTATACACTTCCAATGGTAAAATAATAAGTTACCGGGATGTAATGAATATAGTCAAGATATTGTAACAGCTTGGTATGGTGATAGCTGGTACCTAGAATTGTCATGTATATAAATGTTGAATCACTATGTTGTACACCTGAAACTAATGTAATGTAATACCGTGTGTCAACTACCCTTTAATAAAAAAATAATTATCTACAAAAAAAAAAAAATTTTGGAGGATGGCAGGCCCCTCAAGTAGCACAGTGCACAAGCCTGAGTGGATCTCCTTCCTGAGAGCAGCCTACAGTGAAACTTCCTTCTACAGGCTCCCCAGACTCTACAGCTAGAGACCAACCCAAAACTCTCCCAATGTGATCAGATGCATTCTGCCTTCCCTGGCAAATTTCCTTGACAAAGACTATTCATGCAGGGTTTTTGGCATGATGGTCCAAGAAAGGGTTATAATAAGCATCATCTTGAAGCCTTAAATACAGCCTCTGGTTCTGCAAATACCATAATGACAGGCTTGCATTTTTAGTCCTAGGGAATTTTGTGGGCAGTTCTGGAGCTCAGAAATGTCCTAGGCATGTAAGCAAGCTTTTATTCTTACTGGTGTCTGGGATTCAAGGAGAAATGGGGGGTTCCAAGCACACCAGTTCACACAACATTCTCACAGAGGCAGAGAGCAGGTCTCTACAAGAACATTCTGTTGAGAAAGTGAGCAGACACATGTTCGTGTTGCTTGGTGCCTCTGGGCTATGGGGCTGTGTGAGGGCGGTAGCAGGGTCGTGTGTGAGGAAATCTGTGGCCAAAAGCAAAGGCCAGGCCTGGACAACTAGAACGAAGTCTCCTTGCACACACTGCGGTCAGAAATGCCCATGCTTCCCGCTGTTCTTGGAGACATATGGGCGCACGTGACGACAAAGGCTTACTGAGGGGTCATCCTGCCAGAACCACGTAAGGGTGAACATCCGGCCTCCATGTGCGCCTCACTGCCTCCTCACTCACTCTGGGCAGTTGCAATTGCTCCTATTTAGTCATTCCTGAAGCCTAAGGCTGACTTATTCACAAAAATCACCTACAATATCTGTTTCAGATCCACATGTAACTTTATTTCAGAGTACAAACGTGTTTGAGGAATTCTAGTAAAAATACAAATTTTTTTAAGTTTTATATTTTGATAGGCAAGAAGGAAGGCCTACTTGGAGGATTTCTGTTGAGGGTCCTTTGGTAAACCACCTACTTGGTAATAAATTCAGCTTTTTCATATACTGAGTTCCTTAGGCCTGGAGAAAACAGCGTTTTCCTAAGGAAACCTTGGAGTCCTTGTGAGCTGCTTTACCTTTCAGGCATTTTGCAGAGAAGGACACAAAGTAGGTGGCCTGTGAGTCTGGCTGTCTGGGAGACTGACAAGTCTCATGGTGCTTAGCAGGAGTGGGATCCCGCCTGGGACAGATCGCAGCAGTCCCCACCCAGCAGTCTGTGCCCGGGCGGGCTTCTGCACACATTTCACACTCTAACCCGCCCACACGTGCGGCCCTTGCCTCCCTGCCCTCTGATGTGGAGAAAGTTCATCAAACATGAAGGCCAGGTCAGTCTCCTAAATAAAAGTACAAGGGAATAAAAAGCACTTGGGACTGGCCTAACATTGCAAATAGCTCAAATTACAGTCACAGGAAATCTCCAGTCCTGGTTATTCTTCCTTTCTCAGCTTGGAAAGGTCTGCGGGCCTCACGCCTGCTCTCATGGGTCCGCGCTCGCCACTGCCCAGCCCCGCACGCCCTGCGATCCCTTGTCTGCCTTTGTTTGTCAGCAGCGAGTGGCAGAGCCCTCCCAAAGCTCCGGGGACCTTCTTCCCATACCAGAGCATCCAGCTGCCACGCCGGCTGCCTCCACTCAAGATTTTATTCTTCCAGCAATGAGTCACTGCTACCGTCTTGTTCCTGTGCTTCCTGCAAGCAGATAAGGCAGGGAAAAGGGAAGGAGGGGCGCCGGCCAGCTCCCGTAGCACCTTGTGGGCCTGGGTGGGCTCTGGCCATAGAGTCTATGCGAGATGGAAAAATCAGTAAAGAGGCAGGCCTGCTGCCCTGGACAGGGGCAGAGCCAGGCCTTTTTAGGGGTGGGAGGGTCACATGGGGCCTCACAGTTCCCTAGGCAGGGGACCAAAGGCAGTGTCACTAACAGAGCAGGGGCTTTGGGCTCCAGTAGGTCGGGCTTTAAGTCCAGACCCAATGCTTCCAGTGTCCTGGGCACATTGCCCAGACCCTCTGAGCCTTAGTCTCCTCATCTGGGTGAGAGGGACACCATCTCCTTCAGAGGATGATCCTCAAGGGCATGACCTAGCAAAGCCCCTAGAACAGTATGTGGCATAAAGCAGGAGCTGGTCATGTTCTAGGTTTCCGCTTTCCCTCCCATATCTTCCTTCCCTCTTCCCTCTTCCTAATAGGACAGCAATCGTCCTACACAAGTATACGCCCTCCAAGACGCTCTGCAGCACCCAGCCAGCTCACAAAGGACGCTGCCATGCACTTCAAAAGAATGTCACTTTTTGGCAGGAACAGCTGGAGGAGGTCTGGGAGAAGAGGAACCACGCCCTGTACCAAGGGGGGCCTAAGCATGCTCATTTTGTTTTATCTCAGTGCTGTGTTTGGCAATGATTTATTAGTTAATTTTCATATCTCAGAATCATGGCAAGAATTTAATCCCCTTTTAAAGGTGGCTCTTATCATCTTCCGGTTCTATAATCACTATCCAACATTTATTATGTTCAGGACCTTCTCCCAGACACCATGTATTGACTTCAGCCTGGAAAGCTGAAGCAGAGAGGGGCTGCTTGATGTATCCACGAAATCCCAAAGGGCACAGAGGGCCCAAGGTGCTCGTCTTGTTCACACAATCCCTGCACTGGTGACACAGGAGCAAGAGGACTTCTAGGTTAAATGAAAGGAAATGCTGCATTGTCTCGAGCAAGTAATAAACTCACAGAATTCATTTTCCAAGAGGGGACTGAGTGTGACCATAGAAACTGCATCAAAGGAAGGTTCAGGTAAAGTCTTGGCTGGCTGGGCTCTGTGTGGGGTGTCCCATGACCCTCTGAACTTGCCACCAGGAAGAATGTCCAGTACTTCACAAGGTCTACAGAAGGAGAATTCTGTGCCGCTGGGCCTGAGTTCTGGCCTGACCAGCAGCAAATGCCCATGGGATAGTCCTGTATTTCTTAGGCTTATAATTTTTCAATGTTGGGGGAGACATGGGGAAGCAATCCTGGAGAAAGAAGCTTTTCAGCAATAAAGTAAGTGTCTCTGAGGCAGCACACTGGACAGCAATTTTTTTTCCAGCCTGAAATTCCAAAGGCCTACACCTTTTTAAGATGGCAGTGGTTTTGCAAGTGCGTGGGGCCTTGCATTGGAAGGGAGTCACTGGGCCGTCCCACTTACTGCAGTTCTGCCCTGAACGGTTTTGTGCGATAGCAATTAGATTCAGAAATAGAAACAGTGACAGTGCTAGAAATACAGTTGCTGAGCTGTGTATATTTGAGGCAAAAAACGTCTGTGTACCTAAGGACTGAACATTTACTCATTTATGCAACAAATTTCTTGAGCACCAACTCTGAGCTTACGATACAAGGATGAATAAGACAAAATATCTGCCTTCTGAGAGTTTAGGCCTGGGAAAGTAGGCAAATAGTTCCAAATGTTGTGGGTGTTATGGAAACACAGAGAACAGGGGCTCCATGCCCACCTATGGGGATCGGGATTTGAAGGACAGCCAGAAATTCTCTGGTGCAGCTGAGAAGGGGAAGAGGGTTGCAAGCAGACCAGAAAGTGTGGGACATTTGGAATTCAGTACAGGTGGGGCTCAGGCTGCCTGAGACAAAGGGGCAGGAGGTCAGTAGAAAGAAGACATTGAGGTCCAGGCAAAGACTCAGGACAGTAGTCCTGGAAGGGGAGCTGGAAAGGGGCAGATGGGGTTCCGATTGCAGGGAGATCCCATGGGATGGTCTAGATGAGAGTGAGACTCGAAACAAGGACATGACTCCTGTGACTGTTGCAATGCCCAGGAGAGCCGTGACTGGGGACTTACACAGAGTCCTGAGGTTATTCAAAAGGTAGGACCAACACACTTTGGTTTCCAGGAGCATATGGGAGAGGAAGTAAAGAAGGGGAGTTCAGGGATGACTCCCTGGTGTCTTTGAGTGGACAGAGATACCATTCACTGAATGGCAATTGGGTGCTAAACGAAGAATATGATGTTAAAAAATAATGAAGGATTTGATATGCTGCCCTTGATTTTTGTGTCAGGCAGCCAAACAGAAATTCTGTTTAGGTTGTGTGCATGGAGATCCAAGTTCTGGAGAGAGATGTGGTCTGGAGATCCCGGGGCCAACAGCAGAGGGAGGTGAGCGCTGCCCAGGGAGAGCGCAAACATGGACAGAGGAGCACATCGGGAGCATTGTGCCGGGAATGCCCAGGGCCAAGGAGAGGGAGCCCATTAGGGCGAGCAAGCAAAGAGGTAGGAAGAGACAGGCTTCTCAGAAAACAGGGGAGGAGTGACTCTGAAAGAAAGGAGATGTGTTTGACAGTGTTGAGTGATGCAAAGATCAAGAAATATAACGATTAAAAAGAGGCCATGAGATCTGTCACCTGGGTAATCATCACTGACCTGGTGAAAGAAGGTTCTGTGGGGAGGGGTGAGAGGAGCCAAAAGGCAGGAGGTCAAGGATCGAATGAATGCAAGGACATGGTGACAGCAGGTGGGTTCCTTTACCCAGTAACTCATCTAAGAGGGGAAGGAGAGAGCTTGGAGGATGCACTGGGGAGGAAAACTCAATGCAGGAGACTTGAACAGAGTGATCTTCACAGGAGAAATGGATTGTAAAGGAGACTTAGGAGCGGAAATTGGTGGAGCAAGCACACAGAGGACACTCAGAGCCCAGCCCCAATGTCCCGTGCTCCATTTTCCTCCGTGTTCCATCCCTTCTCTGCAAACCTAAAATATTTACCCAGGCCCCTCACTCAACATTATTAGAAGTATCATTTGAGGATATATCTTAGCTTTTGTAATTAATTTTGAACCTCTTTCAGGGAAGGAACTCAATCTTAAACTTTTTTTATTATAAGCCATGGTGCTTTTTTTTTTAATAGAACTGAGTGTCAGAGTATTCATTTAAGTTGAAGTTCAGCTTACATACAGGAAAGGACACAAACAGTGTACAGCTTGATGAATTTTTACATGTGGATACATCCATGAAACCGTTACTCCAACTATACAGAATACATCCAGCACACCAAAAGGCTCTATCAAGTTGTACCTGATTGGCATCCCACCTCAGGGGAGCCTCCATTTTGATCTTGATTGCTCTATACTCTTACCTGCTCTGGTCTCCTTATAAACAGGATTCAGGGTGCATGTTCCTTTGTATCTAGTTCTTTTCTCTCAGTAATATGCCTTTTATTATGTGCAACAATTAGTAAGTTTTTTTTTTGTTACCGTGAAACATTCCATTGTGTGAATATACAGTTTTTCTATCTGTTGACAGATACTAGTTTGGACACTAGTTTACCACCGTTGGGGCCTACTGACCAGTGCTGTCACGAGCCTTCTTGTATGTGTACACTGGGGATCATAGTGGTCATTTTGCGGAGTCTATGTGTAAGCATGGTATTGCATGGTCAGAGGGCAGACGTTTGTTCAACTTTAGTAGATGCTGCCAAAGTGTTTATGCCAATTTATATTCCCTATCACAATATATGAGGGCTCTGGCTGTACAGTACATATAAATAAAATGCAATTCTATGAAGAGTGCTTATAATGCTGAAAAGAACAACTGCTTTCAAGAACCCTCAATATTTCAGAAGTATCTACTGATATGTTAACAATTCTTGTGTAAACATTATATCTCCCTCCTATCCAGTAAGACTTCTATTATAGAAACCCCGGTTGGTCAAGTTTGAGTTAAGGTAAGTTCTTGAATATAAAATAAGTGAATTTCTTTCTAAGTCATTTTATAATGTATAACTATCACTAATTTTAAAAGGCCTTCCACCGTACATTCAGATTCATGAGATTTTACATTAATACTCAATTATGGATCTGATTTTTCCTGAAAACTGGCAGAATCCTAACTACATGATGTATGTATCTTCGTTGTCTCAAGAGTCAATATTTATTCAATTCTTTATTCATTTGTCCACTTTATAAATATATTTTGAGCAGCTCCTCTGTGCCAGGCACTGTACCAGGCTCTGGGGTAGGTAGGCGGATATAAAGAATTAGTTATGGATTCAATGCAGAGTAGAAAGGTACTTCATTGAAGGTTTTCCTATCGGGACAGGGTGGGTATCAACTTCGGTAGAACGTTAGCAAAATAAATTGCCATTTAATATAATCAGTTGTTTTCTGCCTAGATGGAGACAGCAGGTCACCTGAAGGCAGACTTTTGTTCCCAGGTCACTTGAGTATTCCCTCCATGTAAGCCTTATAGACACCCATTACCTAGAGGGTAAAGGAAGTGACAAGACCTTGTTCTGAATTTGACAAAGCCTGCTGTTTTAAATAAACCTAGGGAGAAATTGGACCAAACTGGACCAAAATCAAGGAACCTTCTGGAACCTAGACATTCTATTCCTGACATGTTTATAATCTTCCCGATTATTGAGATGGTTCCAAGTGGAGTTAGCTGGAAGGAAAGGGCCAAGGACACCACCTGCCCCCAAGAGAAACTCTGTGATCTCACTGCTAGGCTTGATGCTTGACATGGGAGTGCTGATTCTGGCTCAGTAAGCAGCAGAAGCCTTTCTCTGAACCTGCCGTACCAGCACACAGGACCTACCTTAGGTGAGTGTGACCTCGGAATCCAAGCATGGTGAATCCTTAGATGAGTGTAACTAGGGAGAGAGTGGGTGTGAACATTGGAAAGTCCAGTTCCTATTCACCCTTCAAGCTGCTAAAGAGTTTCATACCAGTTGTAGACTTAGCAGATATTATTGCTTATTGTAGCAGAGTTTTCATTCCATATTCCCTCTAGATCCCTTTACTATTCTTGTGCACACACGCTTCTGTGACCTTCTTACAGGAGAATTATCAGGGAAATTGGCCTGCTCTGTATATTCTGCTTCTAAGTTCCTCTTGGCTTACTCCAGCTCTTTGGAGTAGGTAAAGCAGAGTACTTCCATGAGGGTGAAACAAGCTCATCTAGACAGCAAGCCAACAGTAGAGCAGCAAGTGAAGAATGTGTGTCAAACTTACCTGATCATTCTGTCCATGGGTTGAAAGGACAACAGAGTGAATCTGGGCATCTCCTATATACCTATCTCTTGACTAATGTTGAACCAACTTGAGCTGCTAGCCCCTGAGGTCAGTGTTCAGAGTCATTTTGAGATCTTTTTTCACCACCTTCCTAGAAATATCCTTTACTTCTTTCCTATGTTGAAACTTGTGTTTCTGTTATATCTTTTTCTTTCCCAGGAGAGGTCACATGGAAAATACCTTCTTGAGACTCCACATGTCTGAAAATGTCTTTATTCTATCTTTGTAATTTTGGTAATTAGGCTGGGTACAGAACTCTAGATTAGAGAGCATTTCCTTTTAGAATTTTGAATACTTTGCCCCATTTTCTTTTTGTTTCCAGTGGTGTTATTGAGAAATTGAAAGCCATTCTAATTTCTGATTCTTTGTATGTGACTTCTTTCTCTGGAATTTTATAGATTCCATTTCCCTCAATTTTTAAAATATTTCCAGTGTGGTGCTTTAATATGAATCTATTTTTATTCACTGTGTTGAGTATTTGATGTATTCTTTGAAGCTGAAAACTTTTGTCTTTTTTTATCTTTGGGAAAAAATTTTGGGAGGGAAATTTCATTTGTGAATTCCTCCTTTCTGTTTTCTGTTTTCTCTCCCTCCCTCCTATTATATATAATGGATTTCTTGGACTATTATTCTAATTTTTTTTTCTTTTCTCTCCAACTTTTCTATCACATTGACTTTTTTCTCTACTTCCTGAGAGATTTACTATTGTTTCATTTCTGCTGGTTTTAATTTCCAATTACTATTTTGAATCTCTGAATGTTCCTTTTTTGTTTCAGTCTGTTCTTTATTCTTGGATACAACATCTTCTCTTATCTCTAAAAATAGAGTATATACACTTTAATTTTCCTCTCCTTGCATGTTCTCAGCTGCTCCACATTATTACTTTAATTTCTGTTATTTGTTTTGGTGCTTATCATCTACATTAACAGCTTCCCTCAGATATCTGGTGATATTGGGATACCTGATGATAATTAAGAGTGCAGAACTATTATCTGATTGGGAGCTCTTAAGCATATTAAAAACACTGGGCAAGCAGGTGGAGCTTTGGTTTTTGTGCTGCTATGTAGGATTGTTGGAAAATCTCCAATGTCAGTATTCCTAGGTCTGTTCCTCTTAGTTTACACAGATTCCCTAAGCACTCTAAGTATTTAAGAGTGCCTGGTGCAGCAAGTACTCAACATATGCTATTTATTATTGGTGGTGTTGTATAAAATATATATACAGAGAAGCAAATATATACACAGATGAAGTAATCAAAAGCCAATACCCTTGCTAGGATGGTCACTGAGATTTATAAAGGTACAGTCATTCTCAGAGATTTGGACACAAACTTTAAATGGTGGTGTTGGTGCTGTGTGGTTGATGGGAGGATGATGGAGTACATGAGTGGGAGGAAGACGCTAGGGACAGACACAAGAGAGGGTCGGCAGACAGCTGATGGAGAAAGGCAGAAGTGACTAGAAGAAATGTCAAGTGGTCATGATGGCTTCCGGAAAACGCTAATAGTTTTTTCATTCAGTTAGTGTCTAAACACTTCCATCTTCGCAGTTCTAGTGGAATGGGCTATGGCACACTTGGGGGCAGATTTGCTAATTAGCTGCATGGCTCCTCTGGTAACTGTCCACTTTATGGGGGATGGGACCAGAGGAGCAGCTCTGCCAGGGGAGAGAAGTAATATTTCATTAATCTGGCTCTGGGTTATTCAGCCACTCTTTCTTCCTGTCACAGACAAAGTGTGAGTAACAGTGTATTCCCTCCAGTTCTCCTTCTCAGCTCTCTCTTCCCTACCCACAGCCTGGGGAGGCTAGTGAGTCTAGCAAAGCCCTGCTGTTCTCAAGCCCTGGTATGTGCTGGTCTGCCTGGCCCTTGGTAATGGGAAGGACACCCCTTTACTCCTTCCCACACTGTCAGGCCCCAGCCACCTGGGAGTGCCCTCCAGAAACCCGACTGGCAGCTTCCGCAGCACAGGGCCACCAGCCAGAGCGGTGGCTTCCTCCCAGGAGCTGGTGTAGCTTCTGGCCCAGGATCAGCTCTGCGAGTCACTGGTTTCGAGTGCTCAGCACGTTGTCTCACCTCTTCTGGCTCATCTGCCTCTTTCAATTCAATTCTAATAACTTTATTGGCATAAAGAGACAGAGAAGACATTGCCAAAGTCAATAATCAAGTTTCTGCAAGCAGGATGGTTTGATTTTTTTTTTTTTTTGATGGTTGTTCCATCCAGATAAAAACTGTATGAGCTCATATTGTGTTTTATCTTTGGATTATTCTCTGATAAGAAAGTTCATATTAGGAGGTCTGACTCAGATCATTTCTCCCAGTTAGGCAGCCTTATTATTTTCTGTTTCTTATTCTTGTTTGTACCCATGCCTTTTTCATACAATTTTTTTAAATGATGAAATATCAAGTAAGCAAATACTGACTGAGTACCTACCATATTCTGGGCAGTGTGATGGGTATTTAAAAATATGCACTATTTTTCATCTAGTGTAGGAAAAAGTGGGAGCACTTTATCAAGTAGTGATCAAATGGTTATCCATCCATCCAAGGCAATAAATAACATACTTCCTATAAGTTAGAAAAATAGCTGAAAGGTGAAGTGTGTGGGTTCCCTTGACTCTGTGTGACTTTAGGCAAACTACCTTGTGCCTCAGTTTCCTCATCTACAAAAAAGGAATGAACAATAGCACTAATTTCCTAAGGTTGTTCTGAGAACAATGTAAGATTGAACATAAAGTGCTTAGAAAAAGTCCTGGCACTTAATAAGCTCTTCATACATGTTAGCTATTATTATTATTGTGACTTGCAGAGACCATAATGGTTTTCTTGTCAAAGCCCCTCCTCCTCCCAGGGACATTATAGAAAGTCAGAGAGACTGACTTGCCTGAAATCCCAGTGTGGTCTCCTTAACTGTGGACAGGGATGGTAATTACCTGTACACCAGGCTACCCCCTTGGGCAATGGTGTGTTTTGATTCTGGAAACTCAAAGAAAATTTTGGCAGGGGAATTCTTCTCCAGACAACCACACAATGAATAACTCCTCACAGAGTATGCTGAGACATTCATTGTCTCCTAATCACTGGGTTTTTTGGAGTGAGTTATACAGATATCATCTAGCCATGCTGGCACCTTTGGTTTAGATGGTGTTGGGATGGTGCAGTGGTTAAGAACCCATAGTCTGTTTCCAGACAGACTTGGTTCAAATCTGCCTTTCTTTTAGCATGCTGTGTGATCTTGGGCCAATTACCTACCATCTCTGAGCCTCAAGTTACTCATGAGTAAATGTAGATAGTAACAATACTACCCCTTATCCCATTGTCAAGAGGATGAAACAAGATAGTATATAATAGCATACAAAGAACTTAGCCTCGTGACTGGTACATGGAAATTAATATGATATTTATACTAGTTTTTAGAACCCTCTTTTACCCATGACCTCATTTTATCCTCAAGCCATATCTCTAAGAGAGGAAAGACATTTTATTCCCCCTGCCTAGCTGGAGGAAGGCATATTTATAGAGTTGACCAAGCATCATATAGCTAGCAAGTGGCAAGGACAGGATTGCCCACACAAAAGCTTAGCTCCTAAAGCAGGGTTCTTTCACTTCCATATTCAATCTCAGGGACTAAACAAGCCTGAAAACATCCCTGTAATGGAGAAGAAAACAAAATAAGGAAGGAAAAGTAAAAAAAATGAATAGGATCACCTAAAGTGAAAGTCACAGTGATGCTTTTGTTACACATATTAAATCAAAATGCACACAAATGAAGCAGAGATGGAAGAAAGGAAGCTTTATACAGCCCCCAAAGGACCAAACACAAAAAACAAACTAACTAAAATGCATGCTATCTACAGAGAACTAAACACACCAATAATCAGAAGCTCCCTTGTAAGCTAAGCCAGGAGAATGGGGTAGGAAACTGAACACCTTCAACTTATCCCAGATCGAGGGCAAAAACAAAGTCTTAGAGAGAGAGATGAGCAGAGGGCCACTGGGTGAAGGGTCAGATCAGAGTCTGCAGGGACTGTGCAGTGCTCGTGAAATGACCCTGAAGATGAACGTGGTTATTAAGATAATAATCTTTGCATTCATGCAACCATAGAGCAGGGAGCCAGTGCGTTCCCAGGGAACCCTCGGGAAGCAATCGGGTGAGGAGGGAGAGGATGCCCATTTGCAGCAGATCTTTATTCTTCCTCTCCTCCTGAGAGGATATGGATCTGAGGGAGACCCTGAGCAGACCTGCTGAGGAGATATGCCATTTTTGTCAGAAACAGCATCTGAATTGATACTGAAGCCAGGAGTGAACCCACCTGCCAGCCACCCTGTTCCCTGTGCCTTGCATGGTCTGGCTGGTCTGTCTTCTCTCCGAAACCTCTCCTGGAGATCAGTCACCCCCTGGATGGGTGGGAAACCTGAAAGCTCACTTGGCATCAGTTTCCCCAACTTCTGTTGGTGCACAGACTCCCAGCAGCCTGGGAGTTTATGGGATAAGGAGGTTCACCAGGAGGCACTGCTTGTTCCATATCTTGTTTTGACATGTGTGGGGCTGGCTGTCACTGGCCATGGGAGAGACTGGGAACTGGGTCTTCCCTCAAGTCCCCACTCCCCAACTATGGAGTTCAACCATGGGGGAGTGCGTTGTGCTCTGATCTAGCTGGGAAATCATGGAGACATAGAATGCAGGGGAACTGCCCCTTCTGGAAGACCTTGAGCCCCCTAGTGTAGGCTGTTGCCCCACTGGTTTAAGCAGTAAGACCTAAGAAGGCAGCATGGGTCCAGCACATGTCAGAAGAACTAGGCCTCTGGTCCCCAGGGACAGCTGTACTTCCACAGTGTCCCTGTGGCTTCAGCATATCTGAGACTCTTTCTGTGCCTCACTGATACTAACTTTACATTGTCTTATTGTGGGTGTATGTGGGCACAGTTCTAACGCCCAACAAAATCAAATTCCCCCAGTCAGCTGTCTGCTTGTGCTGGGAGATGCAGGATGGACTCCCTGCCCTCTGATCTATGGAGACAGGAGCCAGATTTGTTTGCCAGGGATCTCAGCGCCTCAGACAGTCTGCCACCCACTGTAGCTCCTTGTTGATTGATCCCTGGGGAAACTCCAATGGGCATTTTGCTATTCAGGGGTACGGGTGCAGCTTCCAAGGCAGGTGGACACAGAAAGGAAAGAATGTTTATGAAAATATGAGAAGCAAGAAAGGGAGTTGGGCCTCTTACACCAGGAGGAAGGAAGGATGGGCAGCAGGGTGAGGTGCGGATTGGGAGATGGCTTCCCTCCTGAGGGACTTGGAGTGGATCCACAGAAGGGACCAGTCAGTGACTGGGACAAGCATAACGAGAAGTCCAAGGGCCGGGTGCTAACCTGAGACAGGCAGAGGAAAGAGCATCTAAAAGACTGGCCTTTCTGTCCCTGGTCTTGCAGCCACACTGGCATCTCCTGAGTTCACTCACTGAGAGGAATGCCCAGCAGGGGCTTAGGGGCATTCCAGTTGGTGCCTCTTATCAAACCAGCTGCTGAAAAATGGTACATGGCTCAATCCATGAGTGTGCAAATGACATTTGCTTGTTAAAGGAGGAAACTGCTCCTTGAAACCTGACAACATACTTTGAGGCATGTCCTCATGGGGTGCACTATTTTGAATTCCGTAAATTCAGCTGGAAAGTAAAAGCCATCATGCTGTTTGGATTTACTGGTGACCAAGTTTTTAGGCCAACTTTGTAAAGTGCTTTGTGATTTAAAACTATCTTACATAGTATCCACTTGGTTCTTGAAATAACTCTACTAGTTCCATTTTAGAGAAGTAAAATTGAGGCCTTAAAAAGATCCAAATAAGGTCACACAGCTCACATGCCCATCAGACTTCCTGATTTTGCTGTTTTGTTTCACTTATTACCTCACACAAAGTCTTATTCTTTTGTTCAGTATACCAACCAATAGCATCATAAAGCTCTAACTTTGAGCCCATGAATGAGTGACAGGCATCCTAAAACTGCAGAATTTACAAGAAAGTATACCTGTGTTCTTTTGCTGGGGAGAGGGTCCATAAGTTGAGCAGATTCATGGAAGCTTTCATGATACACATACACAAAATATTAAACAACACATCATAAAAGGAAATACTGTTTTGCTGAAAACTTCTTTTGCATCCATACCTACACCCTATATACACCAGACCCACAGCAAGCCAAAGTTAAATCGTCAGCATATCTACAACCTTCAAACTAAGCCCTTTGTAAATATTACAAATATGTGGCATTAAGCTGCATAAACATTCAGTTCAATTGAATCTTCGTTTTTATTGGAAAATTTTGACTCTGTTTAGATGCCACCTAGCTCTCTCTTGTCTTAAATTTTCTTTTCCTCCCATTCCCTCCCAGCCTGGAGAGGGGACATGACACATAGGAGGGAGATCACATTTCTGGTCCTCTTTAGAAACTGATCCTCCAGCCTCTTCGGCAGACACACTGTTTCCCACCCGGAATCCCAGTTTGTTTGTTTTCCAAGGTGCACATACCTCAGTGTGGCCATGCACTTTCCTATATTTGGCTCTATTCCCAGACCCAGCACATCAATCTTGATAATCTGACCAATCATGATAATTTTATTTCCCTTGTTAGGAATTGGCTTAAGAAAGAGCATGTCCGTGAGAGGGTAACAACTGGAGATGCTTCTGGGCGAGGCATTTTGGCTTTTAAGACAACTACAATGAATAAAAAGTTTCTCTTCTACCTCTGAACATGGTTGCACACAGATGTGATCACTGGAGCTGTGGCAGTCATCTTGTGGCCATGAGGGAAAATGGTCGACATGACAAAGATGGTGCAGAAAAATACAGAAAGTACAGAAAAATCTAGGCCCCAGATGAAGCCGATGAAATACTGAATTAACCAACCAAGAAGCTGCCTTCCTTCTAAACTCTGTTATGTGAGACAGCAAATGTCCTCACTGTTTAAGTCATTTTGTATGGAGTCGACTAACTTACTGGCAAAAGCACCTTAACATCAGGTCAGTACTGCTCTTATTCTTAAAACTGGAAAATATCCCATCTGGAAGGAGTCAGTGAACAGTTTCTTCAACCAAGGGAATCTTCATTGTTTAAAAGTACATAAATACAATATAGTGAATAAGAGTCCAATTTCTGGAGGCAAACTTCATGGGTTCAAATCCTGTGACAATCACTTGCTGGATGAATGCCTCTGTTTTTGTACCTTCATCTGTTAAATGGGCACATTAATAGTAGCTACCTTATAAGGTTGTTGGGTGGTTTACATCAGTCAATACAGATAAGCCCTTAGAACAGTGCTGGACACATCATAATAGCAACTGTTAGCAATTATGAGATGTCTAATGTGTCCTAGATCCTCTGTTGCCTGTCTGTCAGATATTTACTCAAAAATTTAAAATAGAGAAGTTTCTATTGCAGAACACTAAATACATACTTCAGGTTTAATGTCTTTGCTGACCAGTTATCTAGGATTAACCCAGATGCTTTATCTTGCCAAGGTAAACTTACTCAGCATTTAAAAGGAAAAGAGAAGCATTCAGATCTTAGAATGGGTGCTAAAACTAAATGTAATGTGACACAATCATTACACCACAATCCTTGTCCAATTGTTATTTAAATCTACTTACTATACCATGATCTTATATGGTGCTGAGCAAAAGTATATTTTACCTGGCATTTAATTTCATAGAGCCCATGCATGCTAAATTTGATACTCGTGTACAAATGTATGTAAACAGATATGGGAAGGCCTGCATTAATTATAGTAATAATCATAATCATAATATAGAAAGGACCAGTAGAGAGATGCAGCATTCTGAATCAATAAACATTTATAAAATATTTGTGGCAGGAGCTGCATACATAGAAGTATGTAAAGCTAGAAGCACAATTTAATATTTAGTTGTCTCCAGTGTGAAATATTTCACTGTGAATGTTTTTAATTGAAGAATTTTTAATTATAAGACAAAATTCTAAATGAATTTGAATCAAATATTCGTAGGCTTCTAAAGCTTTCCTGCATAACTGTAAGGGTCCATTGGCCAGAGCTTTAAAAACCACTTAAATTATTCAAAAGCCCCTTCTAAAATTTGAAATTTGTTTTACATAGGTTAATTAATGAGCCCTAACCCAACCCCTCCTATTTTGGTCATTCATCCAATTACACTGGCTTTTTGTTCTCTATAAGGCGGGCCTATCTCCAAAACAGCAAATGGATCTTACTTTAAGACATGCCGTAGAAGGTAGTTCCGTTACATGCTATTACTGACTCCACTTTGAAAGGAAACTGTCCTCACTTTCAAACTTTCTGAACTGAAATTGCAGGGTGAACAAACTTGTATATTTGCAAACACTCATTTGTGTGAGTTAGGATTCTCTCAAGACAGCGCAACTAAAATAAAATTTTAAAATACATTGAATGAGGTTGATTTAAGACTGCAGCTACCATCAGGTTCCCTCATTTTCAAATTTCATGTATTCACTGAAACAACCTCTTTCAACCTGGTGATGGTAAATATTACAAAAATAAACTTACAAGGTAAATTTATGGTGATGTCCACATCTGTTGTTTTTGATAGACATAGACCTGTCCTTCCTGTTTGGGGCAATGACCTTAGTGAGGTTCTGCAGCTAGGAGAGAGCAGATATTGGGAAAGCACTTAGGAGCAAGGAATAGAAACTCAGTGGCTTGAACAAAAAGGAGTTTATTTCTCTCACATAACAAGAAGTCAGGAGGTAGAGGGAGCCAGTGATGGCTTGGCAGTCCAGCCATACGTGCCAGCATCTCCATGATTCTCTCTTCCTTCCCCTATGGGCACAAGAAGGCTGATGTAGTGCAGCCAACATGTTCACCTTCCAGACAGGAAAAGGGGCAAGAAAAGGACCTACCACCTTTGTCCCTTCTATCAGGAAGGCAAAAGGTTCACAGACAACTCATGCAGGCTTCTGCTTACATCTCACTGGCTAAAACTGTCATCTGGTCACTTCCAGCTCAGGGAGACTAGGAAAGTATCTAATTTCCTTCAGCTTTATAAACAAGGTGGGCAAGAGAAACGAGGTTAGGGATGGATGCTGAGTCAGTAAATATACAGTATCTGCCACAAAGGAAAACAAAGATTTCCCAAGTTACCTTGGGTAAATGGTCCCTTAGGGGCCACCAATACAATATAGGTAGGCTTTGAGGAATTAGTAAGTAGGATACCCAGGAACCCATTTGAAAACATTTGGTTAACTGCTGATGATGCATCTGACACTCTACTAGCAGCTACGAGGTCTCAGAAGTTTGGCTGTGGAGGCTTCTCTCACCTGAATAAGGAAGAGATGAGCTTCACAAACCAACTCTTCACAGTGCTAAGGAATCATGGGAAATTCCCAACCTCCATTTTTTGAATAAACAAAAGAAGCTGGCCTCTAAGGACACTTGAAACTCTAGAGTTCTCTGACTTTGTATAATCATTTATTAAGATGTTCTCTGTCCCTGCTTCAATGTCACTGTCAGCAGCATGTAATGACCCATATTTTCCTAGTAGCTTAAGCTGTCATTGTATTAATTTGACATGATGGGGGCAACCAGAACGTTGCATGGAAATTATATTTTAATGGGAATCAGTGCTACAAGATCCAGAAGCACGGACAGATGGTAGAAGCTTGGAAAAGACAGGAAAAAGTCAACATAAATAGAGAATAAAAATTTAGAACTTGAAGCCAGCATTAATTAACAATTAGAGACATGAATTTTTATCCTTTTAAGATTCTGTCAGTGGTTAGACCCACTTTCAAGAATGAATGGCATGCAACCTCAGATGCTTACCATGTAGTGACCATGTAGACAGTCCTTCATATGCTCATAATCTTCAATGAGCACCTATTCTGCTCCAACCACTATAGGAGGTTGTTTGGATATATGAGATAAGCCTTGATCCCTTACCTTAGGATGCTTCTGCCTACTGGAAGAGATGGATACTTTGACAAAAAGTTGAAATTTAGTGGGACAAATTGCCATAATAGAACTGTGACCCAAGTTCAGGGAAAAACTGAGAAATCCAGGTCAGTTCTAACCTATGAAGCAGCAGAGGCAGAGGGTGGTGGAGGAATGGGAGGCAGCTTCTCAAAGGAAAGATAACCTTTGAGTGGTAGGACAAGTGCAAAGCCATGGAAATATGTTTGGAAAATTGCATGTGTGGATAAAGTGAAGGTTCCCGTGGCCAGGATTCTCAACTTGCCCTGGATGGCTAGCTCACTACACATGTGTGGGTAATACGTGGTTATTGACTCTGTATGAGGAGCTCCTCCCAGTGCTCTGCATGGTGACATGGTGGCGTGGCTGCAAGGCTGAAGGAGAGTAAAGATGAGACTGGAGTGGTGGCAGCACCAAGGACAGAGACTGAGATGGCTGTGGAGGTAGACAGGCCCAAAGGCAGAGACCGGCTTGCTGCATGCAGACTCGCTCTGAGTGGATGGGATTCTAGTGACTGACCTGCCACCGTGGGAATAAAGTTGGATATAACCCTTTCACCCCAAGAACATTCCATTGTCATCCTTTGGTCTCATTGAATCCATAGTGAACTTGTCCGGGCCTGAAACTCACTGGCAAGACAGCATGCCATTTTGTGCATCTTCTAGAATACAATGTAAGTGAGTGAAGTAATGAAAGTGAGCGAAGAACTTGGAGAGTTTAACTCATCTTAGTGTCTTCCATACAGAAGGATAGGCTAGCATATGAAGGCTGCTGGATGTTGGATTTTCTTGATTTCTTTTCACAAGCAGCTTTTATTTCTACTATCTGTGCCCTTTATTACAGGGGCTCAAGCCTGGGAACTACTCATCCCATGCTCCTTTAACTCCAGGGTTCTGAACTGCATTAACATTTAGTCAATGAGAAGCACTTGCTTAAAATTTAGAACTGGGGCCTTGGAAGCAAGGTTTGTGCTTGGGCTTTGACAAAAATGAGGATTTGCAAAGGTCTCAAAGAACTCCCTCACCTGCCATAGGATAACTGTGATCATCAGTGGTGGTTTCTGGCAATGTCCTGACCTGGATAGCAGCAGCAACTCCTTGATTAGTGCGGCCACACCTACAGTGGTAAACCTAAAAGCTGGCAGTGGCTTCCCCTCACTTACACAACCTTCATTTTCCCAACTGTTTTGTAAGCACCTAATCCCCTCTATTAAATCTCTGTGCTTGAAATACCAGGAACAGTTTCTCTTTCCCTGACTGTCTCTGACTGATACCATATATATACAAATGAAGGTAAGGGACAAAATTATCCTTATGGGAAGTTAATACAATTGTCCATATAGAAAATCTACAGTTAGATTTTAGAACTAAAAGGAAAGTTATCAGAGTTTCTAGATACTAAGGCTAATACATTAAAAAGTCAATTGCACAAGTCACAAACCTAGATGTCATCCTGGATTTTTTTCCTGTCACCTACCACATCGAATTGATCACCAAGCTCTATTGATTATACCTACTCAATATTTCTAAACTGCATCAACACTCCCGTGCCTCTACCCTAATCCAGACCACCACCATTTCCCTCTTATATCACCAACATAGTCCATTCAGGCTGCTATTTTAAAAATACCATGTACTGGGTGACTTATAAACAACAGCAATTTTTCCTCACAGTTCTGGCTGGAGGCTGGGATGTCCAAGGTGAAGGTCTGGTGAGAGCCCAGTTCCTGGTTCATAGATGGCTGCCTTTTCACTGGGTCCTGGCCTGGCAGAAGGGACTAGGGAGCTCTCTGGGGCCTCTTTTACAAGGCCTCTACCCTCATGACCTCCCAAAGGCCCCACCTCCAAATGCCATCACATTGGACATTAGATTTCAGCAATAGAATTTTGGGGTGACACGAATATTCAGTCCATAACAATTACCATAACGGCCTCTTCACTGGTCTTCTGAATGCAGTTCCAACTTCTTAAAACCCCTCACAGCATACCAGGGTGGTCTTTCTAAAACACCAACTCAGTCCAGGCATTCTCCTGCTTCAAAGCCTCCTCAATGCTCTTTGGAATAATTCCAAAACCTAACTATGGCTTTCAAAGTCCTGTAAGTCTTCCCCGATCTACCTAGTTCACTTCATTTCTTTCTACTCCACACATGTCTCTTGAGACCTCTAGCCCTACTGTCATTCTTTCACATTCTCAAATGAGCCTTGTCATAAGCAATTATCTGCATCTGGAACATCACACCTTTCTTCTTAGCCCTCCATGCTCTTTAGTTCCTAATTAACCTTCAGGGATTGGACCTCATTTCCTCCGACTTTGTGAACTAGGCCGAGAGATCTGCCAGGTGCCCTCATAACGCCTGGACCTCCACCCCACCATGGCGCTGGCCATACTTTATCATTATTGCCTGTCTAACTGTTGTTCTCCATCAGCCACTTGGAAGCTCCATAAATGCCAGGAGCATGTATATCATTTATTTCTAGTGCTGACACACTGATGTAGCCCATTAAATATTTGCCAAAAATAAACCCCTCCTGTAGGCCCTTTCAGATGTTGGATTGAAGGATGAGGGGGTGGGAAGGGTGGAGACAACCATGGCCCTGCTGGGGTGTCGCCGTCCCACACAAACCACCACAGAGGACTGCAGTGAAGCTCACTTACAGCTCAGTACCCGCCGGTTTGAGGTGAAGGACTTGATTTGGGCACAACATTTAGGGAGGTGCCAGAAAGCTCAAGATAAAGAATATTTTAATAAATGTGAGAATCATGTTAGAACTGGAGGCAAAAGAAAAATCAGGAAAAATGCTGATCCTATTACTTAAAATATGTATATTTTGTTTATTTTGTTCTTCACCGAGTTTTTGCATTAATTTTGATTTTTTAAAAAATATTGATCAAAATAGTATTTATTTTTCTGATTACTGAGGATTTCTTGACATGCTTTTAAATTTTGTACCTCAAGTTCATCCCTCACCTAACTACAGTCCGGGCTCTAAAATACCTGTAAGGTGTTTGGCCAAACTCCGATGGGAAGGCTTTTTCTGTTTCCATGTTCAGTGTGTGTGTTGTTGATTGTTTTATTCCTGGCTTACTAAAAGATTAGGAATGGTTGTTGAAGTTTAACAAGTGCTTTCTCAGCATCTATCATGTAGTACGATCACATTGTATTTCTCCTCTAACCTAAGACTGTAGTGAATTAAATGTATAACAATAAGAAAATTTCTCCTAAATCTTCTGTTATCATATATAAACAATAAGCCTATCTATGTATCAATTATTTTCTGTCATTTGGACTATATCCTTATGTCAAATCCCTTAACATTCTCATAAATGGAAACAATGTGGGTTACCGTTTTATTTTAAACTTTTCCCAAATGAAGCACTTAAAAAAAATGCCATTATCAATAGCAACGGTTTTCCTTCACAGGTGGCCTGGGGGAACCGGCACATTTCCACTTCCGAGGGCCTCTCTTGTTTTCTGTCAGTCTGCGTGTGAGTGAGGGGCCAGCAGTACTGTCAGCACTGTAACTGTGAAGCCTGATGGGAACTTGCACTGCGCTTCATGGGAGACAAATAAAACTCTCCACATACGACAGCATTCTGTCAGAGGCATTTACTCTTGCAGAACCCCTGACATGTCTGCGCGCTGCACAGAAGGAAAGGTGGAGGCACAGGGATGAGGAAAGGCAGACCACGTCTTCTCTTCCTACCTTGGCTGAGCATGCGGAGTACAGGCTGTTTGGTGACGAACGCACACAGGGCGGCTCCAGCTCTTCTCTCTTTCTTTTCTAGGAGGGACTGTTGACCATTGATGAATTAGGTCAGTGGGAAGTCCTGAGGAAGTAAATGAAATCACGTAGGAGGAATGTGGACAGAGGCTGGGGAGGTGGACTGAGACTCCCGTGTGAGCTCCCTGAGAGCAGGGCCTCGCCTGGCTTTGGGCTGCATCTGCCGCAGTGAGGTTAAGGCCCAACCCAGGAGGACTCGGTAAATACCTCACAATGAATGAAAGAACGGGGCACAAAATCCTGCCAGACCCCACATTGAGGACTGAGATAAGGAGAGGAACATGAGGAGTGATCAGACAATCCAGGGACATGGTGTCATGAATGCCAGGGAAAGAATGTTTTGAGTGGTGGGAAAAGACGACATTGTGTTAAAAGTTGTAGCAGCTACAATACAGTCAATCGGCAGTAGAAAAGAAAAACATCACAGCAGTGACTTAAAAAGCAAGGGTTTTGCTCCTGTTGTTGTTTGGTACACGACAGGATGTTGGAAGGGGCAGCGGCGTCACAATGCCATTAGAGACCAAGCTCCTCTCTCTCTCTCTCTGTCTGCTGTTCACAGCATATTGGACAAGGTGGCTGCTGCCCTTCCAGGGCCCGTGTCCACTTCCACAGCAGATGGAGGGGGAATGGGCACAAGGGTGAGGGGCAGGCCAGCTGAGTCTGTCCGTTTTTCTCAGGAACACCAAAGTTTTCCCAGAACAAGTTTTATTTTCTTCTCTTTGATGAGATCTAGGTCATATGATCCATTTTAGATCAATTCCTGATCAATAGTTTTGAGGTTCCATCACTGTTTTAATCAGATTCATTCTCTGTGGATGAGGAAAGGGCCTCTTCCTGAGATCACAGGGTCTCTGATGGTGACTGAAAAAAATGGGATTCTGCTGGAGAGAAGGAGGGAGAATGCAGGCTGTGTAGGTAGGTGTGCGTCACAGAGGTGGCCTTTGAGAAAGACTCAGACAAGATGGCCTGCATTATTCGTGGGGCCCAGTGCAAAATGGGAATTTAGAGTCCTCATTTTATTCAGAATGTATTAAGTATTTCAAGACTGCAGCAGTGTAGCATTAAAGCAAGCATGGGGGCTTTCTGGGTGCAGGGCTCTGGGTCACTGTACCCATCTCGTGTCCATGAAGTCACCCCTGGGCCAAAGCCATCCATTGAGCTGGGCATTTGGGAGACCACTGGTCATTTCAGGTGAACTGGGAGGGAGGGGGAAGAGCCCTGAGTCAATAGAAGGTGAGGAAGTAGAGATGGCACCAACACACCCTAGAGAAAATAGCCATGGTGTAGTAGGAGAAAGCTGGCTAAATAGGGAAGTAGCAAAGAAAGTGGGCTGAGGCTGCCTGTGCCCAGCAAACTGCTGCCCACGCAGGTTCTGTCTCTCTCTCCCCAGCTCTCACGGGAGCCTGGGGGTGACTTTCATGTAGGGCAGGTAGTGAGGGGTGGGACTGAGAGCTCCACCCAGCCTTCCTAGAGGTACATGCCACCGAATCCGGTCATGGAAGCAGAGGAGAGAGCCCTGGATCCGAAGAGCTACTAGGCTCAAATCCCAGTTCTGCTAGGGAGTAGTGAGACTCTCTCGCTGTCCACAGAGGAGAGCAAAACAGGGTTCATATGCGGGGGACTTGCTGCAAAGGGAAAGCAGGGCTGTTGCCCTTTGAGCAAACACCCTCGCATAAGGCCTGGGCATCCCCCTCCAGTGCTACTGACCCCAGCCCCTCAATACTAATTTTAAGAAGGGGTGTCAATTTTAAGAGATTCTATAATTACATAGTGATGCTGTCAATACCAGTGGTGGGTGGGCTGGTGCAGGGAGGGGAGGGGAAGGAAGAGGTAGATGAAGGTAAACCCACTCGGTTCACTCCCGTCTCCCCCTTGCCAACCACTGGAGACTTGGGTTCAGGGTTTATGCCACTCGGTGATGTGAACAGTGCTTTGGTGATATCACCCCCATCAGTGCCAGGACATAAATTTCACTTCCCAGAAGGTGCAGCAGACAGTAGCTTCTGGGCAAACAGTGGCTCTAGCAATAAATATTGGCAGAGGAGAGAGACCTTTAATGGAAAAGCTTTGTGAACCTAGAGCAGCCAGGCTGTAAATCCCAAAAGAGAGAGGGACTTAAAACTTTAGATAAGAAAACATTCATCAGAGGCAAGATAAACAACTCCAAAGCCCATCTGAAGCAATCAGCTATTAAAATCTAAGTATTAAATAAAAACCCCATCTAACCAAGGTAAGAAACCATGGAAATGAGGCAGGAGCCCCCCGACTCTGTGGAAAGAAAACTCCCTAGTTTAGGCTCAGGGCTCAGTGGCAGGCCAGAGCAGCATGTCATCCCTGAGGACAGAGAAGCAGAGTCAGGCCAGAGGCAGCGGCAGAGCCTCCGCCCCTGAGCCAGGAAGATGGGTGCAGCCTGGGAAAGCAGCAGCGTCAGACCACAGCTGATGGCACTTACCTGATGGCTGCAAAAGCTGCAAGTTGGAAGGGAGGACAGAAGAGTTCATCTGGAAAACAGAAAAAGAAACATCACAAGCTTACATAAAGGTCAGAAGTGTCCCCTAAAAATGGCTTGTCAACAAAATACACTTGGAAATTGAGTTCTATGGTATTTTAAGGAATTTAATGGGAATTTCATTTTATATTATCAGCAGTGAGTTCACTTCAAACACTGACTGGCTGCAGGAAGACAACTAAGGCTTGTCTTCATCTTACAAGATGTCTGGGCATCTACTGCTTTGGAACACATTGATTCTTCTCAGAAGGTCATACCAGCATCTAGGGACAAAATCTTGGTCTACTTGACTTAGGACACTGCAAGCCACTCCGTGACTGGCCACAGTCAAGTGCAGGCCCATGGCAGAACTACATGGGGGAAGATGGCAGGACTCCCTAAGGTGATGGCGCATCCACAAATTCCTAGGCCCATTCTTTTGGAATGTTTGCACTTGGGGTATTACTCTTATTGTCCCCATTGTCCCTTCAAATGAGGAAACAGAAGTTCAGAGAGGTTAGGTGACTTGCTTAGGGTCACATAATCTGGGGCCTCTTGTTCCAAATCTCAAGCTTTTGTCATTTCACTACAAGGCTGGGCCAAATTCCAACTGAGCATGAAAAATTTTCAGTGGGAATACCCCTCCAGAATAAGACATTGAAATATGTACAGGGAGGTGTGGAGATTCCTTGGGGTTCCCAGTGAACCCTGACACTAGACCCTATTCTAGAATTGGCCCCCACCAGCTGGATAGGATGAGCACCCTCCTAGGTCTGGAGCCCACCTTTCCCAGGCCGGGTGCTGGTCTGAGGAGGGGGTGGTGAAGGAGGGTGCCCCAGGCTATGGGGTGCTTGCCCCGACTGCAGACCCCGATGCAGCCCATGAAAACTGGGCCGGAGAACCGTTATTGCAGAGGTCTCACAGGCAGGCAATGATGAGGCAGGCCTGAGAAGCACAGCTGAGGACAAGGACCAGGTCATATTCATCTTTACATTCCTCCTGTGCAGCACATGTGTGACATTTGCAACCCTCAATGCTTGTTTACTGACTAATGAACAAATGAACTTTGGATAAATACCCGTATCTGAGTCATGGCCCTGCCACATGAAGGCCATGTGACTATAAGCAAATCCCCAAAGATCTCTGGACTGTAGTTTCCTCCGTGAGGTGAATTATCCCTCATGGTTCTATAAGGAATGAATGAGCAGCCTGATAAATTAAAATGCACTAAAAGTGTAAAATTCCAGGTGGAATCATTGCTAACATTAGAAATCCTTTTCCTGACCCCTTGCTATATTTTTTGCTACCCAGTCTCGCTCTCAGCTTCACACTAATTTGCGGCCTCCCACCCTGGCCTAATATGCACTGGCGTGATGGGGGGTGGAGGAGGCAGAAAGATAAATCAGCCTCAAGTTGCTAACAGTCTACACATCTCTCTCTTACCTAGAAGCAGCAATAGGCCTAAAAGTGAGTCAGCAATTACCCTGGCAACCTGGAGACTGGCTGCCTCACACCTTGGTGTCCCGAACAGTGGCCATGTATTAGGTAGGTCTGTGAGTGTGTGAGTGTGTATGTGCGTGTGAGTGTGCATGTGCGTGCATGCACACATACCAGGGAGGAATGTGGGTTATTCGACTGTTGAGGCACTGCACATCCCAATGGCTATTAGGAGACCAAAATGTGAAAAGCTATGCTTACTGCCATTGGAAACCAGAAGTGGCCTTTTTTGATACATTAGACCAGGGATCTGTAAACTATAACCCAAACACCAAATCTGGCCTGTTGCCTGTTTCTGTGAGCTCATAAGGTAAGAGTAGCTTTTACATTTTTAAATGGCTAAAAAATCAGAAGAATATTCCATGACATGTGAAAGTTGTATGAAATTCAAATATCAGTGTCCATAAAATAAAGTTTTATTGGAACATCTCCAGTCCTTTGCTCATATATAGTATCTATGGCTGCTGTAACTGCTGGAAGAGACGGCAATAGAGACCATATGGCTCCCTTAGCCCATATTTACTATATACTTTATAGGGAAATATTACTATTGGGCCCTTTATAGGACAAGTTTGCCCTTCAGTTAAGCAAGCAGGCCTTCAATTCAACACATTTTCAATGCTAAGACTCATGGCAGGCTCTGGGCTCATCCCGGGGGGCACCCTGATGAATAAAGTGCTGCCTCTGTCCTCGGGAGGCCCAAGGTCTAGTAGACGAGCACTCAGATTGAACACCTAGTTCCTGGAGGCGCCAGATCCATCCCAGGACCCCCAGTTTGCATAGAGATCCCAGTTTGAGATAATGTGGCTCCTGCAAGGGGCCCTAGCCACTCATGATACCACCAAGGGCATAATAGTGGAGCAGTGAGAGCTGATCCCTTGAGGTGTAACCAGTTGTCCTGTGAGTACCTGGGTGTGGGCTGACTCTCAATCCAGGTGCCATCCTGCACCAGCCTGTTCTGCCTGCCTCTGCAGACAGGTAGGGGAGACCCAGCGATGACAGGCAGGAGTCATCTGTGCCAGATCTCCAATAGTCTGTGGGGCACCTGCCCTCTGTGTATCGCTGTTCCTTTAGTGAATTGTTTTATTGTTTTGCTATTACTGCTTTACTGTGGGTACTGCATGCACTCTGGTCCCTCCCTCCTCCTGCTCTCCCTGCCTCCCTTGGATGTGTGGTGTCTCCTTCCCAAGGTGGACTTGCCAAGGCTCTCCTGATGCCACCTTTGGTCAGAGACTTCTCACAGTGGGCAGGGGCAGGGCCAGCAGCATTTAGCACCAAGCAAGAAATGGTGACAGCAAAGGAGTGAATGATAAAATAATGTTTAAAACACCAGCAGCCTTAATTAGTGTCAGCCTATTTATAGGAGAACTAAAGGATCCCTCAGCTAAGTGTGAGGAAGAAAGTCTACACTTAAAGGTTATACAGGCCAAGGGGCACTGTTTCTTTCAATGCCCAGCACACACACGGTGCTTGTCTAATGGGCTCTATGAACTGACCTCAAAGGTAATGGGTGGGCCTAACTTGGGTTTTGAAAATGAACCTTAGAAACTAAGAACATGAAAGAAACTCCTCTTGCTGCTGAATGGCAGGAATATGAGATGAAGAAAGGTCCCAAAGGAGAGAAGGGATTCTGACTTCCTTGAGTTCATTTGTAAAAGTGAAGGGCTCTTCTCTAGAAGCCCTTCCCCAAAGTCTTCTGCAGCGAATTAGTTAGATCTGGGTTTTCTACCCATTCCTCATAGAATTGCTGGAAGGGGGAATGCATTATCAGGACGGACTCGGATGAAATGCACTGACTGGTTTCACTCTAAACTCAACAACCACTCATCTCAAGAAGGCTCTTACTGCTGCCTTGCAACACACCTTATATCCCTAAACTACTGCTTCTCCAATTGAAGCTTGTAGCCAAATCAGCTGGAGGGCTTGTTAGAGCACAGAGGCTTGGACTTGGCGCCAGAGTTACTGATCCCGGATGTCAAGAATGGGACCTGAGAATTTGCATCTCTGACAAGTTCTCAGGTAACGCTGATGCTGTGGGTCTCCGGACCACACTTTGGGAACCACCGACCAATCACTGGCTCTTACTGTCCTAGACATCATCAGCCTCTCCCCTTTTTTCATCAAACGTCTAACCTGGACCTCAATCTCAACTGAAATCTTGCCTATTTCACTGAAAGCAGAAGACAGCCCGCTCCCACCATCACGTCTAACACTGTCCTTGGGCACTTTGCTTTCCCTGTTACTAAGGCTGAACCACCAGGATCCTATTTAAGGCCATCGTTACATCTGTGCACTTGACCTTCTCTCCCCCATCCAAGGACATCACTCCAAAAAATGTTCCTTCACCAGCAAACATGCTCTGTTACTTTCCAGCCTAAAACAAAACAAAAATTAACAAAACCCACAAAAATTCTCTGGACCCTAAGCCCTCCTCCACCTCCTCCACCATTACCTCAATTCTGTTTCCTTTCCCAGCAAAATTCTTAAGATCTCTATACTCACCCCCCTTGCTTCCTTTCTTTCATTCTCTCTTGAACCCCATCCAATCTGGCTTTTGTTCCCACCTCTCCATTGAAACTGCTCTTGTCAAGGTTAGCGAGGACTTCCTGGTTCCTAATTGCAGGATGAAGTCTCAGTTTCCATGTTACTCAGCCTGTTTGCAGCATCTGGCACAGCTTGTCACTTCTCCTTTGGAAAGCTCCCTGTTGGCTTCTGGCCATTGCTCTCTCTTGGTTCTCCTCCCTTCTCTCTGGCTGGGTTTTTGCCGAGTTTCCTTCATTTCACTGACCTGCAAAGGTTGGAGAGTCCTGAAGCTCAGATCTCTCCATCTACACTCTCGCTTTAGGTCATTTCCTCTCGTGTCAGGATTTTAAATGCCACCTATATGCCATGACCCCCAAATTTATATCTTCAGCCTAGATCTCTACCGAATTCCAGACACATGTAGCCCATGGGAGGCGTCTCCAGATTACAATGGGTATGTCAAAATTAGCATCTCCAAAACTGGTCTCCTGCTTCTTCCCCAGCAACACAACCCACATGTTTACCAAGTTTTTCTTCCGACTCATAGCAAATGGAGGCTTCATTCTTCCTGTTCCTCACACCAAAAGCTTGGAGTTATCCTGGATTCTACTCTTTTCTCTCACACATCCCACCCAAGCCATCAGCAAATACTATTAGGTTTGCCTTTAAGTGTATCCAGAACCTGATCCCTGACCACAGCTTCTACTGATGATTGGTCCACGCCATCTCATTTCCCACCTCCACTGTTACAAAAGCATCTTAACTAGTCTTCCTGCTTTTTCCCTTGCCTCCCCAGTCTCCCACCCCCATCTATTTTCAAGGCAGCCAGCCAGAGAGATGCCATTAAAATGCAAATCAGATGACGTCACTCTTCAGGTAAAATATCACTCTGAGCAAAAGCCAAAATGGTTACAAAGGCCTGTGAGGGATCTGGCCCTGGATGCATCTCTCACATTACCTCCTACTCCCCTTCTCGCTTCTCTGCAGCTGCATTGGCCTCCCTGCAGTTCCCTCGCCACACCAAGCTCCTGCTCCCCTTTAACTTGCTGTGATTTTACCAAGAATTCCCCTCCTATAGAAATCTCTGGGCCTTGTTTCTTTAGGGTTCTGCTCAAATGGTCCTGATTAGTAAGGCTTTCTCTGACATCCCTAAATGAAATGGGAATAAACCAATAGTCTCCCTTCCACCCCAACATTTTCTCTTCCCCTTTACCCACATTAATTTTCTTACAGCACATATTACTACCTGACACATTATATAGCTATTTGCTTATCATATATCTCTGCCCCTAGAATGAATGCAGTATGAGGGCAGGGAATTTGAGCCCATAGTGGGCACTCAATAAAATTTGTAGAATTAAGTAACAAAAAGGGGAGACCCCACAGTAAAGCAACAAATTGGCAAATAATTTATACTTTGACTCTTATGAGTCAGATTAGTGGTAGTTAGTTCTACAGAGGCCTATCAGCTCTGTATTTCCAGACTGAGCTTCTGCATCTGCAAGGCCAAGAAACAGACTCTGGGCTACATTATCCCTCTGTGGGTGCTTGTCATCCTGAGAGACCAAGTCAGCTAGCTGCCCTCAAAGGAGCTCCATCTCCTCTTAGAGTCCTCAAGTCCTGGGTACTTAGTATTTAAGGAAACTTGGGGAAAATTATTTTTCCAATGTAGGTAATCCCTTCCTGATTGATCAAGTTCACAAGCACTCATTTTTGTACATTGTTTATCTTAAAGCTGGCCACACACACATACCCACAAAGAAACCTACCTGGCATAGTTTATTCCTATCCTTTCCTGCCACAAGATAATGCAAACTACCTGATTTGCCAGGTCATCTTGATGACTGTGTCTAGTCATAGTCTAACCACCTACATCTTGACAAGAAAATTGATTTTTCTTTCAAGAGGCTTCACTCACTCTTTTACTGGCATGGACGTGGCTTTCTTCTTTCCTGTGAGCCAAAGCTTTTTCTCATCCTCAGAGAATGGTGTTTTGTTAAAAATAGAAAATACGCATCCTGTGAAAATGACAAGAATTTCCACAAGGAATTGTCTCACTTGGAGCCTTGCCAGCATGGCATTTAATCCATGCCTGCACTGCTGAAAGAGCTGAAGTGACCTCCCCAGGTGATTTTTCTCTTCTGGTTTGAGAACAATCCAATAGATATTGAGATTGGCTATTGGAGACAGTGGACATGAGTCAGGGCAGCAGCCTGAACCAAGCTTCACTCCTCCTCTGAAGGAGATTAAATGGATTTACCTGGAGAAGAAGCTAAAGCAGGAGGTCTGGGCTGCTGGAAGGGGTCAGGAAGACTTTCATTATCTTACCAATGGTAAGCATAGGTGGAACTGGTTTGGAACAAGTCACCTGAAAATAAGGCCAAATTCCAAACCCACTGGGTGAAATCTTTGCTGACTAGATCATTAACTCTCCACAGTGGAAAGAGGAAGAAAAGAACTCCTTAGGCAAGAAACTAAGAGACAGTTGGGGGCATTTCGTTTTGAGGATAGCAGACCAGTGTGAAGGAGGTAATTAACACCTGCATTGAAAATAGCAGCTTCATCCAGTCTGGAAGTGGGTCCAAGGTTGTGAAAAAGGCCTGGGGCCACCCATTGGTAGGAGCCAGGAAGGAAATTTAAAGTAGCAGGTACTCCTGATACTTGAGTGATTAGAATTTGTTTCCCTTTATTTGTGTTTGAGTTGGGTATTTCAATATTTTTTAACAGATGTAGAACTGGTAATAGGTGAAAGTCCTTCATAAATTGCTAAAAGGCTTTTACAAAATATATTTTGTTATCTAGCTTTATTATCCAAATTCAGAGTTCATGTGTTAAAATGCTCATGTGAGTTCACGTGTTACAGATGGCTTAGTTAGAGCCCCAACTCTGGAAAGTTCTTATAGCTGCTATGCCTGGGGACCTCTGCTATGGTGCCATCAAGATTCAGGTGTCCAGGAGGCATTAACACTCAGAATTTAACTCAAGAGTAGAGCTTGTTAAACTGTACTGTGCCTTCGGATTACCTGAGCAATCTTGTTAAAATGCAGATTCTGATTCCCTGGGTCTGGGGTGTGGCTTGAGATTCTGCATTTCTAATAAGCTCCCAGGTGCTGCCTGTGCTGGGACTCCTGAGACTGACCACACTTGGAGTAGCAGGGTTCTGGGCTAGGCAGTGTGCAACCTCAGTTCTCTTTCCAGAGATAGAGTTACCAAGGAGGTGGATTCTATGTGTCACTGGTTAGATTGACTGTCTGGAGCAATGGCTCTCACAGTGTGGTCCGGGGACTAGCAGCAGGGGCAACACTGGGAACTTGTTAGAGATGCTGATTCTTGGGTCCCTTCCTGAGGGTTTCTAAACCAGAAACTCTGGAGGTGGGGCCTGTAGTCTGTGTTTTGATAAGCCCTGCATGTGATTCTGATGCCCACTAGCTTTGAAAACCACTGCTCCAGCACATTAAAATCACCTGAAGAGTTAAAAAAATCAAGACCTGGGTCCCATCTCAGAGAAACTAACTTAGTAGGACCCAGGGATATTTTAAGGGCATCCACAGAGATGCTAATATGCAGTCAGCAATGAGAACAGCTGGGTTAGAAACAAGTTCATTGTGCTCATGTAGGAGAGTTTGCTGTAAAGCATCTCAGTGAACCCACCCCAGGCCCGTGTAGGTCTGGATGGCTATCTGAACAGTGTGCCCCTCAGATCTCCAGGGTGACCGGGTCAGAGAGTGTGGACAATGCATAGTTGTCCTTCTCCTCAACCTGGCACTGAGCCTCATCCCTGGCTATCCTCTCTCTCTTTTTGTTCCCTATGTGCTCTGGGTAGAATGCCGCCTGCTCTACTGTCACCAAAAGTTTTACTCCTTTAAAGGCCCACATCAAACCCAGATCTTCAGAAATCCCTTCATAACCCACCTCACCAGATTGGATTTATCCTTCTATCGAATTCATGGCATATTTCTGCAGTTTTAATTTTCCTGTATTACCTACTTTCTTGACTCTTCCATTCCACTGAATTGTAAACTCTCGGACACCAGGAACTTGTAACACTTAACTTTGTATTGTCCTCCTTCAGTATAAATGCCACACTGTGAATTTAGTAGGCAGTCAGTAAGTATCTAATTGAATCTGGGGTCAGACACTTGGATTTGAGCTTGCCTTTGGAATTTGTATCTGGGAGCCCCAGATTCTCGAATTTCTCTTGGTCTCGCTTATCTTATCTGTAAAATTAGAATGTTGAACTAGATGATCTTTAAGTTCCATCCAAACCTCAGATTCTAGTCTTATCCCTAGAAAAATAAGTCTAAACATGAAGTCTGGCAACACTGAGTGTAGTTGGCCACTGGGTTAGAGATAAAATTTTAGATCAGATTCTCCAAGCCTCCTCCCATAGAGAGGTGTGGTCTATTTCCCATCCCGTGCTTCTGGGCGGCACTGTGACTTGCCTCTGACAATAACAGACTGTAGCTGAGGTGACACTGTGCCAGTTCTGGGCATGAGTGCCTGAGGCAGGGCTGGGGTGAGGTAGGGTGAGAGAGGGTGAGGAAGACACCGGGAATGCTGGACTCCAAAGAAAGCTCTTTGATAGGGTCTAGCAGCTTCCACTTGATGTGTCCTGGAATACTTGTTCTGAGAGACCTGAACTGTTATGTAGGAAGTCTATACGTAAGGCGAGACTAGGCAGAGAGGCCTTGAGTCTATGGAGGGAAGGAGCGCATGGAGTCCAGCCTTATAGCCACACTGCCAAGGTGAAGGGTGTGTCAGAAAAACTGTTTTGGGCCCTCCAGATCAGAAACCAACCAGGTGAATACCACTGAGCATTCCAGCTGATGCCACCTAGAGCAGGAGAATCACCCAGCTGAGCCCTGCCCTCATTTCTGATCCTCAGATTCACAATACCTCACAGAATGGTAGCTGGTTACTAAGTTTAGGGTATTCTCTTATGCAGCAATAGATAACCAGAAAACTGTGCAAATTGCATTATCCCTGTTTGTGAAATTCTGTGCAGTTTAACATGCAAATATCTGGTAGACATTAGAGAAAATACATACAAATACACACACACACACGATAAGAGCTTGTGGAAGTGCAGGACAGTTTGTGCTATTCCCACTGACTGAAATCTTGAATCAATTAAATGGCTTGTTGATATTTTTCTAGAGCAAAACGCACAGCCACTACAAACAAGGGCCTCTTTGAGAGCTGTGCTCAAGGCCTATGACGTAGCTGTAAACAGCGCAATGTCAGGACTTGTTAAGTGGCTGTAGAAAGAGCCAGGGAATTGTAGTTAAAGTTGGAGAAGGTGGAGCCCTTACAAAAGAGGGCTTTGTCTGCTCTTGAACACAGTTGTGATCACTTCCTCAGGTGAAGTTTTCAGTTTAGAAGGGGTCTGCAGTTTGGAAAGGGGGATTTTATTTCCTCCTCTCTCCAGCTAATTTAAACCTCCTCTGGTCCCAAGGGAGATTTTTAGTGCAATATAAGGACACCTTCAGAATCACAGTCTCTTTTTCTGAACGTGCTTCTTATGTAAATACTGCATCAGATAAATTTCCCTCTGCTTTACACTTTTAAAACCTGCCAAATAGAAACACAGAGAAAGACACCTTGAAAATAGTTTGGGTTTCATCTATTTTCTGTTTTTACCTCAGGCTCCCACATTTGTTTTTTTTTTATCCTTGTTCTTCAAGTCAGACATATTTTAAAACCAACCTCTGTTGAACCGGGGGAGAAAAAAAAACTGAGAAGCTGATTCCTGTACATTGACGTTGCTCCTAAATACCAGAAATACAAGGTACTTCATAACGATCTAATAATCCTCAAAACGCTGCAGTGAAGTCAGGTGGCCAGAGCAGGGGAGTCAAGGGACATTTAAAGAGGCCCCAGATGAGGCCCCTCTCCCCACTCCCCTCCATGCCAAGGGCTTCTGGAGGCGGCACCAGGGAGAGTGAGGAAAACGGCCTGGCCCTAGGTCTCTTTCAAGGTTTTCTTTTTTTCCTGACTCCCTGCCCCCTCCATACCACCTGCTCCTAGGTAGCTGTGGCCACAGAGTTTGCGTCTGTGGCCCACTGAGGAAACCCCATACTGCAACTATCAGACTGTCACATGGCACCTTAGTGTATTGATTTGTTTACATCTATTTCCCCACTTGCCAACATAAGCAGAGGAGGATCATACATCTCATCACCGTATCCCTAGACACAGAAAAAAAGAAAGAAAAATACACTTAATGAATGACAGATTGAGTGAATGGGTTTGAAGTCCAGCCCAGGCACTTACTAGCAGCATTTCCTTGGGCAAGTTATTTCATTTCTAAGAAAACCGTGGTTTCCTTCTCTGTGATGGGTACCCCCATGGTAGCTGTGAGGAGTAAGAGGGTAACACCATTTGTGAAGTGTGTGGAGAATGTGCCAGGCACACAGTAGGTTCTCAACAAGTTTCAGATGCTCTTCTTCCCCAGACCCACCTCCTAGAGCCATGCGCACTGATGGAAGGGGCTTTGCCCACGCGCGGCTGTGGCACCCACAGGCCTTGCTGCGCCAGTCCTGCTCCACATTCTTGGCTGTCACTTACATCAGTTCCCTTAAGAACTTGTCCTTTAACATGAGGCTGAGATTCTTTTTTAAAGGCAAATCTTGGGGAGAGACAAGCCAGGAACCACTTCAGGCTGTTCCCCGTCACTGAAACCTCAGTGTGAACTAGTCCCAGAGCCTCTCAGACACAGTAGAGCTGAAGTGAGGTAGGAGGGCAACTGGGTGCCTGAGCAGCGCTGCTGGTGGGTTAGGGAGAGAGGGTGAGGAGAACGCTGGTGAGAAGGAAATGTTGGGACTCTGAAGAAGAGAAACCAGGAGGGCTGCCTGGTATGCAGGAAAACATTGCAAAGTCAGAGAGATCAGGTTCAACTCTGAGCTTTCCTGCTCCTGCAAGGGTGACTGTGAACAAGTTACTTAACCTCTGTGACCTGTAGTTTTCTGATCTGTAAAACGGGGTTAATACTAGCTAATATAGGGGGGGCTCGGGGGGTAAAGAGTAGCTATGTAAAAAGTGCTTAGTAGATGGTCGATGCTCACGCGTCAGGGGCCCCCAGGGGCCGGAGGGCCAGCAGGACTGCGCGGCTTGGCTCCACTGCTGGGCAGTGGCCTCTCTGCGGCCCGTCGGGACTGTGGCCGCATTTCCCTTACCTTGCTTCAATTTCTCCGGCTCTGCTCTTGGCCCGGGGCTGGCCGTGACCACAGTGACAGCCACCTGAATAAATTATGAGAGAAGCCATCTTCTCCATCCCCAAATCCCGAACCAGACGCAGAGGCGAGTACAACATTTCATTTCCGTGGAGGCGCTCGGCCTCAATCCCTGCCCCAGTAAGGACACGGCGACAACAGCCCACCATTCACCGGAGAGCCGGCAGGAAATCCCCGGCTGGCTGGCGGGGCAACTCCGCGGGCGCGGCCTCCCCCCGGGCGTCACTAAAACCAGGCCGGGCTGCCTCCCGCTGCGGCGAGTCTCCAGCCCCACCGCCTTCTCCTCCGCGCCCGCCGCGCTCCGCAGGTGCCCGAGCTCCGGCCTCCGCCTCCCCGCCGCTCCCCGGCTCCTCCCCCCCTTCCTTCCTCTTTCCCTCCTCTCTTCTCCCCCTCTCTTCCCCACGTTCCTCCCGGCCCTCTGCTCTCTGCTCTCCCCACCCCGACGGCCTCCCGGGTCTGGACCTCCCCAGGGGAAGGCTGTGCCCCCGACAGCGATTCCAGCACCCCGCTGACGTTTTCTCCCTTTGCAGTGAGAAGGAACTGGCAAGACATCTCCATCGCTGGCCAGGGCTGGCTTGTCCAGTCGGCCTGCGTTGCGGTATACCCGGCCCCTGGGCCCTTCCCCTGGGCATTCCACAGCCCGGGAACTGCCCTATGTGCCCAGTCTAGGCTGGTGCCAGTAAACTGGACAGACTTGGTGCTCTCCAGATACCATCTCTGAGAGCCATATGCTGGGGGAAAAGCGAACTGTAACAAAGCAAATCCGCCTTCCCTTCTGCCAGCTTGCTTCTGGGTAGCGAAACAAGCCGATAGGGCTCAGATCGTTCAATGCGCCCAGCTGGGGAGGGGGCAGCAGCGCCGGGCCCACCCCTGAGGTGGGACTGGATGGGGGCGACCGACACTGAGACTGCTGGTCATTCTGGCATGGCTGGGCCCCCCAGAGCAGAGCCTTATCCAAAACTGGTCCTGCATTCTGGAAACTTTGACATTTCCTCCCCTGTAGAAATAGGCTTCACAATAGGTCACATTTCTCTAGGAAACAAAAAAGAATTGTGATCTGAATTGTGGAAAGTATTTACTTAAAATCTTCTTAAGGGTTATTTTTAGAGCCTATGTCTGCTGGCCTTCCCACCAGAGACAAACTCTAGAGGGGTCTCTGCTCTACTGACCTTTAAGAAAAGACTTCAGAGATGAGCCAAGAGCAGAAAGAGGCTGATTCTGTCCTAGGAGAGTAGGTTTTTGATATCCTTACAGCCCTCATCTGCCCTGACCGGGGGGCTGCTATAGGCTGGGTCATGCTGGATGGAGCCACCTATGCTAGGACAGTGGGAAGCCTTTCCAGGGGTGAAGGGCATTGCTCCTCCTTTCCAAGCCTAGACAATCAACAACAAAAGACAAATCATCTCCTTACTCACTCCCACCCACCCCAGCAGACCCTGGGGAAAGGCCAGACTGATGTCTGGGATGGTCTCCCAACAGCAGAGGATTACTGAGTACTTCCTGCCTGCCAGGTACTCTTCTAAGTGCTTTACACACATAAGCTCATTTGATTCTCACCATAATCCTATTACTATCCCCATTGTACAGACTGAAAAACGGAGTCACAGAGGGCTTAAGCAATTTGTCAGAGGTCACAGAGCTTTCTGACTGTTTTCATTATAGGAGACTCCCCACCTGGGGAACCCTGCCTAAGCCCTGCTGGCCCAAGAGCAGTCTTGAGGATGGTCACCCCCAGAAGACCAGGGCACAGGGGTTGGGGAGCAGAAGGAAACGGTGCTGAGGAGGAGGGAGCGCAAGGCAGCATGAGGACTGCTGCAGACAGAGTGACTCCGCACCTGTGCTCTTGCACTGGTGCCCAGGCTGCTCCCTGCCAGGCTGCGAGCCCGGCTCCCACATCTGCCGCTCAGTGTGGCTCCTCTTTTCAGAGCCCACCAGCGGCTTGGTATCTCCCTCTCCATCAGACTCCAAATAGTCACAGGCTGCAGGAGGCAGCGCAGAGTGGTGTTACCCCCCCCACTCAGAACCAGTCAGCAGCAGAATGACTAGAGAGCAGAGGGCCCTCACCCGTGAGTTGTGCCATCTGGGGGTCGGGGAGAGAGGCTTGGTTCAAAAGGAGATAGTGGTATGCGATGCAGAAATTCACGGACACAGACCTGCCATGGCTCTGGGACTCCCAGGCACTATCTTTTCTTTGGCTCAAAAACTGCCTCTGAACCAAAGGTTTAGCAGTTCCCTTCTGGTGTGGGCAGATCACATGGCTGCGGCAGAGCAGGATGGGAAAGCAGAAGCCAGTGGGAGTCCGGGAAAGCTGGAGTGGCTGTTACCTATGGGAACAAAATCCAGCTGAAAGGAACTAAGTTGCCTCCAACCGCTAGGCAGGGCCCCATCACCCCGTAGCAGCAAAGGAAGGATGTCAAGGTGGCTAAAAGCACCACCATGGAGAACTTGCCCCCACATACACTCGTGGATACACAACTACATACCTCCAGCCTGTCCCGCTTTCATACACATAAATCCTTCATGCTCACATTGGTACACATCCATATTTTGACATGAGCCCTGACACACATAGACTCTAGTGGGCAAAATGAAGACACAAATGTGGCAACCCAATGGACACATATGTGAGATACACATTTGTCCACTTACAACCACAGACAGGCCCGGACTGAGATAGACTGTGACAGACTCCAAGACATGAAGCCTGGGCATTTCTGGGGAGGGTCCCTGTGGCCAGCTGCTGGCCACACCCAGGTGGCTGGCCCCAGAGCCCAGGTGTCCAGTCCCCGCTGCCCATAGCTCCACTGCTCAAAGAAGGGCTGGTTCCAGGAAGCTCTCAGAGCCCCAGGCATTGCTCTGGAAGTGCCAGGCTTCTCACTGAGATTTCAGACACTCAAACTGTGGGGTTACCTGAGAAGCTCTGTGAGCATTTCAGGGAGAAAGGAGAGCTTTGCCCACTTTGAATTATCTAAAGCCTCCAAAGGGGTTGCTCTTCTCACATGGCCGGAGGTCAGTGTGGATCAGTAGTGCTCCCTGGCTCCATGGGGTCCACAGGCCTGGGTGCCAAACACCCTGGTGCCCATGGTTTGTTGTGTATGTAGATCCACACAGATAAAGCACCAGACCTGGAGACTGAATAGGGCAGGGTTAAAAAGCACAAATTATGGAGACAGATGGCCTGAGGGTGAGTCCATGCTCTGCTCTTACTGTGTGACCTGGGGCGAGTTACTTAACCTCTCTAGGCCTCAGTGTCCTTAACTGTAAAATGAAAACAATGGTAATCCCTACCTCCCAGGGCTATTGTAAGAACTGAATACAATGGAGCAAAGCTCTTAAAACAGTGGCTGTACATGGTAAGCACTGGAAGGCTGTGGGTAGACAGCTGAGAAGGCCTGAGGCCCACAGGCAGAGGATAGGTTGGCTGAGGAGGAGAGGAGAGTGGGGTGGGAAGAGGTAGATGGTCTGTAAATGTCCACAGACCTGTGTCTCTGTGCTGTCAACTTTGATATTCTGGAGGGAAATAAATAAGAGCATATTTCCCCATGAAGCACAGAGTGCTCAGCCAGAAAGCTGCAAAGCCCAGGAATACTTTCTCATTACTCTACAATAATATCAGAGATAATGTCTTCCTTCTCATAGGAGCCCAGAACACTTAGAGATTGCATAATCACAGCCCAGGCTAGCATGGGCCTTGGGCTCAGTGACTGAGGCTGCCTGCTGCCGGTACCAGGCTGCTCCCGCTGTGGGGATGGTGAAACCTGGCTAAGAGCATCATGGAGAGGACCCACCACACACTCACCAGCTCTACATCCTTGGTGTTCCACTACCACATGGCTAACCTGCACAGAGAGGCTGCCAACCTTGGAGGCCATCACCAGCTTAGAAGCTGCGGAGGGGCTCAACAGAAGGAGGGGGCCCTCTCTGCTCACTGCACTGTCGACAGGAAAAAGAAAAGGAGGCCTGCCTGCTGCAAACTGGCATGTACTCCCCAGCCTGTTTCCAGGCTCTGTCTGTGTCTGAGAAGGGTCCATGGGCTGGGGCAAGCAGCTGGAGGGAGAGTCCACAAAGGAGAGCAGAAGTGACTCCTCTTCCGTTCAGCACAATTCCTCACTGCATTGTGGACTCCATTTCCAGGGATGAGAAGCCCAGGGGCACAACTCATGGATGAGGGCCCTGCCCTCTCGTGTCCTTCTGCCCGGGGTTGATCAACACATGCATGTCGAGAGCTTTTGTCTTTTGTATTAAGAAGCAGAGAGCCACCGAAGGACTTCATGAGTCCAAAGAAACTTTAGAAAGCAGATGACTTCTGAGTGCCATTGAAGCAGAAAAAAGCAGTCCACAGTCAAGTATGAGTCTGGTATGATGAAGGCTTGACACTTTTCTCCACTATTAAGCCATATTTGGTATTTTCTCATAGGAGAAGGAAGGAAGCATATGAATGCCAACTTGAGGAGTTTGTAATGCTCTCATTCCAGACCTCCGGCCTTCCTGGGCTCTCAGATGCAAACACTGTACTGACACTGTGCTGATGCTGACCTGAGTACCTTCAGCAAAGAGCAGGGGGACAAGTACCATTTCCTGACTGGCCAACGGCACCAGGGAACTGGTTCTAACACTTTCTGCCTGCAGAAAAGTCTTCACGATCTAAGTCTCACACAGATATAGTAAGATACATAAGGCCTCTGTGTCTACTGCTTACTGCAGAGATAGGCACATGGTAGGTAGGTGCTCACAGCTTGCAATGCCTGCCTATTGCTGAGAGCATGACAAGAACAGTGACTGATGGCAACAGCAATCACCAACATTTTCTGAGTGCTGATTATGCACTGCCACAGTTCTGCATGCTTTGTACGCACTGTCTCGTTTAATGTTCTTAGCAACCCTATGGGACAGGTCCTCTTCTTAACTACATGTTACAGTTGAGACAGTTGAGGCACAGAAAGGTTATAAGTACTTCGCTTAAGGCTATGCAGCTACACAGAGTGATGGGGCCAGCATCTGAACCTGGGTAAAGTTCAATTTTCTAGGCGTGAGAGACAAAGTCTTTTGGCACAGATCTCAGCCCCCTCTGCCCCTTCAGCTCTTAGCACTCTACTTGTGTCCCATTAGCAGCCTCTATACATGCCCTTCTCTCTCTGCCTGGGCTGCTTTTTCTACCTCTTCCGAGTTTCACTACACACTTCTCCTGGCTAGTACCTATTTCTCTTTCCAGATTCATTTTACCTGCACCTCCTCCTGGAAGGCTTCCCTTATCTGTAGTTCTTAAGTCTCCAAAGCTGAGCTGGATGCCCCTCTTTTGTGCATCCATAGTCCCAATGACCCTACCACTGCACAACTGCACTTGGTGTTACGGTGCATTTATTTCCTCCCACACCTATTTTCTGCCTGATATTCCCTTGGGACGACAATGATGTCTTCTTGAACATCGTATCTCCAGCACCTGGCAGTATGGTTGGCACTTAGCCATCGTTCGTGAGACATGAACTTCACCTGTAAAGTTCACAGGGTGAATGTAAACTTTGCAGACCATCTGCAGACTCTATCACTTCCCCTCCTTCTCCTCCCAACCCTTTAAAAATATGAAAACCATTCTAAGCTTGATGGTTATACCAAAACGGGCCCTGTGCCAAACTGTGCCTGTGGTTCAGAGTTTGCCAACTCCACCGTAACTGGGTAAGATGTTTCCAAACAAAAAAATCACTAGTCAAAAGAATTCAGTGATTTTCATGTAATAGGACCATACAGGCATTTCAAAATGTGGGGGTTGGGAGTGGCAAATGTTTAGGGTGTCACGGTGACAGGGGTAGGAGAATAGCATGCTGGGGCCCAGGGTCCTGGGATGCTAGCCATCTGGCAGTGCTCAGGGCAGCCCCACAGAACTGGACGGAGCCTCACCGAGAGCACAGGCTGGCTGTTTGCTGCCTCTCCCTTCCTGCTTTCTGGCAGCAATGAAACCACCTTGGGAATTCACTGAAAGAAAAGATACCAATTCCTTCCCAGAGCCAGTTACTTAGGTAGTAAGAGCAGGAGAAGCGAGAAATACATGCCTCAAGGCAAGGACTCTTTTTGGCTCTTGGTGGGATACCTGGCACTGTGTGCAGCAGATGTCAGCCTCCATGTCTGTAAGTCTGACCCTTCGGGGCTGCTGAGGCTTGGCTGAGGGTTTCAGCACTGCAAGGCCTACTGAAGCTTGCTGTGCCTTCTGAGGTCTGCCCCAGAGCAGGGTAGGCCCTGAAGAGCTGGAGAATCACTTGAGGAGACTGAATGGAAGCAGCAATCGCTTAAAGAGAATGGTCACAGTCCCTCCTGGGCACGCCAGATCCATCTGTAAGGCTTGTCTCCTGCTGAGTCTTGGGGGACACGAAGCTCCGTGTTGGCAGGCTTCGCTGAGAGTGCATGACTAAGGCACAGGAACCATGCCGTAGGAGGCTTGGTGAGCAGTCAGCCCCAGAGCCCAGAGCAGCCTGCAGTCATGTGCTTGGCTCACACATCCTCCCTCACTTCATTCCCATTACACATCTGGAATTTATGCACACATTTGTGACATAAGTAATTAGGTAAAACCCCACATGCTGACATCATGAAAACAAATCAAATTTTAGCCCAAACTATTACTCAAATGCTGATAGAAAATGCTTTAGAATTTTCAGTTTTCCAATGCTTTACAAAAATGAACCAATAAGTACAAAAGACTTCAATCTTCCTCTTGAAGAGCTTTAGCCATAGTTCCCTAGGCCATAGAGACCTTAGTTAGAACTAGACTATGTCTAGTCCTTATTCCCACGGGTGACTTCTTTACTCTCTTGAGTCTTCATTTCCCATATGTAAAGCCAAAGTGATTGATCCCCTCCTAGCTTTTTTTCTGGGGTCAATTTTGGTAACCCAAGAGAGATGAGTCATCTTAAAGTCTTTTGTGAACTATAAAGCACCATAAAAAAATATAAAGTCCTTTAGGATGTCCTGTTTTTGCATAAATCAGATTCTGGTTTTTCATAAAAATTTCTTCTGCTTAGAATGATTCCTCTTTAGAACAAACTAGTTATTTGCACAAAAAAGGGTCATATCAACCTTTCATTGTTGGGCCAGATGCTAAGATACCAAGAGCAGTTCCAATTTCATAGCGTCATTGGAAGTCCATGATAGGATTTCATAAAGCGCTGGGGTGATTTACTCTGTCATTGATTTATTCATGCAGTCAGCTGTGCTAGGTGTGCTGAAGATTGCAATCTTATCTTTCTTACGTTATGGCAACCCCTGGGAAAGGTATTATTTTTTTCTGTTTTACAGATAAGGAAACTGAGACTTACAGAGCTTAAGTAACTTGCCCAAGGAAATTCAATGAGAAGTTAACAATTTTCTTTAAAAATATTTCTTCTATGTAACTAAACCTAGTTATTTTAATCTTTGCTAGATGACTGACTTAATACCAGTATTTTCTTCTTGGTAAATCACCAATATAGACACAATCATTTTTTCAGTAAAAAACAAAATATGCAAGTGCAAAATAAATTGGGAAAAAATGCCAATTCCAAAATTTCAGAAGGATTGCTTTTAGTCTGTTTTTCCTATGTGCTTAAAGGAGATACTGCAAATCAGTTTTTGAGGAAAAATTGGAAAGGGGGTAAAATATGACTGAAAACTTCAGAAGAATGAAAAGGATGCAGTTTTAGGACTTTGTGTTCACTCATTCTCATGTTCCACAGGATTCTTTCTTTTGGCTGATCTTTGATATATGTGTCAAGGGGATGGGAGCTATTTTTACGTCATATTTCCCTGTTCCTTCATGCAACGATTCTGAGCCCTCAGGATTAAGACAATAGTCTCTCTCCCACTCCTTACCATTTCACTCTCCATTGGCTTCACTGACTAGCATTTCTCTGGCTTCTTTAGACCAGACAGGCCAAGATCCCTAACAACTAACCTGACTCACTTTCACAATGTGGCAGCATGTTCCAGGGTCTGCCAACAAGCTGGTTTCTGGTTTGAGTCCTTGACTTCTAGGCTCTTGCTCAATTTCTGACAAAGAACAGGATAGACTGTATCTGTGAGGTGGCAGGATGGGAGAGAAGTAGATTACTCTTCTGATAGTAGTTTTATTTTTGTCACTCCACCTTCACCTCTGCTGGCCCAGAAAACACTCACCAATGACCACTTTTCTAAGGGCTAAGAGCTGCCCTCACACTATGGAAGAACCTCAGCCTAGTGAGTCTGATTACTGAAATTCAACTCCGTAGGCATGTGTGAATTGAGCAGGCGAAATGTGCCAAGTGGTAGCAGGCTGTGCTGGGCACCGGGAGGACAGTGCCCCTAGGCAGGACCTACTGCCAGGAAAAGTACCCTCTAAATAGAAATGGTCCTCCCCTAAGACCTTCACTACGGGAATCTCAAGGCCCACCTCATACCCTTCACCCTAACTCAGCAGGAAAAGAGCCTTGTTTCAGCACTGCTCTGCATCACATTAGACACATGTATCACAGACTGCTATGCATCCCACTTGTTTGCATGAGTGTCTTGGTTTCCTCCCAGACAGTCAGTTCCTTGAAGTTTGGATCTAAATTTCATGCAGCCATTCACACAAAACAGCACCTAGCCTAGTGCTTTGCACACAGGACGTGCTCAATTATTTTGTTCTTAAAATAATGGCTTCTCTAAGTGCAAATTGTAGCGCTCCAAAATCTTACAACTACAGACTATTTACTGTTAAAAGAACATAAGGGATGTGAACATTCCCCAGGAATGGGTTGTTTTAATTTGTCTGATTTCTCTCAGACTGTTCAAGTTCAGTTGGATAATATCCACCATATCATAGATAAGTTTTCACAAATGCCTAAGGTGCCTAACTGGTTTTCTTGGTTTAACTAGAGATGGCTGGTAATTACAGGTATGCTTTGGTTACATAACTGTACTCCTATTATGTTAATGTGTATGCGCAATTTAAGTAGTAGCTTAAAACCTATACATGCTGAAGTTACTCTACAAGAAGATATGTCAAAAAAATAATCAATCTTCCCATGTTTTCTTCCGCCTGCTACTTCTATAGCTTTTCTTCCTTCCTAATTACAACCCTTAAATAGAATTCGTGCCTCATATCAAATTTACCGAGTATCATAATTCTTCCAAGTGGTAAAGATACCTCAAGACAAATGATGGGCATAGAAGCTACAGGGCATAAATATGCAAAGAAATAAAAAGCTAACCATTTCAAACAATAAGGCTTCTCTCTCACTTACCAACTTTACATTTCCCTGTATGGCCCCGGAAGATGACTGGTTAGCCAGAGACGGGTAAGATTCCTCAAGGGAGGAACAACCTAAGACAGGCACAGTCGCAGGGGGGTCATCAGGTGAGAAATTGGGGATCAACAGAGGTGAGGCTTAGAACCTCACCCCCCCCCCGTTCTGAGAGAAATCTTCTGCATACGTGGATGTTTTATTGCCCTTGTCTAGCTTGGATTAACACATAGTCTACAGGCACACACCTGATCATCTACATTTGCTCTCTTACAACACTAAACTATGTTTTCTACCTTTATCTTGTATCTACCTACCACTTCAGCATTTTAGTAAAAATAATAATAATAAAGAGAGAAATGTGGTATTCACATATAAATCAAGTATAAAAATCAAATGAGTATTCATATTTGAACTGTTTATAGTACATAATGCATGAGCAAAACCGAAAGTTTCTGTGATGACTGCCCTTGTACTGTTCACCATGTAACTTATTCATTACATAAGAATTTGTTCTACATGTAAGAACTTGTTTGTTATGCCTCAGAAGATTGAAGACTGACGAAAATTAGCCTTGGGGTGGATTAATGATTGTGCATTGAGCATTGACTCCCCTATACAGAATTTTATTGTTGTTAACAACCATTTGATCAATAAATATGAGAGATGCCCTCACAAAAAAAAAAAAAAAAAAGTACACACTTCCAATTGTAAAATAAATAAGTAACCAGGATGTAAAGTATAGCATAAGGAATATAGTCAAAATATTGTAACAACTTGGTATGGTGATAGCTGGTACCTAGAATTATCATGTATATAAATGTTGAATCACTATGTTGAACACCTGAAACTAATGTAATGTAATACTGTGTGTCAACTACCCTTCAATAAAAAATAATTATCTACAAAAAAAAAAAAAAAAGGCTTCTCTAGATTTCTTAGGTTTAATAGTTATAAAAAGTATATTTATTTTATTGTATTTCAATTTCCAAAATAAAGTTTCAAAACCATTTTTTGTGTTAGTTATGTGACAAAATTTGTACTATGCTTTCAATACAAAGTGCTTTCCAATGCACGTCACACAATTCTCTCAACAACAATCACCTATGATAATATATTTCTGATCTCCTTTTTACAGCTGGGGAAACTGAATCTTAGAGATAGAATGTCTTCACATGAGTTAATGAGCAGAGCCAGGTCCCGACCCTCAGAGGATGGTCTCTTGTCAGTAGAGGTTCCCACAAACTCTCCTGGCTCTGTGCTTATACCCCCGGATAGTGGTGGCAGTGAAATCCTATGACCCCTGGATGGAAAGTAAATGCAGGAGCAATTCTTCTCAAAGGCAGCAGCTGCTGGGACCCTACTGGAGAAGGATTTCAGCACTCCTGGGACTCAGTGCAGGGGCTATGGCACAGCACCAGCAGGTGCAGGTAATCCCCATAAAACTGAGTCTAGTTCATCCACAACAGAGGAGGCTTCTGCCACCCTTTAAATACAGATGGTGTCTTTTTATTTTGTGATTATCTTTTCTTCTGTTAAGGGTAAGGTATTCTACCATGTTCCAAGTAAGGGCAGAGGAGGTAGACTGGGGATCAAGAATAAGGATTGATAGAGTATTCCAGTCTATTTTCTCCAATTCCCTGCAACTTTAACAAACTCGGAGAACCCTCTATTCCCCATTCCCACCCTCCCCAGAAAATTACACCTGTGCTAAGAGGAGAGAGCAGAAACTGCAGAAGCTCCTCACGGGGGTCCTGGTTAATTACAGCAGTCAGGAGTGGGTGATGTGCCTGGAGCATGCTAATGAGAAAGAAATGTGCCAAGGAAAGATTGCTATGTATTATGTATCACTCCCCTTTTTCAATTCAATTAATATTTATCAAAGTGGAGGGGTATGTGTCCAAGCAGTTGTTTATATCCCCTCTTCATCAGAAAGGAGACCTTGATGGCCAAAAGCCATTTTGGGGGGACTTAATTTTAAAATGGAGTAACAGCTCACAATGTAGCAGGAATTTTTGCCAAGACTCTGGAACCCACCAGGAAACTTTGGACAAGCAAGGGGCAGTGTATTTCTCAGTGGTCACCGGTGCAATCCTTACCTTACTGAAATCACATCATTTTGGACTAATATTATGCTTCAAGAGGCTTAATTCTGACTGCAACGTCCTGAGGCTGAGTCATTCCCTACCAGTCAACTGCACTGGAATACGTCTGGCATGGAGGCTGCAAGGATGAATGACTTTTGGCAGACACAGAAGATGTGAAACAGTCTGCAACTCTGGTGGAAGGGTCAGCAGGGCCTTTGCAATCTTTTTGGTGAGTAGATAATGGGCAAGCCACATTTCACATACTGGCACTAGCAAATCACGGCAAAGGGCAAGAAGAGACTTTATTTTTTATGGGGTCATCTGGGCATGCTTTTTAGGGAAGGCAATTGTGTGCTTGAAGCAATAAACCCTAATAGTTGGAAGAGGTACAACCCTAGGAAGACATATTTTAGGGAAGAATAAGAAAGAAGCCAGTTGCTTCTTAGGCAGCCTAAGGTTATCCTGGCGGCCCAGGATTCTTTTTGTTCTTTTTTCCTTAAGGCTCCAGAATGGTAGACTTAGACATATTAAAATATCTCTGTATCTAAAAGCTTTCTTCTTTTGGGGGTAGATAGCCTGCCTTAGTTTCCCAAACAGAGCCAGCAATGGACCAGGATAATCCTGAATCAATTTTGGATTGAGGCAGGTTTTATGACTCCCATTCTACATACAAGGAAAGTAAGGCTCAGAGAGACTAAGGATCTTGCTCAGAACCTCTCAGCAATTGCATGGTGGAGCAGGCTAAATCCCAGGTCTGTAACCATGCTCATCCCCTGACCTACATCACCTCTCCTATCTGGAGTGAGGTTTTTATACTGACAGCCATCTCTATGGATTGAGAAGTCGAAAACTACAGGATGATAATTTCCTTATATTTTAATTCTGAATTTAACAGGTAAAGACATTAATAGGTGCTCCTTTACTGGCCAGGAGTACTTGCTTAAATGTTTTCTGAATCCAAGACTTCTTTCTGTACTTCCTTTCACAAACACACACTGGGGGACTGCTGCACAGAGATGATGAGGTTGGGCATGGTGGAAGTTACACAGGTAAAGGAGACTCAGATTCTTCCCTCAGAGGGCTTACAAGGGAGTATTTGATCATAAATAGGCAGGTTAAAAGCCACTGTAGTAAAGGCCGGTGGATCTAAGCTCCTCTGTTGTACTTATTGGAATCTATAATTTTCTTCTGTATTTGTTCCTATTCTGCTATCCATCAACAGCATGCTCCCTGCAAGCAGGAACTCATATGTCTTACTCACCTCACCATTGAATGCTCAGTGCTTGGAATAACACCTGGCACACAGTTGGTGCACAATAAATATTTGTTCAATGAATAAATGAAAAATTGATCCTTAATGGAGACTCCTGGAAAATTTCAAGGAAAAGGTAACATTTGCAATGGGCCTTGATGAAGAGATAGATTTTACAGGCAGGTATGGAAGCTGCACATTCCAGATGAACTGTGAAGATGTGGGGAGAGGTGAGAACAGCTGGGCTGTGTGGAAGGGGCGCTGAGCTCTGCTGAAGCCTGATACCATTCAAGGGTCTATAGCAGGGAGTGACTGGCCAGAGCTGAGGGTTAGCGCAGTGCAGCTGGTAGTGAACCCTCATGGGTCAGGTATGGAGGGAAACGAGGGAGGCCGTTGAGGGTGTTCAGGGCAGGAGCAAGGGCCCATGTGGAGGTGACGAGGCCCTAAACTGGGTAGAAGTTATGGGACTATAAAGAAGAGGGGCACTTCACGAGAAGGTTCATGTCTCAGGAGCCACATGAACATGAAGGATGAATTATAGCGGACTTCAAAAATGCTATTGAGCTGCCCAGCTCGGTGCCAGGAAGAGAAACAGAGCAGCCAGAGGAATCAGGCTGAGAAGAGGGAAGAGGGGAGGGATGATGTGTTTGGCTAGGGATCTTAAATTGGAGTGTCCAGTGGGAAGCCTAGTGAAATTGTCCAGCCGTCAAAATGTCAGAGTTGCGTGTGCAGCCTGACAAGCTCCTCTAATCGCTGAGTCAAAAATAGTCATTGGAGCAGGGATAGCTTTTCACAGTCACCTGCAAGATTACAGGTTGCCAAGCATCTGCCTCAGAAGGCAACTTGGAAGTTCTCTGCCTCTGGGCAGAAGGGGTATCTGAGGCTTAGAGGTTGGCTGACTTGTCCCAGATCACATGGCCAGTTTGCCCTCCATAATTCTTAAAGGAGGACAATTACCTTTTACATGGTTATATTAAAATTGAAAACTTGTATGTCTCTATGTGCAAAGCTGCTTAGGGTACTATAGCACACAACACCCCACAGGGCCCCAGCTAGAAATGATCAGTTCTGAGTCCTGAACTCATCCTCTCAGTGATGAAAGTTGAGAAAGTGCTTCCAAACTCCTGGCAGATGGAACACAGGAAGAAAACCAAGTCTGTACTGCACCCAAATTCTTTCTTCTTCACCTAAAGGATACTGTTCCAATCACAAACGCCAGGACTTTTAAGAAAGGCAAACAAAATCCCAACCACCTCGCAAAGGTCATCTGGCCTGTGGAGAGAGTGAATGATTAACTGCTGAGAAAGTGAGTTTTGAGGATTTTGTAGTGTTCAAAGGTGCAACTAGAAAATTTTAGCCCAGGGCAAATTCTAAAAGGAGCTCTCTCCCACTGTTATCTCACGTGCTCTACTGGTCCTTCCCCTTTCCTTCAAGGACCTTCACCCGTATCCAGGTGAGGAGTGTCCTAGGTCAAGGCCGGAGGGCGTGGCTCCCCCACTGCCAGCCCCTCTCCCTTGGTCCTGTGGCTCATTTGGCTGCGGAACCAGCAGAGATGGCTGAGGCTTCCACTTGGAACCCAGGCCTTGGTCTATTTTGTCTCGGCGTCTCTCTCCTGTCACCTGTCACCTGCACTGTAAAAAATTCATTAGGACAAATGTACAAAACATGGCTCCCCTCATATCCAGCACGGTGGCCTTGGGGTAGTTCCATTCTCTTTCTGAGCCTTGGCAGAATGGGTTTACGCCCACCTACCTCAAAGGGTTGCTGAGGGCATTAAATGAGATAAAGCATAAAGCACCCCCACAATGTGCCGGCACATAGGAAGTACCACACATCTCGGTGGGTGTCCTTCCCTTCCCTGGAGGATCCCCTCACCCCTTCCCAACCCTCCCACCGCAACCCCCTGGGGCTTCTCCTTCTCCCTCTGGCGTCCTCTAGGGAAAAGGAGTCCCATGTGGAGCTTCCCGCCCTCTTCCGCATACCCTCCAGTCTTTCAGGGGAGGTGGCTGGGCTCCCTGCGGTGGCACAAGTGTCGCAGGAACCCGTGTCTGTGCTGGAGGGTCCTTCACTCCCCTCGTGCGATAAGTACTCTCTCTCAAAAGAGGGGCCCCATGGAGCGCGCGGTCAGCCCTGCGGATCAGAACAGTTTGCGGGCACCGAAGAGCCGCGGGGTCACGCAAGGGTGCAGGGCTCAGGTGGGGGCCGCTGTGAGCGAGCGCCCGCCCTGGGGCCGGGCGGCGTCCACGTCCGCGGGGTCCCGGCCCGCTCTTGGCGGGTGGCGATCTCGGCGGCGGGGTGCGCAAGGAAGCTGCGGGCGCCCCCTGCTGCTTCAGAATCACACAGCGGACGACAGCGCTGCAGACCCCCCTCGTTCATTTCCCCCAGGTTCCAGCCCCCAGAGCTCCGGGCCCGGCCCGCCCGCGCAGGGAGCAGCGCGCCCATTGCCCCCTCCCTCTGCTCCTCGCACCTTCAAGAGCCCATGTCCCGGTTATGAAGGGCACAGATCACTGTAGTAGCCCCTGGACAGAGGGAGTCAAGGACAGGGAAGCTTTCTGGTGCCTCTCACTGTGTGGGTGAGGATCCTTTTGGAAGGAGCCCAGAGAACAGGGCCCCCTGCCTGACGGGATTGTGATGGTCGGGAAGCACAGGAGCCAGAGCTCAGGTCCCTCTGTCCCCGACCGCTGAATGACCCAAACCGTGCCTTCCACCGCGCCAGGGCAGCCTGGCTTGCTCACCTGGTCTCTCAGGTCTGAAGCCACACGTTGAGGCACTCTCTAGTAAGCACCCAATGTGCTGGGTGCGCCACCTATTTTACCTGGATATCCCTCTCTGCCCTGAAGAGAGAGGTGGCATCTTAAATGATAATGGAGCGTTCTGCATTACGCTGTTATGCTTTCCAGTTCTTTTACAAAGACATTCTCTCTCACAGGTGCACTTCTCACTCGGTTTTTGAACTCCGTGTGTTGAAGGGCTAGGTCCTGACAGAAGATTTATAGGTTAAAGTGTAAGAACAGAAGACAGAAGCTCACAAAATAAAGTCACACAGTCAAAAGTAAAGCTGGTTGAATGAGAGGAAATGAATGCTGTAAGACTCAAAGACAGAGAGAACTGGACAGAGACCTTCTGCCAAAACCACTAGTTTGTCGCCATGCTTGACAGGAAGGGACGGTGAGGGCCTAAAATCTTTTCTGACGTGCTCTTTTTAAATGCAAAGTGTTTGTGTTGCTTGCAGCTTCCACTAAATGCACATGTTGGGCCCCAGCCATGCTAGCTGTGTCCAGCAAACACCAGCTACAGCCCCTATGCAGCAGTATCCCCACTGGCAGGGGATACAAAGGCCCTGGGGCAGGAATGAAATTGGTATGTTTGAAACAAAGTAAGGAAGCCAGCGTCCTGTGGCTGGAAGGCATGAAAGGGAGTGGTAGTGAGTGAGGGCAGAGAGAAGGTAAGCCGCAGATCTTGCGGGCTATGGTACAGAGTTTCAGGTTTTTGTTCTAAGAGGGAGTGAAAGCTATTGGGAGGATTAGAGAAGGGAAAACATGATTTGATTTGCATGTTTAAAAGACCACTCTGATTCTTGAGTGGGGAAGACTTGTGGATAGGGTGGGGTGGCAAGAGGGGATGCCAGGAAATCAATGGGGAAGTCCTGAAGGGTTAGGTCCTGACAGAAGATTTATAGGTTAAATCTCTAGACAGCAGTCTAGAGAGAAGAGGAGGATGACTTGGCTTGGGGCTGAGGGCAACCTGGAGGGCGTGGGACTCATGCTTGGACTATATTTAGAAAGTAAAGCCAGAAGGATTTGCTGGTGGATTGAAGGTGCTGGGTGATGGCAAGAGAGGGTTCAAGGATAACTCCTGGGTTTCTGGCAAAAACAACTGCTTGAATAATGATTCCGTTTACCAAAGGGAGGGGCAGACTGGACAGGGGAGATCAGGAGTTCAGATTGGAACATAATAAATTTGACCAAAGCACCCTCCCTCTTCTCTTTTGGCCTGAGACTTCTCACCTCTAAAATGAAGGCGTTGCCCGGTTCATCCCCAGGATCTTTTCTGCCCTGTTTAAGGTTACTTCTAATTCTGTCACATACCCATCTCTGTTAAGCCCACAGATAATATTCCGAATTCAGGGAAAAGTGCCATGACTCTTTTAGTTCTCCCTTGGGAGAGGGAGAAGGCATGAAAGACGGAGAGGTCAAGAACATGAGAGCAAGTGTCTGTATCCCACAAGGAGCCCCACTCAGTGCCAATGTCCTGACGACCTTGAAAGAGGAACCAGGGTGGAGGGCAAGGGGCGGGAGTCAGACCAGAGGACACAGATGAGGAAGAATCACCAAAAAAGGTATGACTGGCCACAGAGTGAAGTAATTTCATTTCCTACATTTCTTAGGTTTGCATTTTAGAGGTTTCAAGGGCTGCTGAATGGAAAAGCAATTTATACTTCAATTACAAACTGTCTCAAAGTCTGTGATTTGAGTAGTCATTCAACCTCTCTGAACTCCAGTTTCCTTCACTCTGAATCTAAAGAACTCTACTCTCTCTCCAAGCTAGAAAATTCTAAGATTTTATTGCTTTAAGAAAAAACAAACCAAACGTATGTAAAAATCCAAGAAACTTGAGACCTGAATGGATAGTTTTTGAAGAGGTTTTGCAAACATTCTCATTCAACACATCTTTTTCTTGGGCAGTTAATAGTTACTATATGCACCCAGGATTGTAAAGGTGTAACTCTGAAAATACAAATAAAGTCCCTTTCTCATGGAGCTTCACTCTGGTGGCAGTGATTGAGAAACAGATATAGATGATAGATGATAGATAGAAAGATTGATGATAGATAGATAGACAGACAGACGGATGAAGAAGGGAGGGAGAAAGGAAGGAAGGCAGGCAGGTAGGCAGAGGGAGAGGAAGGGAAGGAGAGGAGGAGGAAGAAACAGGAAGGAAGGTCTAACTGGTGTTAAGTGCTATGGAGAGAAATAAAGCAGAAAAGAGGGCACAGCATGTCACGTCTGGGGTGAGGCGGGGATGCAGTGATCCTATTTTATATAAGGAAGTTAGGGAATGTCTCCAGAAGGAGGAAGCAGCAGGTATAAAAGTCCTAAGGTGGAATCATGCTTGGCGTGTTCTAGGAAGAGCACGGAAGCAGGATGACTGGAGATGAGAGTGAGAAAGGGGAAAAAGAGGAGCAAACAGATTCAGAGAGGTGAGGGGGCCAGTGTAGATCTTCTAGGGCATTTGGGTTTTAGTATGAGTGAGATGAAGTAACTGGAGCATGATTATGAGCAGAGGAATAACATGATTTGAAAACTGAAAGAGGATTCAGGTTCTGAGTGGTACATGGAAACAAGAGGATCCTGGGGTATATCAAGCACCATGTCAAAATACTCTAAAGCAATTAGGCATATTTGTTCTAGCAAATGCTTAAACCAGAATCTTGGGCGTTGGTGAGAAACCTGCACCATCCCTGCCAGCAGCTTCACTTGTTCATCCACTGTAGGGTTACTGTCTGCTACGTGCCACACAGTGGGGATACAACGGGATGAAAGACATCATCTCTACCCAGTCTATAGACACAGAAGTTGAGGTCTTGTCGAGTTTAGTAATAACCAAAATTTCAGGTTAATAAATGGCAGGGCTGGAATTCTAACCCAGGGCTGTCTGACTCTAGACAGAACAACCAACATTTGCAATCCTGCAGGATATTCAGATGAGGAAAAGCATTTTGAGAAATGAAGAGACTTGCCCCAGACCACACAGCTACAAGTGCCGAGCTGGGTCTCCAGTAGATGCCTGCAGAGTCTCTGTCCTGTGTTGTTACAGGTTGGCTTCGCCGCAGGGGACGGCAACTCTGCGACGGAGATGGCAGCAAGGTGTTAGGGAGTGCTCTGGAGATCAACACCTGCAGGGGGCAGGGGAAGGAGGCGGGACTGGGTGGAGCAGATAGCTGAGCTCTAATGCAGGACCAACAGAGGCCTTAGCCCAGCCCCCAGGAAACTCAGCAGTGGGAGCAGGCCTCAGAGTCATCCCAATCTGGGGTGCAGGGCTGGGACTTTACATACCACACTGATCAGTGCTTGGGTCTGGGCTGCCCTTGGAAGTGGGGAGTAACCCTGGGTGAGGCAGTTTTCTGCAGCCAAGGCCATCCCCAAAGGGCAAAGGTCCATCTTCCCAGCACCTGGCAGGAAATGAGTCCTTCACCTCTTTATTCCATCCAGAGGGATTTGGGTGACATCACATACATGTTCTTTCTCATCACATACTCTCAGTGATGTCCCTAGGCCTCTTTCAAGTTACAGCACCACATTTATATTTGACTCTTAAAAATTCTCTTTAGGCTATTTTTCCTACCATATTTTCCATTTAAAAATGCTTTTCATTTTCCTCTCATTTGATCCCCCTTACCCTCCAAGATTTGACTAATCTGTTTCTCTCCACTCTTTGGAGGTGTTGGGTAATGGACAGAGTGGTACTCAGGTATTTTTTTAAAAAGGGCTTCCTTTGTACAGTTAAGGAAAAAAGCTACCTTTTATATATTAAAGGTATTGATGGCCTGTAGAGTATCAGCTTGAGGAATTCTCTACAAGAATTACATGATTCTGCCTGAGTAGTCATGGATGCCCACCTTTGGTGGGGTTCACACCTGCTATGTCGGAACTCCCTATGGAAACATCAGGAATTATCTAGAGTATACAGGAGGCCTGGCTGGAGCTGTGCCCTTGGACATACTGGGATTACAGATGATATTTGGAGGCACAGGAATGGGTAAAATTGCCTAGGCTGTGTGTAGAGTTTGAAGAGAAGAGAGCCCAGGGCTGAGCCCCTGATGGAGGGGTGACAACCTTTAGGGGTAGCAGAGGAGAAGTGGGAAAGGAGACCAAGAAGGAAAAGAAGGAGCAGCAAGAGAGTGCAGTCACAGGAACCTAGAGAAGAGGAACCTTCTAGGGCAAGAGAGGTCAGCTGTGCCAAATGCCTCTGAGAGGTTGTGTAAGATGAGACCTGAGAAGTGGCATTCGATTTAGCATGGAGTGTGGGGCAGAAGCCACATTTGAGTTTATGTGTGAATGACTATTCCAGCTGGCTTGGGTCAGGCTATGTATCCAGTAGTACAGCAGATTAGGCACTCTGTATAATCCTACCAACTGAAAGAGCTAAAATGCTGAGTTAAACACAAATATTTTAAAACCCCTATAAGTCTCCCTGAGATTGAATGAAAGTAATAAGTCCACAGACTCCAAAAATTAAGTAAAACTAGGTAAGTGAGTGAACAAACAAAGCTCACTTTTATCCTGAAGGGTTTGCTGACCCCTAGAGACAGGGGCTTTTCATTGGCAGCTATACAAGCCTAGAGGACAGGTGGGAATGTCTCGGGCCTGCCTGTGGTGGGAAATCTAGTACTGTTCTGCATAAATTTGGAGCACAAAGACTATGCCCTTAGATGAAAGGTGAGTAAGAAACAAATCTGCCATGAAGAATGAATCTAGCCTGTCCTGACCTTGGCACTGGAGGGAGGAAAAAAATTCCCCCAAAGGTTTGCAACCACAAGCTAGACTCAAATGTTCTCTGTCTGAATCCATCTACCTATAGGCATGAAAAATCTCAAACATTTAAACTTAATTTAAATGGTCTTGGGTTGTTAGTACTCTCAGATAACTGGCAGGATTAAAAATAAAATCCCTTCTAAGTACCTCAGACGACTCCAACCCAGACCTCAAACAATTCTCACAGATAAAGTTTTAAGGAAAAGTGAACAAGTTCACATTTAAAATTTATAAAACACTCAAGGAAACAAGCTCTATGACAATCAGCAAGAAAATAAACAAAGACCAGCAGAAACAACCAAAGACTTCAGATATTAGAATCTGAGATGGAATATAGAACAATTATGTTTATTATATTTAAGCAAATAAAAGAGAAGCTTAAGAACATGAGCAGGAACAAGAGCTTTTAAGGAATGAACAGGAAGTCTTGAGAAATAACCAAATAGGTTTTTAAAATAAGAACTATGACACTGGAAATTGAATATTCAGTACATGAATTAAACATTAGATTAGATGCAGCTAAAGAGAGTGTCAACTAGAAGACAGATCCAAAGAAATTACTAAGAACGCAATTTTGAGTGATTAAAAATATTCAGATTATAACAAGTTAATTTTAAGTAAAAAGATACAGAGGGTAGAATAGAGTCTACTATACATTAAATTGGCTTTCCTCCTATAATGGAATATAGAAAGAATGGGGAAGAGGCAATAGTCAGTATTAACTGCTGAGAATTTTCCAGAAACACTGGAAATAATTCCTCAGACTCAGGAAGCCTAACAAATCCAAAGAAAAAGAGAGACAGATGTCTGAGGGAAAGAACAGGGGTGGGGAGAGGGAGTGGAGAGAGGGAAGGGAGGGGTGGGGAGAAGACAGACACAGAGGAAGAAGAAGAAGTCATTAAAAGCAGCTAGAGAGAAAAAGCAGACACCCTACAAAGAAACAGCAAATGGTCTAATGGTTCACTTGTAAATAGCAACAATGGAAAACATCTTCAATTTGCTGAGAAAAACTATGTGAACCTAAAAGAAAATACTTGGAGAAACTATCTTTGAAGAATGTAGGTGACTAAGAGCAATTTCAGACAAAAAAACCAGAGATCTTACGCTTGCATACTCTCACTATATGAAATGCTAGAGCATGTAGTCCAAGCAGAAGAAAAATGATCCCTGATAGAAAGTTCGAGATTCAAGAAAGAGTGGTGAGAAAAGATAGTGGCAAATATATAAGTAAGGAAGAATTTTATAAAATAAAAATTAAAAATCCATTTTATGTACATGTGTGTATGTGTGTGGAGGGGTAGCAAACAGGCTAAACCAAAATCCTGGGGCACGAATGCAGAGAACATGGGAGGGGGGTGCTGATGGAGCCAAACTTCTCAGAGTCCTTGTTGAAGGCAAATAAAGGTATTGGTTAACTTTTGACTTTCATCTATAGAATTTAGTTTATATGGACAAATAGTCTTGGTAACCATTAAAAGTACAGAGGTAGCATATGGACCTTCCAAACGAGTCAAGGGGGGGAAAAGGAATGAAAAAAGAAAAAAATACCTTTAATATTTGGAAAGGCAAGAAGGCAGAGAGAGTGGCAGAGATTTACAAAATGGGTCAAATAGAAAGTAAATAACAAGAGAGTGGCAATAAATTCTGTTGCTCATATGTAAATAGAAATGGTCAAAAGACCTCAACTGTCAGATGGGATTTTTTTTTTGAAAACCAGCCATTTACAAGAGATACAGTTATCTACAACATAAAGATACAAACATATTCAAACTTGAAGGATGAAGAAAGATATACTAGGTAACTAATAACCAAAATTAAGTGTTGTCCTTATGTTAGTATCAGACAAAACCAATGTTTAGGCAAAAATTGTTTCAATAATTTAAAGGTCACCTTATAATACTAAAATCTCCAATTAGCAGGGAAGACATACAAATTCTAAACCTGTATGTCCCTAACAATAATAGTCTCAGAGCGTATGAAGCAAAATTTTGACAGAATTGTAAGAAGAAATTGAAAAATCCACACTCCTAATGAGAGATTTTAAAACAACTCTCCAAGTAAATGTCAGAAAATGCAGCCAAAGGGAAATCTGCAATATATAGAAATCTGAGCAGTGTATGATCTAACTGACATTTCTTGAATGTTGCATCTAAACTTACGTGCCTTCTTTGTATGCACATGAAACAATGAAGATGTGCTCGGCTAAAAAGCTGACCTCACTAAGTAGCAAAGGATTAGGGCCTTTCAGACCACTTCTTCTGACTGTAGTGCAATTTAGTTAAAAATCAGTAACAAAAACATTATTAGGGAACACAGCATATTTGAAAATTAGTTTTCAATATTAAGCATTTAATGGGTAGAAATTTAAAACTAAATAGAACTCAAAGATGAAAATACAATATACCAAAACCTGTGCAATTCCATTAAAATTACATTAACAGGAAATTTATATACTTAGAAAAGAAAAATAACTGGATTTCTCAGCTAAGCTCTTAAAAAGTTATATAAAAAAAAGAACAACAGAATAGAGCTAAAGAAAGTAGAGGGAAAGATATAAACAGAAGTTAATGAAACAGAAAGCAAATATACAATAGATAAGATCAACAAAACTAACAATTGATTCTTTGATAAGTCTCTAACAGATTTATCAAAAAGATGGGCAAAGATGCATCAGAATTTAAATTGATAACAATGAAATATTATGAATAATGTTTTGCTACATTTGAAAACAGATGAAATGGATAAATTCTGGTAAAATACAAATTAACACCTGTTCAAGAAGAAATAGAAAACCTAAATAACCTTTATCCCCAGAAGAAAATAAATAATAGTTTAAAATCTTCTGACAAACACAACACAAGGCCCAGTCAGCTTTTTGGATGTTTTACCAAACTTGCAAACAATGGGATTATCTCGATTTTATTTGAATAGAAAAAAAAAAGAGAGCACTTCTTAACTCTGGTGAAAGGTACAGCTATCCAATTTTAGACAGCAATATAGGAGTGTATCTCCATAACATTAAAAATGGGATGGATTTCTTAAAAGGCACAAAATGTGCTCCATTATAATGGAGAAAGCCACTGAAAATTGACCTTCACTAAAATGGAGAATTTAGATGATGTTACCACTTCAGAAAATATGTTGACATGACCTCGTAAATATAAACATACATATATTCTTAAAATATTCTTTAAATCTGTAATTTCACTCGTGTACATTCCCTTAAAAGACTTAAGTGCATAAGAAGTCATGCATAAGAATGTGAAAATCACTAAAACTGGAAACAACCCCCGTGCTCAAGTACAGAAACATAAAGTGACATAATCTTACAGTGGAATATTATACATCAGTGAAAAGGAACATACCACTGTCACCTGCAATCACATGGGAGAGTTTCAAAAGCATACTTTGGGCATAAGCAAATCACAGAAGACCGTACAGCACGATTCCATTCATATAAAGCTCAGAAACAGGCACATTAAAAAGACAGTGGGATATATGTAAGTCATATTTTGTTCATTCTAAAACACATTTTTTAACATTTTAATGTCTCTAAAAATGGGATGTGGCTTATAATCAGTGGTGTCTTGCAATTACATTTAATAGGATGTTTTCTTTCTTAGACATGAAATAATGCATCTCCTAATTGCTGGGGGCTTAGGTTCAATGAAGTACGGGAGGTGGCAAAACTACAAAGAAAAGCAGAATGACTACTATCAAATTTGAGATCATGATCATTTACGTCAGGGAGGGAGGGAAAGGGAACAGAAGAGGTACACAGGAGCATTCTAAAGTACTCGCAAAATACTGTTTTTTAATCTATCTAGTGAGTATATTTGAGTTCATTTCACTATTATTCTTTAAACCGTTTAGACTCCTTGCATGTATGATATTTTCACAAATAAAAGCATGATGAGCAAAGGCAGTGGAGATGCATGTACCTCAGGAAGCTGGACAGTGAAGGGGAGAAGAGAGGCAGGAGACAGTTGCAGGAGGTTGTGGGAGACGCTATAGGAAGTAAATGTAAAGATGTCCCTGAGAAGCTGGGAGCATCTGTCCATTGCATGTGGAGAAATCAGGAGAGATACTTCCTCTATTTTAGCAAGAGGGACAAAGGAAAAGACAGCTTTACGGGGTTTGTGATACGATATTATGCATGTTCTCCTTGTAACAGTTTTTAATTTCTTTACTTATATATGGGGATAGTTATCAGAAATAGCAGAGGCAGAGGAATGGCCATGAGAAGCAGGAGGCTAAAATGTCAAACATTTATTCAAGTTACTCCATGGCAGGTAATAAGTGAAGTTTTTATATCCATTACTCCATTTATTCCCTTAACCAAAGTGGCGAGGTATATATGCTCTTATGATGCCTGTGTAAGTTTTTCAGGGAGGCCATAACAAAATACCACAGACTACATGGCTTAAACAACAGACAGATATTTTCTCACAGTTTGGGAGGCTGAAAGGCCAAGATCAAGGTGCCCACAGTATTGGTTTCTGCTGAGGCCTCTCTCCTGGGCTTGCAGACAGCCTCTTCTCTTTGCACCCTTGACCATGGTGTCTTCCTCTTCTAAGAACATCATCAGTCTATCTGATTAGGGAAGGCAGTTCCCTAATGGCTGCATTTTTAACTTAATTACCTCTTTAAGGGCTCTGTCTCCAAAAACAGTCACATTCTGAGGTACTGGGGGTGAGGGCTTCAAAGTATGAATTTTGTGGGGGCACAATTCAGCCCACCACAATGCCCACAAGAAAATGGAGATGGAGAGAGGGTGAACACCCTGCAGGCCTGCAGTTAGTGTCAGAGCTGGGGTGCAAATGCAGTCACCCCAGGTGGCAGCCGAGCACCAGCCATCCCACCATGAAACAGTCCTGTGCCTGGAAGACTGGAGATGAATGGAGAAGAGGAAAAACCAAAAAGCCAATCAGAACAAAGGAGCAACATTACCAGGTTTTTCAGAGCTGTGGAATCTGTCTCGGGAAATAGAATGGATGAACTATCCTGTCATGGGCTCCCTTTTTAAATCTGAGCGTTAGGCAGAAAGACTGTGATGGTTAGCCAAAATGGCAGGAAAAGTCAACAGTTTAACGTCAGCTGAAACCCACTGTCCCTGGTTCCCTGTTGAAGTTAAGGTCCGAGGAGGGTGACACCTGCTGGGCTCTGAGGAGTGTGGGTGAGACCCTGGCTCTTCTCACACGCAGTCTCTCACTGCCCTCTGCTGGCCAGCAAGTAGGAACACTCGGCCATCTGGCAGGTGGCCCCACTTCCCTGAAAGCCACAGCTCTACAGGGAATGGTGGGAAGAATTTACTGGGAATCAGACTGTGGAGTGTGTCAGTCTCACTCCTCTCATATACATACACACATTTCAAATCAACGGTGCAGTCAGCTTTCACTGTTTTTGGCATTCCGTGACTGTACATCTGTTTTAAAACTCGCTTCAGCTGTTTCATCATTAAAAAAAAATAACGCTTATGTATCTACCACCTTCTTAAAAATGATTTTTCTCAAAATCCAAGAATATGACAATTTGAATGCAAGCTTGATGACTTAACAAAACACTGGTTTGCTTATCATTTCATGTTTTCAAAAATTATAAATTTACTGTATGTTTGGAAGGATGTTTTTCCCAACATTTTGAAATGATGATTTCCTATGTGACAGACCAGGGACTCCATCCATGTGGTTACAGTATTTTTGAAAAAGTAATTGTTTTTATTTTTAAATGTGACTTTTCTTGAAAAAAAAAATCAGTTCATGATTTTGGGAATTTCACTGTTATGTTTTGGGGGAACATGTTCTAATAAAGGATTCCTTTGAGTTGAGAAGCATAAGTAAGTGCCAGAATAAACTATTGATCTCCCTAAGAAATCTAGAATTCCTGGCTAATATACTGCACTGGGTGTACGGCACTGAGGTCCCAGTGAAATTCAAAATGCATGAGCCCAAAAGGGCCTTCATGCTCTTAGGTGGATCCCCAAGCCCCTTTTATGCAGCCACTAGAACAGGCACTTAAAATGCAAATCAGATCATGATACCCTTCTGCTCCAGAAGAGGCCAAATGTCACATGTTTGATTCTAGAATAAAATGTAAATTCCTTACCAGCTTTACAAAGCCAAGTGATCTGACTCATGCCAGCCCCTCCAAGTCTGCCCTTGGCCCCCTTTTCCTTCCCCTTCAGCTGCTTGCATTTTCAGCCTTCAAGGATCTGTGGCTCTATTTCAGTATTCTGTTCCTTCAGGGCACTTGCTACAATTTTTAATAATCCTGTCTATTTATCTGTTTTGGGAGTCATCCCCATCAGGTAAGCCCTTGTCCATTTTACTGTTTGTTCAAGGGCTTCTTGTCTCCAACCTCCCATTCAAACAATCAGAGCCTGAGCAAAGGAAAATAAATTCAGAGCTGTCATCAGTTCGGAATCTATGGCTTGCAGAGGCTTGATGAGAGCCGTCCCCAAAAGAGGTAGCTAGAGATGCTTGCTTGGCTCCAGGGAGGCCTGATTCAGACATCTTGAAGCAGTTTTCCTCCCTTAAGTATCACTGTGTGGATGTAATTTCCCCTGCTGCATTTTACTTCTCTCCTAGGCAGGATCCTGGCATCTGCCTAGGAACAATCCACAGAAAATGAACGAGGTCAAACCAGAATAAAATGTCCAAGAGAGTTCTGGGCAGGGGAGCCTCAGGGCAGGCTGATGTGGGGGTTCTTCAGGAAGGAGGCCAGTTTCTGGGCCACAGCGTCCAACTCACCTAAGTTGGCATACCGAAGGAGGTTGCTCTTTCGCACGAAATAGTGTTTCAGAAAGTGCTGGCTCACGCATTTGTGCAGCTTCCTCACCAGGCGCAGGAATGCTTTGTTGAAGATCTGCCAGTCCTTCAAGCGGGGATATTTCTCACAAGTCCAAAAGAGCACTGTCTGTGGAAGGAAGAGGTGGTGTCAGACATTGTTCTGGGCCATTGAGGACAATATATTGAGCTTACATGGACTTGGAAGGAGGGAGAAAGGAGTCACCTGGGGCAAGCTGGTTCTGCCATGAGCTCCTGATGCTTGACCTCAGGTGACTCTCAGCCTTGCCCGGCTGGTCTCCTACACCTCTGTGCTAGTTTATTCTCTCTGCACTGATATTTCCAATGATCGCCACTCTCCTTAAATCTGCGATCCATGGCAGATGCCTTTGCCTCCTACTTTATGGGGAGAATGGAAACCCTCATGCCTGCAAACCATACAGTCCTGCCTAATGGACATCTTTCTCTCTTCCTCTCTGCATTCACCACTCCTCCCACTTGGGTGAGTCCCTCTGGAGAGCTCTGGACCTCTCCTTCTGGGAGCTGTATGTGATTGACTTCCCTCTTCCTCCCTGGCTTTAAACCTGTTCAAAGCTCTCCTGCTCACCCAATCCCACAGTCTTCCTGCCCTAACTCTCAGCTCTCCAGAAAATCAAGAAACATCTCAATTATTTGTCATCATTTCCTCTCCTCCAGTTCCCCGATGGAGATTCTTCTGCCATCAGTCCTCAAAAGTTGTTCTCCCTAAGGTGCACTGGCCATGTTGCCTAATCCAACAAGCCTTTTCCAGGCTTCGCCTTACCTGACTTCTGGAAGAATCTGATTATCCCACCCAAACCCTCCGTCTTGAGTCATTCTTCACTTGGCTTCCAGGCCGTATCATGCTTTCTGGGTTTCTCTGGGACTATGGCTACTCCTCGGCATATCGTTCCCTTTGCCTGCCTCTCAGTGTGGAGTTTTGGAGGCTCAGTACCAGATTCTCTTCTCCTGTCACTGTCTTCTTCCACAACAGCAGCTCTAATCCCCACTAAATACAGGTGCTCTGCAATTTTCTTTCTCCAGCCCAGACTTCTCTCCTGAACTTCTTACTCGGTATCTCTTGGAAATCTGACTGTTATCTTAGTCAACATGTCCCAACTGAACTCACAGCCTTGCCCACAACCTGGTCTGCCTCCAGAGTTGCTTATCCACCTAGTTACGCAAGATACAAACTTGGGAGTCATCCCCCTGCCTCACACCTAGTCAAGTCTTGCCAATTCTCCTGAGTATTTCCCAAATCTACCCACTTACTTTCATCTCCAATATCACCCTTCTCTTCCATCTCCCCTGGACCTCTGTGACAACCGTCTAACCAGGCTGCATCTCTTCTTGTGTCACCATCACACTACAGCCAACATGATCATTCTGAGGTACACATCTGTGTTTCTTGTCTTCCCATTGTTGGTTAATTAAACATGTGTTGGCTTACACAGGTTGGTCCCTACCTTTGTCTCTGTCCTTGTCTTGCCCTGTGTTCCCTCCTGCACTCCTCCAGCCACACCGGCCTCATGCATGCCCTCTTTCACCACAGGGCCTTTCACATCCGACTCCTTCTCAGGGAGCACACTTCCTCCCCCACTGGCCCAGGAAACGCATCCATCAGGTCGAATTCCTCTATGACTCCCACTGAACACTCTCTTCAACATGTACTTCTCATAAGTAGCAACGATCACAGCAGTGGTCATTTTTATGTTTATTTATGTGATCCCCTACTAGACTGTAAACTCCATGAGAGCAGAGGACTATACCCATAATCACTCTAATGTTAGTAGCACCCAACAGAGGAACTGGCCCATGAGAGAAGTCAACAAACATTTATTGACTAAAGGAAATAATTAACGTTATGGTTTAGCTGTTGACTCTTTTTAAAACAGTCTTTACTAAAAAGTAACAGAGGAGTTTTAGGTTCACAGCAAGCTACTGAATATGTTTTCATTTAGATTATATTGTGTTGAGTGAGTGAGTTGGCAGTAATTTTGCACTAGTCAAGATAACCTACCTACAAAAAATTGTATTAATTCCTCTTGTAGTTGAGCTTTTATTTCCCTAAGCAAACCAAAACAGTTAAGTCTATTATATATAATCAAGCCTCTGTGCCTTTGCGTGGTTGTAGGAATAAAGGAGCCAATCAAGGGTAGGCTCTTGCTTCATGGGAAATTGCTTTGGGGAGGAGAGAAAGACCTCATCAGACAGTGTCAGACTTAAGGGGAGGGGACCTGACAGGCACATCCTTCCTGAGGCTGTTTTGCAACCCAATCCTTTCTGCATTCCCTCAGACTAGAGCCTTGGCAAGGATCCTGCACACTCAAAAAAAAAAGGTGCTGGTGTTCTAACACCATATAGTCACCAGCCATGGCCATCCCAGTGTCTAGATATGAAAACATTCGGCTCTTGGGCCAAGGGTTGGGGACCAGAGGAAAGCCAAGGAGTGCTGTTTCTGCTCATGCCACCCTTCTCAACAAATAACCCTCTTTATACATGCCCATTCTTGAGAATGCCCAATTCTACTGTGCCCCATAGGCAACTTCAATTGAAAAAGTTGCCTTAAAATCCTCTAAGTGATTGAGAAGCCACTGGAATAAAAGTAAATCTTACGGTGTATGCATTTCTGTGATCAGTCAGGGGCTGGGAGGCCCTTGGTGGCCCTTTTCAATATTGCCTAAAATATTCATGCCACTTAATGTCACTGTTTCCATCTATCTTAATTGTGAAGCAATGAAGTCAGTGTGTAAGGTTAGGGGGCTTTACTATGAGACAGACTGGAATTTGTATCTCACTCTGACTCTGCCTAGTGTGGCCTATGAAAGGTAAGCAAGCAAGAAGCTAAATCCACCGAATGAATTAGACTATCTGCAGGAAGCTCATGCCCTCGACTGAGGAGAACAGGTGTGTGATTTTAGGGGAAGATGCTTGGGGACATGTTGAGAAATGTTGAAACTCTGGAGAGAGGCCTCTGTATGTATAAGTGAGATGTTAACTGATTCTTGGACAGGTCAGGGAGGACAGGTTATCAGGGAAGATAAAGCAAAGCAAAGACTAGGGATTTTGTGGGGAAAAAAGGTTAAATAAGATAGGAAGTCATTCATTCATTCCTTTGATCAACAAATATTTACCGAGTAACTGCTATGTACAAAGCACTGGGAGAGATGTAAGTGTTCAGTAGCAGTTGCCTTTAAATAACTTACTTCAGAGCTGAAAGAACCACATGGAGCTGGAAGATGCTTGTCCACTAAATGAGAGGGGCACAAGTAGGAGCATGCAAGGAAGGCATCACACAGACAGGTGGCTGCCCCAGAGACCTGTGACCCCTGCATAGCAGTTCTGAGAGAAGGGCTAAAGCTCCCCGACAGATATTAGCTAGGCTTGGGCTGTGTTTTCTGTGAGAGTCTGAATCCCCCGTGTGCTGCACATGGTGTCCTGTGAATGCCCAGTTCACCATGTGTGGTCGGAAATTTGAGAAAGAGGAGTTGGGAATGTGATTGAAGGCAAGGAGTACTGTCCCAGGACAGGTCAGGTTCTGCTGCCTTGAGCCCTCACAGAATGCAGTAGCTCTCCCTGGTGCTCCCCACTGCACCTGTGGGACCCTCTGACCAACGTCTGTCTCCCCTGCCAGACCATGAGCTCCATGATAGCAGGAACACGTCTGTGTTTGTTCACCTGGTACCTCCAGGTGCAGTGCACACGGCAGGGGCAGGTCTGGCCCCTAATAAACATTTGCTGAGTGAAGGCACTCATGAATGTATAATTTGGGTTTGGGGCAAAAGGAGACAGGTGCTAGCAGAGCGAGGGGAAATCCTTGCCCTGTGATCTGGAGCCCGGAAGCTCAGATTTGCCACAATGCTCCTGTGGTAATCTGAGTATTTCCTGGTTTGCCCTGTGCTGAGTGTGTGTGTGCATGAGTGGCTGCACGTGGGCTGCAGTGGGGACTGAGTCATAACACCAGAGAGAACATGAATTCCTCCAAGGTTTGAGCAACTCACGAGATTTCACCAGAGTGTAGGTTTCTCAAGGGCAGAGACCATATGTAATTCACCTCTGAACCTCAGCAGGTATCTGGCACAGAGTGGGCACCCATGTTGGTTTGCAGAATGAAGCAGATGGGAGAGACAGTGAGAGAGAGGCAGAGAAAGAAGAAAAAGAGGGAATGAGAAAAGGACAAAAAGAGAAAGAAGGCAAGTGGGTAAAGGAAGGGAAGAGGAGGAGGCTGCTCGCCCGGGGAAGGGGTGTCGTGCATACACTTGTAGTCCGGGCTTATGAATCTCTATACTGAGTTGTAATTTGCGGGATGGCAAATGAGGACAGTAGAGCCCCATCCTGAACTCGTCACAAACACCCCTGTTCTGAGTGGCTCTGGCCTGGTCCTACAGAGGGGACCCCCAACCCCAGCCTCCCTGGGGCCCTCTATGGCCCGCAGCCTGCACACTCACCTGCAGATGGTGGGATGTGATAACAGGCCTCTTCCCTGGACACCAGACATCCTCCTTCATCTGCCTCATGGCCTGAAAACATCTCCTGCGGCAGCCCCCGTCCTCATCCAGCTGCTCCAGCAGCACCTGCTCGGCCCGCAGGAAGCTCAGCTGCCAGTGGTAACTGGAACAGGCCAGCAAGGCAAACCCGAACGACTGAAGCAGAGGAAGACAGCGGGGAGATGAGAAGGACGATGCTTGCTAGAGTAGAAAGCCACCTCCAAAGCAGTCCACTAGTCTGGGGCCCCCGCCGCCGGGAACGCAGTCCATCTCACAGGGGACACAGAGGGCGCCTCGGGGCAAGCCACCTTGCACTTGCACACATACTTGGAGAGGCCGTGTCTCCTTTCCCCCGGGCACCGGTTCTCCAAATTGAGCCCAACCAGAATCACCTGGAGAGCTTTTAATACTCAGATTTCTGGGCCCTGCCCACTCTGTTTCATTCAGTAGGTCCAGAGTAGGACCCAGGAACCTGCATTTCTAATAGGCTGTCAGGAGCTGCTGCGGGTTTTGGGGCCTGCACTTTGAGAACCACTGATCTAGGGAAAGCTGTTTTCCTTCCATTGCCAGTTGGCAGTCAGTGATGCCCCAGCTGGTTAAGCTGTGAGCGCCTCTGCTCTGCTGAGCTGCATACCTTGATGCACTCCACTCTCTCTGGAGAAGGCCAGCGCTTCAGACATGGCGGCCACTGGGCTTTCTCAGACCAGGAGGTGGGGATCTCCACGGCAGGGGCCAGCTCTAGTTCCACCTGACACGTGGATGTTTCCACGGCAACCCAAACTGCGGAGCGGTTTGTTAGCATGCTGACTTTACCTGATGGGAAGTGGCAGACAATGAGGAGAGAAAGCTCGGCTCAGTATGAGCATTCAAAGAAGGAACTGGGGAGCAGTGGGTCTGACTAGCTCTTTGCAACGGGCTGGGCAGTGCTCAGTGTCAGCAGCATGCCAAGGGTGGAGTGTGTATGTCAAAACTTAGACCATTAGCTAAGTCCACATTGATAAAAGTGCTGCTGGAACATCTCATGGTTGGTGGGCTTTTCTTTTTTCCTTCTCCCCAGTCCCAAGGCTTTGGTGATGCCTTTTCTTTTAAGGCAATGGATGCTTTTCAGAAGTCTTAACTCAAAGGAGACACCGGAGACAAAGAAAAGGTATGGCATTGGCTACTGTAAAGGAAGTCCCAGCCTTGTTTAGGACAGTCCTTATTTACTTATCTACCTTCAGTGGAGTTTGGCTTAACCTGTCTTGTATCTGTGTCACAGTGTCACAGATGGCATTTGTTTCTGCCACCCATTAAGCCTCATGTATTTATCATCACAAGCCCTTGCGATCATAAAGTACTTCAAAGTGTGTCATAGCCACTGACTTAAAAGGGTCAAGTGCTTGGAAAGACGACCCTGCTGCCTTTTCCAGCCAGACAAAGAGAGGGAGAGAGAGAAAATAAATGCATCTGGTAAATTTTTCTAGCTCATATACTATAATTCATTCCTAATCTGTTCTCCCTTCATTCAGAAGATAAGAGTAGTTTTTTGGTTTGTTTGCCTTCATTACAGAAAAGGATGAGGAGGCAGAATCTATTATTTTGCTTTTCCTCGCTTGGAGATGAAAATGAAAATGAGAGCTCATTCATTCACTGTGTTACCCGGTTCAAAAGGAAGACCTTCTTCTCTTCGGCTGGGGTGTGATGAAGAGCTTACTGTCCGGTCTCATCAGAACTGCCTGATGATATCTGGCACTTCAGCATTATTTACTGGCAGCACCTCATCAACCTGGCCGGGTTTGAATCTACTATTAACAGTGTTGCGAAGTGAAGACATCGGCCCCTGCTGGAACCAGCCTTCCCGGCCCACACCCCCCGCCTCTGCCCCTCGCTGCCGGCTCACTCTGCGTACTTGATGTGTGTATGACATCAGCATGTTACTTAATCTCTAAATTTCCGCTTTCTCACCTGTAAAAACAGGTAGAAGATAATTCTTACACTACAGTGTTGTTTGAAGTGTTAAATAGTCTATGAAAGCATCTATATATAGTAAAATCCACTGAATGTGAGCTATTTCTATCATGGAACCTTTCAGAACTATTCTGTTTTAGGCAAGTAAATGTACATCTAAGTCCTTTTCTTTCTATACAAATGAATCACATATTATTGAGCATTTGGGTTTTTTACTTAATTGTCTAGCCTGGGAGTTTTTCATAACTGTGTGTGTGTGTGTGTGTGTGTGTACATATATTTCATTCTTTTAAAGGCTGCATAGTAGTCCACTAGGCAGAAGTAGCATGATTTATTTAATTTTCCTGTTAGCCATTTAGATTATTTCTAGTTACTTACTATTACAAAGCCTATGGCAGTGGATATCCTTGGACATGTTTCTTTCTGTATGCGTATGGACATATTTCTAGAACTGAAACTGTTGAATTGCCAAGTAAACATACAATAAAATAAAAATGGACTAATTGCCCTTTAAAAAGTAGGCACCAATTTACACTTCCAAGGGCAAGGCATGAAAGCGCCTGTTTCACACACTCACCACTATACACTGAGCATGATTCACTCTCCTTCATCTCAACCTGTTCAGTATTTTAACGTACATTTCTTGAAATATGTTAGATGCACATTTTTTTTTCTTATTTTTCCTAGCAGTTCATATTATTTTTCTGAGTCTTTTTTTGGTCATTATTTCTATTGGTCTGCTCATACTTTTTCTTCTTGGCTTATACTCTTTTACAGTTAAGGAAATTAGTCCTTTCTTTCCCCAGTTTGAAATTCATCTTTTAACTCTATGTGAACAAAACAGGGTGGGGGGGACACATATGCCACATTATATTGTAGCTAAAAAAATTGGGGGGCTATAAGCCTAATCAAGTTATTTATGGCTTCTGGATTTTCTGTTTTGGTACAAAATCGGTGGTTTCCAAACGTGACAACACACTGGGGTGCTGTAGTCAGTTGGAGGGTGTTGTAGAGAGTGCCATTAACAAAACTCTGAGGTTTGTGAGGAACTTGCTTTGTAAAAAGAATACCCAAGTTTCTAAGCTGGCTTCCTAGAAGGAGTGCATAGCCCGAAGCCTGTGCCATCTGTGCCGCAGCAGAAATCTATTTAAATCCAGGGGAGCGTGTTGTGAGTTTGAATTCCATTTTTCTATGTGTCACAGCAGAAAAAACAACTGGTTCATATTATGAGGGCTGAACAGATGTAAAGAGCACATGATTATCTCCATTCACAGGCGTGAGCTTCAGATAACACCCACACGGAGCAAAAGGGGAAATGCCAGACATTGCCCTTGGACTTTTCCTGATCAGCTCACCTGAGAGGTGACAGGTCCCAATCGCATCATCAACCAGCTTCCGGAACACGTGGAGGACCTTAGTGGGCACAATGTCCCCCTCGATGTTCACGTCTGCCTGGTGCCACTGCCATAGGCTCCTCATAAACTGCTCCACCTGCAGCCACTGCTGCAGGCCCTCGGGGTCCCTCAGGGGGCAGGAGAGCCTGGCACCCTGCAGGGTGTAGTAACGCCAGCGCCGATCCCGGGCCTCCCTGTACCCGGCCAGACCTTTCACTGGGACTGTGATGAGGAACTGGCTGGGGGCCAAAACCTGGAGTCAAGAAAGGAGAGAGAATGAGTGTGGGTCCTAGATTCGGGAGGCCACAGAAATCCTCGGGAAGCTGACCTGCTGAACCGGGCAGCCTAGTTAACCACTGACCCTCAGCAACGTGAGGCGAACAGAGAATTGCACCTGCTGTTGCCAGAGGATTCCGTCTTTGCCCTGCCACTAACCCACTGAAACATCAGGCAAGTCAGGTAACTCACCGAGTCCTTCTTTCATGACTCTGCAAGGAAACCGACTGCACCTAACCTGGAACTCTAGGGGGCAACTAAAGTTCAGGGGGGAGAAGGAAAATCTGGGAAAGGAATTAGCATTGACTGGGTTCCACATTCTAACAACTGCAATTCTCATGCATTAGCTGTTTAACCTTCACAGTTACACATCGAGGTGGCTTTGTTAATGATTCCCAGATGAGGAACCTGAGATTCAGAGGAGCTCTGAGATCTCAAGGACACAGAGCCAGTAAGTGTTAGAGCCAGAACTTGAGCTTGGGCCTTCTGATGGCTTAACAGTTGTTTTTTCTACCCTGGGCTGCCTCTCAGTCAAGAAAGAATGACCTGGGATGGATGAAAGAGCTGGTGTAAATAGAGGGCGGGAAGGGATGGGAGAGGAGGTAAAACCATTCTGTAAAATGCCTCCCTTTCTTTTTGACTGTACTGGTGACCCATGGCCAGTATTGATGACTAACACTTAACAAAATTACAGGTGCAGTGAAAGCCTGTTTATTGAGACAATGTGAGCTACTCAGATAACTAAGTTTATGGAGAAAAGCAAACAATCAGAGTTTATCTACTCTGTTTCTATAGGAACCAGTTCAGGCCAATAGTCCAAGGGGTAGAAGAAACGGGTCAACAGTACAGCACCACCAAAGGGCACGTGACCTTTGACCACATCACGTGGCAGCCTTCTCCACTCTGTGCCTTTCCCCATCAATCAGCCACACACTGGAGGAGCTGCCTCATTACCATGGGAAGTTCTGACAGTGGTATTCGGTTAAACTTTGGTTAACCTTTGCCCAGAGCCTAGTCATCCACCAGTTCAGGGTTGAACACAAAAATCAGCAACACTGATTCTGCCTCATTCTCAGAGAACAATAGTTTGATGCTTTAGGGGATGGGTCCACAAGGCTTCTAGTGTCCACAGAAAGGTGATGAGATTAAAAGAGAGTGGGTAAAAAACTCCAAACTATGGCATTTAAAATCTATATGTTATTTGAACCCACATGCCTGTGAATTCAAGAGCACAGCTATAATGTTACGAGTCAGGTAAATGGTGCTTAAGAAATACATGTTGAATTTGATCCAAGATAAAATAAAAGTGATTTTTATATGCCTCACTGTAATTATTTTCAAAATTTTATGTGCAGAACAGGATATATATAAATGTAAGATATATTTTAAGCTACAAATTCTGGGTGAGACCACAGAAGGAAATTTCCTAGGATATAGTTCTAGGAAGTGTTGCTATGTTTCTGTTCCTAGTCACTGTTCTATTTATCTGTCTAATTGGGATTGGCAGGGAGGTAGACGTGGGCAAATGATGTTCTGACACTCCAGGATCCAATCTCATTTTATAACTTTTATCCCAGGGTAAATTTTCTAAGATCTGACTATGTCCCCAGATCTACATGTCCCAGAACTTGTGGTGGTCCTTTTGCCCACCAACCTTGAAATGGGCTGGACCAGTGATGGTCTTTTATTCAGGTGCTAACTCTTTTGCTCATTCATTCATTCACAGAAGCTGAGTGGGCCATACACCATGCTGGTTGCCAGGAATAGACCAATCAGTAAGCACGATCCTTACAATCAAGGAACTTACAGTCTTGGGGAAGAGACAGGGCATGAATATGTGTAAGTTTAATACAAGGGAAAGGGTTCTTATGTGCCATAAGAAAAATCAAGATAAAGGAGCAATCAAGAATTCAGAGTGACTCAGAGCTTCACCTCTCCAATCTCTGAATGAGAGCGAGTCATAATGTCTGTTCCACAAGGTAGTTTGTAAGTTTGAGCTCATTTCTGTGAGAACAGTGTTGCCCACAGCACAGTGTTGCATGCATGGTGACTGTCACATATGGGTCCTGGTAGCTTATGGTGCTGTGGGATGCCACAGCAGGGACAGGGGTGGCACAGCTTCTCCTGAAGTTTCTAAGGGCCACCCCTTCTACTTTCTCCCTTCTTCCACCTGCAACCAACAGACTTTCTCACCAATGTCCTGAGTTCCCTCTTACCTAGTCCCCAGCCTATAAGTGCCCTACTAAATAGAGTAGGTGCTTAAGAAATGAATATGTGCTGAACTCACTTTAATCATTACGGTGGCACGTGCTTTGGAGTCAGAAACCCTGGGTGGAGTTCTGGCTTTAGTGCCTACTATAACATAATTAAATCATTTGGCTTCTATAAACCTTTATTTTTATCATCTGTAAAGGAGGAATGTGGGGGCCACAGTGAGACATCTGTGGCATGAGTTTGTGAATGGTAAATACTCAGGGTTCCTGCAGAAACGTGAGGTATGGTTAGTAATCACAGTGCTGTGTGTGTCTGTCAAATACTGAGACTTGCCTGCCCAGACTTCCTGGCTCTGTGGGTGGGCAACTCAGAGCAAGTGAGACCTGCTCACCTTAATGTTCTCATTGTATGTCAGAGTAAGGGATGGCTTGAAATCGTATGTCTTGGTGGCTGATTTCTGTGGTCAGGTGGTGGACAACCTTCTGTACCTCTTCCACAATCTGGGAAATCCACTGGTGCCGCAAGTCAACCTGAGTGTGAAGAGACCCGCAAAGGTGGTTATTTCCAGGCTACTGTTTTAGGTTGCACTGTCATGGAAGTCCTCCATAAGGAGGTGACGTTTGAGTGGGCCCTGAAGACCACTTGGGAAAGCAAATTCTGAAGCACATATATGCTTGGTGAGGCTCAAGGGTCAGAAAGGAGGCTCCAGGGTTTTCTGAACTTTGGTGAGTCTATGAAATGGGATAATAATACCTGCTGTCCAGGTTGTTGACTATTAGAAGTTTAAGGCATGAAAACATTCAACAGATTTTTTTCCTGCTTATGTTGTCGGTCAGTGATGGTTTCCTTCTCCTCCATACTCACCCTCTCCTTTCGCTACTAGACCGATAGGAAAAGGTATGCATTTGTTTCTTCTGATTTGCACAGCGAAGCTCAAAGAACCGGAGAATACCCATATGAAATAGAACACCAAAAAATACAGACCTTAAAGGATACTTAAGGTTTAGGGGGATAGGTGTTTGTGGGAAACACAAAAGAACTTTCAGTAAACTCCAGAAGAGTCAGAAAAATCCACATGAAGAAGTGGGAAGAGTCTGCAAGGTTTTCTGAAATGGAGAGGCTCTTTGTTACGTTGCTCAGGAGGCAGCTGCGAGCTGGTGCCATTACAAGATTCTCCCTCAGAGAGCTGCTGCTGAGCCCGGCCGGGAACTGGTAAGAAGCAGTATTTGATACATCTAAATGCAACATCCACCCATGAATCTTTATATTCCCCTTGCGTTTTACATAATGGTTCTTTCTATATATTCTAGAGTATTTGAAGACACCTGTAAACTGATCAAGAAAAAAAGCCCAAGTCAGAGAGATTTCTATTTGTGTCCTACGTTAAGTCATCACCAGTCCAGTCACCTGAGACTTATCTCCTACCAACCAACAAGCCATCCACATGTAGACATAGGGCTCAAATGTGCATAAGCATCTATTTGCTCACATATCTTATGTCACATATAAAGTCAGTTCTTCAACAGCCATGTATTTAGCACCTGCTATGTACCTGGCACTCTTTACATTGTGGGGCACAGAAATAAGTAACACAGATAACCCTGTACTCACAGTGGTGGGGAACACAGACATAAGTATGGGGGCTATGACAGGAAAGTGGAGAGTATCTCTGGGTACAATGGGGCAGTTGGCCTCATCTGCAGCCTGAGACCTGTTTTATATGTATATATCCCTGCACAAGGACTGTCTTTGAACATCTACTACACTCCAGTTGCCTAGGGGTAACAAGAAATGTAAGAGGCCCTTGTTCTCAATGAGCTTGCAATCTCGTTGGAAACAGGATGAAGATTTAATTGTCTTTTCAAAATCCATGTGTCTTGTCTGATCTTAAATAAGATGATCATGTTATAATGGCTTTAAATATCATCTTCTTGTCACCAGTGCCCCCCCCCCGCCAAAATGTCCATCCCACTATATTCATCACAGGAGAAAGGACCAAGAGTATGTGTCTTGAGCATTTTGTAAACTATCAAGATGCTGCATCCTCCAAAGTGTGGAAGTGGAAGAGAGAAGGTGGTCACAGAGAGGCCACATCACTTACCAGGCCAAAAGGAAAGAAAACTGCTTTTTGAGGCCTATGATTAAGTGTCCTCACCAGTGTAGGACTTCTCCTATGTGCTGTGATTCAACACCATTCAACCAATTTCTGTGGAACATCCACTTCATGCCCAGCTCTATGCACACATGTTGTCAAGAAGTTTACAGATGAAAGGACAAAGCAAGACAAACTGGAAAGTAAAATCACAGCACTCTAGAAGTTTGCACAGGATGCTATATGTTCTCAGAAAAAGAGAGATGTCATCTCGTGTGGAGGCTGTAGGGAATATGCCCTTTGTGGAGGCATAATGTATCAGTTGTATCTGGAAAGATTAGTTGGAGTAAGCTAGGAAGAGAAACGCATGAAGGTTGTTCTGGAATGAGGAAATGGCAGCTAACTAGCATGAGGAGCAGAAGGCAAAAACTGTAATTGTCCCTGAACTGTGGGAGCAGAGACTGCCCTGGACGAGGATGGTAAGGTGGAAGAATAAACAGAGAAGCCTTGAAAATCAAGGAAAAAGAATTTTGAGAACAAGGTTAACAGCAACCAATTGAGATAAGGCCTGAAAAATATCCAGTTTGGCAGCTAGAACAGGATTGATGTGTTCAGGGAAGTGATGAGCATTAAGCCAGATTGCAGTGGGTTAAGACTGAATGGGAGATGAGCTAGTGAAGACAGGCGAGCAACTCCTCCAGGAAGTTTGGCTAGAGAAGGAAAAAAAAAAAGGACAGCAACAGGTTTTTTCAGAACGACACAGGTTTGAATACATTCAAATGCTGAGAGAAAACAGCCAGTGAAGAAGGAAGAGGCAAGGGGACAACAAAACCATTGAGTAAGGATTTCCCAGCCAGAAAGAGGTGTGCAAATCCAGGATCCTGGTGAGGAATTCAGTTTGGGGTATCAGAAGCAAAGAAAGGTGGGTGTGAATACAGATAAAAGGGTGGGGATTGGTAGGAATCAGATTTTCTGTGACATCTATTTTCTTTATAGAGTAGGAGATACAGCAACGTGCTGAGAGAGATGGAGGGATAAAAGGTAAGGGACCTCAGGTGACGGACTTTGGAAACAGTTTCTCTAATGAACGAGGTGCAGGCTAGGCACACGTGTAAAAGCTGCCTGGTAGTGCCAGGGCTCGTCTGTGAGTAGGTCCGTGAGGCTGTGGGATACCAGTGAGCTCAGACACCAGAGGATCTCCAGCACTTCTCAGCCCCCCAAAGCTAACAGTGGGAGCACTAAGACTGGAGTTTTCTGGGCAAGATACAGAGGATAAAAGAGCAAGGGAAGGTGTTTCAGTGGCAGGCCATGTTTTCCAGCCTGGGTGGGGACTGACAAAGTCACATTGGACAAGTTCAAGGACTAGAAGTCTGATCAGGAATAGTGGGAAAAAGTAACACAAAGGCTAACTGGAAAGGACATTGCCGTCAGGGTGGCTGGGAAATAGTATTCTCAGATACATAGTTACGGTCTCAGAATGTGTCGGGGACTAAGGCTAACATCCCCCAAATTCTCCAAGTCCACTGATGTGACTCCATAGAACTTGAATGTTAGTTAACGTAATAATGAGTGTACATACGTGTTATTTTTCATTTCCCAAGTAAATAAACTAACGGAAGATTCGTAATACTGACACCTTAGGATAATTTTTAACTGATAAAAGCTTGAAATAGAGAAAGTGTGCGCATGTGTGTGTATGCCCTTAACACACGGTGAGGGGCCTATTGGTATAGGTTCTCCATTATGAATCTCTTCTACAAATTAAGCCCTCATTTGATGGTGGAATTTTCTTACTGGGTAGAACAAGTTCACACACTCCTTAGAAGATATCTATAATCTCTTACTCATTATAATCTTTATTACCTGTTTTTATTTCTGAAGGTGACTGAATAAGGGAGTACTTTTTGGGCCTATAGCCACATATTCTGGTTTGATTTTCTTTTTTTTTTTTTTTTTTTTTTTAGTATTCAATAGATGGTATATGTTGTTATTCTTTTTTTTTTTTTTTTTTAATTATTATTTTTTATTGAAGGGTAGTTGACACACAGTATTACATTACATGAGTTTCAAGTGTACAACACAGTGGTAGAACATTTATATACATAATTCTAGGTTCCAGCTATCACCCTACCAGGCTGTTACAATATCTTGACTATATTCCTTATGCTATACATTACATCCCGGTTACTAATTTATTTTACCATTGGAAGTCTGTCCTTCTTTTTTTTTTTTTTTTGTGAGGGCATCTCTCATATTTATTGATCAAATGGTTGTTAACGACAATAAAATTCTGTATAGGGGAGTCAATGCTCAATGCACAATCATTATTCCACCCCAAGCCTAATTTTTGTCAGTCTCCAATCTTCTGAGGCATAACAAACAAGTTTTTACATGTAGAACAAATTCTTACATAATGAATAAGTTACATAGTGAACAGTACAAGGGCAGTCATCACAGAAACTTTCGGTTTTGCTCATGCATTATGAACTCTAAACAGTCAGTTCAAATATGAATATTCATTTGGTTTTTATACTTGATTTATGTGTGGATACCACATTTCTCTCTTTATTATTATTATTTTTAATAAAATGCTGAAGTGGTAGGTAGATACAAGATAAAGGTAGAAAACATAGTTTAGTGTTGTAAGAGAGCACATGTAGATGATCAGGTGTGTGCCTGTAGACTATGTGTTAATCCAAGCTAGACCAGGGCAATAAAACATCCACGTATGCAGAAGATTTCTCTCAGAACGGGGGGGTGAGGTTCTAAGCCTCACCTCTGTTGATCCCCAATTTCTCACCTGATGGCCCCCCTGCGACTGTGCCTGTCTTAGGTTGTTCCTCCCTTGAGGAATCTTACCCGTCTCTGGCTAACCAGTCATCTTCCGGGGCCATACAGGGAAATGTGAAGTTGGTAAGTGAGAGAGAAGCCTTATTGTTTGAAAAAGTTAGCTTTTTACTTCTTTGCATATTTATGCCCTGTGGCTTCTATGCCCAGCATTTGTCTTGAGGTATCTTTACCACTTGGAAGAATTATGATACTCGGTAAATTTGATATGAGGCACGAATTCTATTTAAGGGTTGTAATTAGGAAGGAAGAAGAAAAGCTATAGAAGTAGCAGGCGGAAGAAAACATGGGAAGATTGATTATTTCTTTGACATATCTTCTTGTAGAGTAACTTCAGCCTGTATAGGTTTTAAGCTACTACTCAAATTGCACACACACATTAACATAATAGGAGTATAGTTACATAACCAAAGCATATCTGTAATTACCAGCCATCTGCAGTGAAACCAAGAAAACCAGTTAGGCACCTTAGGCATTTGTGAAAACTTATCTATGATGTGGTGGATATTGTCCAACTGAACTTGAACAGTCTGAGAGAAATCAGACAAATTAAAACAACCCATTCCTGGGGACTGTTCACATGCCATATGTTCTTTTAACAGTAAATAGTTTGTAGTTGTAAGACTTTGGAGCGCTACAATTTGCACTTCACCAAATTCTTGGTTGAGTTCCAACAGTATAGATCCAGTCCAATTTTGTTGTTTTACTGTATGTACAGGTCAGCTTAGATATCTGGTTTGATTTTCTTCATCCATCACTTCTGCTGCAATTTCGACTCAGGGTCTTCGAATTGGAAGAGACTTCGGAAGTCATCTTGCCTGGTGTACCTTTACAGAAAGCCAGAGTGACAAGGTGGTTGTCCTAAATTCATACCAGTTGTTACCAGGATGACTAGACCTAACACCAAAGTTCTCCAGCTCTTTGTCCCACTGTCCCACATCCCCAAGTAGAAGCTCCCTCTTTCTGAACCTAACCATGCCCTCCATTTGGAGACAAGGATCACTAAATAGCAAGTGCAAAGTCTCCATTTATCTGGGCATCACTGACTGTCCCAGCATCCCACAGGCACACAAGAGCAACACAGCAGGGGCCTGACAGTGAAGCAGGGCTTAGCCAGGACTATGACGGGAGAGCCCTGCCCTGGACAGGCCTGACCTCCAGTGCCTGAGCTGCTCAGTGGAGTGGGAGCATCCTTCCCGTTACGTGGTGGGCACTCCCATCCTCCCTGAGTCTCTGGCTGCACTCCTGCAGTGCGTTCTTATGCAGGACCCAGTCCTGTTCAGCAGCCGTAGAAGGGGCTTGTGCTGGGCATTTCCCAGGCTGGGTCCCACATAACTCCTGTCATTTCCATGGTATAAATCACAAACTAGGCTTTTTTCCTCTGCTTGTCCTGACCACAGCCTAGTGAGGTCTGAGCAAGAAGATTCCAGTTCAGGGTGTGGAAAAGCAGGGAATGGGGCCCGAGGCAGCTTTGCAGGGAGTGATCTTGGAGAAGGAAGGAGGCTCCCCCACAGGTAGACACCTGCTGCCAGTCCAACCCCAGAACCTCTTTATTGACTCTCGAACTTCAAGAAGAAAGCGAGAAGCCATTTGCAGCCTTGAAGCAGTCTTATCACAAAATGTATTTCATAGCAAAGCTTGGGAAAAAACTGAAGGGGGAAACATGACAATTAAGCAGATGGAATCAAAGCAGGTTCAATCCAAACTTGATCTCAGAGGCCTGTTTAGGGTTCTAACAGTTAGTTTAGGTAACTAACACCCTCTGTTGATTAGTCCCATGAATAAAGGTGTGTTTTGCTTTTTAAAAGACTGCGTTTATGGATGTGACAGAGCGGAAGTGGAGATGAAGTGGGTTGAGGTACTCAGGCACATGATGCTAGATGTTGCTGGGCCACCTAACCGAACCCTGCTGTGAACTGACCTTGGGAAAGATGGGCCACATTTGTTAGCATTCAGATTCAGTTACTCTAACTAACACAGAGTTTATGCAAACAGTCATCAGAGGCGCCCTTTAAGGGCACCATCCATTTGGGGGGGCCTCCCTCTGTGCAGGGCATGCCTACGTGCCCACATGCACATACCCACCCCCATTCCTGGCTACTTCCCTCCTCCCCAGCTGAGTTCCAGGCCCACTGTTTTCCCACACATCATTTGCTGCTATTAATAGCTCAAGTTGGTGAACAATTACTGTTTCAAATATAAATTATTGAGAGGTCAAGGTTATTCCCTATAATAACATCATTCTGACTCACTTGCATTCTGATATGTTTTCATAAGATACGGGTAGAGGGGTGGTGCTAAATAGCATACCAGGAAGGTCACACAGGCCTGGTCATACTTGTGAGCATGAGGTCTGTGCAAATGTCATCCATAACAAAAACTACCAGGGAGAAAAGGCTCAGCACTTCCTTCCACACAATAGGAAGTGAGACTTTTAATTTGGGAATTGTTTTAAATCTAACAATCAGTTTAAAAAAAAAAAAAATGACAGATACCATTTCTAGCTTCAAGAGATGCTAGAAAGCCCTTCCATCCTTTAAAGGGATGGAAACTTAAATTCAGTGATGCATAAGGATAAGACAGTAGGCTTGTTACCACCACATCCACATCTTTGCAGGCTAATTCTTCCACGAAGCACAGGATCTTTGCAGCTCCCATTTGTAGCAGAAGCAGAAGCACCAGCAGCCCCATGGAGCCAAAACTGGTGTGTCCCTCCTGTACACAGGATGGTTGGTAAGGATTAGCTCTTTTGAGCCTCATGATAATCCCTTAAGCTAGATGCTATGATTATTCCCATTTTACAGATGAAGACACTGCAGTTCAGAAAGCGTAAATAATTTGTCCAGGGTCCCAGAGTCAGTAAGTCACACAGCAGGGATCCACAGCCAGGCAGCACCATGCTGAAGCCCACGTCCATAAACCCTGCTCTGCTCTGTCTTCCCAAGGACAAGGAGACGAGAAATGAAAGCCAGGCCAACTTCTTGAATGGGGTTCCGTTAGCCTGGAAGGACCCTCCTGTGCTCTTCCACTTACTAGAATCCTACAGATGCTCTAAGGCTTTGTCTCCACTCCTCTGTTTGTGACTCACTTGTCTCGTCAGAGCTAACGCTCCTCTGTCCTCCTCCAGCACCTTTACTGTACACCTCTACTGTAGCCCTCATGGTTGCCATGTGTTTTATTAAGCTTTTGCCTGTCTGCACCAGGAACTTCCTCCTTTTTCTCTCGAGTCATGCACAAATCTGCAGGTAGGGTAGAGCCATCCTGAAAGATACCTGAAAGACAGAACTGCACTCTCACTTAGCTCCCTACATCCCAGCCCCATGTTTTGGGCACAGTGTTTTGCATAAAGCAGGTGCTTGGTGTGTGTTTATAGAGACACAGAGGGGTTAGGGGAGGATATGGCTTTCAGGTAAAACAGAGTAGACTGAAACCTCAGCACCTTCATTGTCTAGCTGTGTGACAAGTTATTTACTCCATATGAGCCTGTGTATTTACATCTGTGAGAATGGAGGTAATATGTAGTGTCACATGACTGTTGATAAACTTGAATGAGATCTTGTACGGCCTCAAGCTGCCAGCACCTTTTATACTATTCTTGCATTATTTTCAATGAACCCTGAAGATAATTACTGCATTATTTTCAATGAACCCTGAAGCTAAACCCTGAATGCCCATTTATAGCTCCCAAAAGGAGCTGCATAATGGGAAAGCACTTTGTTTGCTCTAATTTTAATTACCTAATGTAGCTGTATAAAATATAATTACATATAATAATATTATATAAAAGAGTATGTGTAATTCAACGATTATAAATTATATTTATATATAATATAAATTTATATATATAAAGTATAAAGTTATATTATAATTTTAATTATAATTAAATTTAATTATAATAAAAATATATAAAGTATAAAATTATATAAAGTATAAAATATATATTAGGTATATACATTTATATATATAAAGTATAAAATTGTAATACATACATGTATAATTTTGCTATATAAAAACATCGTGTTTTCTGTTTATCACTCTTAATGGTTTTGCCTGAGAAATTAACTTTCCTTATGACAGCAATCATGAGCTCTGCTTTGTTTACTTGTTAAGGCATGAAAACCCTGCACAAGTCCCCGACTCTTGGTTGAAATATTTTAGTTCTAAGAGTGGCTCTGTGCCTTAGTAGCTTCATATGTAAATGAAAAGGCTTAAATTAGATAATATTTAAGGTCTCTTCAAGTTCTAACATTCTAAGAGTCTAAGATTCTATAAAGTGAAATTAAATTAATTCTTAATTGACATGGACTAAAAATATAATGATATCTATTTTTTAATCTAGTGGTTTTATAGTTTTCAAGAAACTTTACTAATTTCATTTACTCTTTCAATGACCCTGATGAGGCCCTATTATCACTCCCATTTTACAGAGAAGAAAGTTGAGGCTCAGACAGTAAAGTGCCTTGCTTGTGACCACAAAAGTATTAATGGCAGAGCTGGAGTTCCAAGTTCTAACTAACCCTCTGTTCCACATTTTATACCCAAAGTGCCTCTGGTACTAGACCCTCAAACTGAGGACTGAAATATGGTAGGTCTTGAAACACTCTTAAGAGAGAAAGTCTTGGGCCCTGAGGAGCATTTTCTCCATCTGTGGAAACAGTCTGAAATCCCTTCCGAATCAGGTTGGTGGGGTGGGAGGGCTGGGAGGAGTCGGTGGTGACACCGGCGGCGGTCCTTACCTGATTCAGGAGGCAGTCTCCTATGCTTACTGCAGGCAGCGGTTTCATGGCTTCCCAGTCAGTCCTGAGTCGTTACAGCAACGATTTGGTTGTGGCTCAGGGGAGGGCAACACCCGTGGGCTGCTTTCCTAGTACCACTAGTCTCTGGGGGCTAAATTTCTCTGGGAATGTGTACAGACATGCCGTCTCAATTCTTCAGTTCTCATTTCCAGATTGGTGGGCTTCCATCAGTCATCTTTTGGGGAATTGCAAAAACAAGAATTTAAAAAGGTTGTTAGTGAAATTGAATTTGAGTCCAATCTGATTTCACTGTACTTAGTTCTGTTGACTGGTGCTTTGACCAAAGGGCAATTTTCCAAGTTGTATCTCACACTCAAGTACTTAAACATTCTATTCAGTGCAGAAATAGCTGTAGTTGGCTTCTTCCCACCTTTTCATGCTCTCGTCCTGACACTAAATGCACCCTTAAGCTCAGTATCTTATATCTCCTTGTTCTTAAACTGTTGACAATAAATATCCCTTGCCCTCCAATCCAGAAAATCCCGAAGATTGATTTACGTTCTTTACAATAAACAAATAGGGAACTGCCAACCAACCAACCTGACACCCATGACTATGCCTAAAAACAAGTGAGCAGGTCTTGTCAACCAGATCAGGGGCACAGCAATTTGCATGTGGGAAAGTGCACACACGCGCGCGCACGCACACACACACACACACATGGAATGAGCAGTTACAGATACAGGCTGTTGTGTACACACACAGGCACACCCAGGAAGAGCACAACAGGGACCCTTCGGCTCACCTGCTGACCTTTAAATATAATCTCCCTCTTCCCACTCGAAAGCTGGCAATAAAAATAGTCAGTGTAAACAGGCCCCCTAGGAGTCAAGGAAACATTCAGGTCTGGTTTTGCCGGCAAAACCATGTTGGAATACAGCTCAGGCAGTAAATTCCCATTCTGGCTGGCTGGGGCTAGTTTTATTCCTGAAAAAAAAAAAAATTTCACAATGGCCCTATCTCCCTGAAGTTTGTAAACATCAGAGTCTGCTATCAGATGATCTAAAGAAATTATAGTGCTTCTGGGAGCCCAGCTCACTTCTGAGCAGTGTTCCAAAGCAAGGGTTTTTCCAAACCCACCTCTGAGGGCTACCTCTGATTTCCCAGCAACAGTGCTGGCTTCCTGGGCTACTCGGCTCTCTGCGGCCACGGCCCCTGCATGTCTTCCGTTCTCCGCCAGGCCTGAAAGAGTTCCTCGCGGCTTCGTGCCCCACCCGCCTCATTAGTCTCGTCTTCATCCAGCTTCCACAGGTTCCTTCTGTGAATCTGCAGTCTGCTAGAAATAGTGTAAAGCTACTCCTCCTCATTACTATCTTGATTTTCCATTTTCTTTTATTTATAATTCTAAATCTCTTTCTTTTGATATCAAATGCTCCTGAATATTTCAAAATCTCTTTCCTGGGCTTCTCTTACCGCTGGTCAATAGTTCCAAGCTACTGGGTTTTTGACAAACAGAACAAAGTCTCTCTCTCTGAACTTCTTGCAATTCAGAGCTCTCTCTCCACCTCATTTTCAACTTCATCAAACCCCTCCTGTTTCTCCTAGGTGCTCGTTTTGTCCTTACTTCTGCCTTATTATAATCATTAACCTGAGACTCCCTTTCCTCCGGGGTGGGGGAGGGGGCTTTCCTGCTGTTCCAAGGTTACCCCAGACACCTGTCATCAGATACACAAAATATCATTTTTCACCTGTGGTTGCCCGATATCAATTGCTCCACGACTACAGGGAATCAAAATGTTGAAGCTGGAATTCTCTCTCACTAGGGCCCAGTGGCATTTGCCAGATGTGAACAGGGAAAACAATAAACAGTGCCAATCAAGGAGCCTGGGAGGTAAAGAAGGAAGAGGCATGTGCTCAGCGTGGCCTGCTACAGTCTGATTTGACCTAGATGCCATACCTGGGAAATAGGGGTGTTACTGAAATACAGTTCCTTACTCCATAATACAGTTCCTTATGGGCAATGGTTCCAAACTACAGGCCAGTCCCACAAATGCAGGACCTCTGACAGATTGGCGAAGACAATATTTCTGTGCAGCTACAGGTCTCTGGTCAGCTGGATATTGGATTAGTAAATATGTATGTATTTAGCAATGGTTTGCCTGTAGCACTACACTATGCCACTGAGAGGAATTCAAGTCCAATTCTCCTTCCTCAGCAGATAAGCATCCTCATTTCTCATGACTCACCCCAAATACAAGTATGAACAAGTAAACCCGCTTTGGCACAATTTCTGTTGTGAGGATCAAGAAGTTATTTTTTAAAGTCAGTTTAACAAGGTATTCAACATCCTAAACCATCAATAGGAGACATCTGGGGAAGATAACGTCACCTGGTTCACCAACAGAAGTGTTTGCTACTGATAGACCAGCAGCTGAGATTTTCATCCCAGGAAGGATAAAGCTTGGCTTGATCCAGATCAACCCGAAATATACAAATTTGTTAAAGTTCACCAAGGTTACAAACTCTGACATGACTCAAATATGACAGCTCCGAGGACCAGGGGTAATTATCCTGATTGTGAAGAAGGCTCTAAGAGTGAACAGGGCCAGGGTTCTGTTCTGTGCCCCAGGATGACCCAGCACCTAACACATAACTGACCCTCAACAAATAACGGTGGGCATTTATTACAAACATTATAAAGTTACTTTCTAATAAAATATTCCAAGATATGTAAAATCACCTTGTAAATAACAAGTTTAATATCATACATGCACCTGTGACCCCTTAAGCTACTATCACCTTTCATAGAAAGACCTTATATAAAAGAACTTAGCAGAGTACCTGGCACATGATAAGACCTCAATAAATATTTGTCTTCATACTCTACTTTTTTCCCTGAGGAAAATGATCCTTTTAATGTATGTAAGAAATTCTCCTGGTCTAATCTCCTGTGTAAGATCTTTCATAAAGTTGGTCTTCACATCTCTTCAGAAAGCTATCTCCTTTCCTCTCATACCAGAGATGACAACTGAGATAGTTTGAACTTGATCTTTGTTTAAGTTCAGAAGTAGAAGACACCCAACTCAAATGCTTCCGTGTGCCAGGCAGGTGATAAAATGAATCAGGATAGAATAGAACAGTGGAAAGGAGGGGGAGTCTGTGGTGGATTCAAGAATATATTCTTGGTCTAGGATATTCGTGTGTGTGTGTGTGCGTGTGTGTGTTTGACAATACTGTACTATCAAATACATCATAATACAAAGCCAGTCCTCTACTCTAAGCTCCTGTAATACTAAAATTATTGCAGTTCCCTGAAAAAGCCTTGATGGCTTCTGTGGGCCCTTACACCAGCAATGCTCTCTGCTTGGACATTCTGTCATTCACTGGGCATTCACCAGGCCAACTTGCATTTGTCCTCCGAGATTTGTCTCAGCTGCCACTTGCTTTAATTCTCAAAGCTGAGTAGAAGCCTCTGTGAGGTGCTCCTAGACCACTTGCTGGTTTGCTTGTACTATCTGTCACCTATCATACCATATGCTCCTTGAAGGCAAAGGTTTACCTTTTTGATCACAGTACTTGACACAGAGTAGATGTTGAATAAATATCAGTGGAATGTATGCATTCATGCAACAACAAATGAATAAATGAGGGTGGCCCCTATTCTCTTTATACAATCTAATCCTGTCCTATTTATAGGTGTAAGATAAGGTGAAAAAAGTAAAAGATGAGTAGAAGCTCACTCATTCTCTTAGGAACACAGCAAAAGTGGGAAAGGAATGGGGAAATATTCCTTGGAAAAGCTGACTTCAACTTAGAAACATCAGAGCAATAGGATAAGATGTGTTTGCACCTGAAGGAAGCCACTATTCATAGTCTCAAACTATCAGGACTGCTGGAAAACTGCCCAACGGTTAGAAGATGCCACGTGGATCTTGGAATCCTCCAAACACCCATGTGTCTTTGTAAAAGCATTGACTCCATCTGGCCATTTCAATAAAAAGTACATTATTTCTTAAATTCAATTATCATTCCAATACATCCAGAAAGAGGAGTAGTGCTCCAGCATCAGCATGAAGGGAGAAAACGTATGTGTACTTTAACAGCAACAAGTCTACCACTTGTATAGCCAGTGATCAAAAGAAATAAAAAGAAATAATTAGCACCATCAATGCCAGCTTTCTCTGTAGAAAAGATGATCTGTTTTAGTTACAAAATAGTATATATTAAATGATCCCAGATTATGCTAGGGGATAGGAATGGATACTATCTAGATCTGTTGCCACCTGCCTGTGTGTCCCTCCATCCGTATTTCTGTGCATTGGAATGTTATTCTGGATCCTCCTCATTCAAACAGCCCAAGCTGAAAGGCAACTCAGAAGCTTATTTTTAAAAGAGACCAGCTGTCAACGTAGTAAAACTCCCACTGTAGCTTGGGTGACCCTTTATTTTCAAATTAAATAGTAATAGATTTTTCAGTTTTCATTATCTCCCTCCCTGGTTAAGAGGCATATTTTGATCTGAAACTTCTCCCTAACTCAGGGTACAGCTCCCTTCCCCTCTGCTCTGGGTCATGTGAGGCTGGCACACTTTTCGGCTGACACCACCAGGAAAACACTGAGAATGAGGAGACCATTTAAGGAAGAAGACATTATTAATTGGTTACATCACGAAGCTAACTGGTGACTTTATTGAGCTGTTTGCCTCAGTTCCTGGGATATCTGAGTTGGGAGGTGGTGGGATAAAGGTGATGGGAGGAATGAATTATTTCTAGTTCTTGAGGACATGGGGGAATGCTTTCCCTCCGACTCTCTGCTGCTCATGACATATGACAAATGTGTTTTTTTTTTTTTAGTTAACAGAGAGCCAGAGAACAGATACAGACACTGGGATCAATGGAACAAAATAGAAAGTCCAAAAATAGACTCACATAAATACAGCCATTTGATCTTTGACAAAGTATAAACACGATTCAGTGGAGGAAAGATATTCCTTTTAACTGATGGGTTTTGGAATAATTGGACACCCACAGGAAAAGAAATAAACCTTGATAAAAAGCTCATACTTTAAATAAAAATTAACTCAAAATGGATCATAGATCTAAATGAAAAACATAAAACTATAAAGGTTTCAGAAGAAACAGGAAAAATCCTTGTGACCTGGGGTTGGGCAGTTCTTAGAAATGACACCAAACAATGATCCATAAAAGAAAAAAGATGGTAAGTTGAACTTCATCAGATTTTATACGTTTTGTTCTTCCAAAAATACTGTCATGAGAATGAAGAATCAAGATATGGACTAGGAGAATATATTTTAAAACTACATATCCAACAAAGGATTTGTATCCAGAATATACAAAGAACTCTCAAACTCAACAATAAGAAAACAAATAACACAATTTAAAAATGGGTAAAGTGTTGAAAAGAAACCTCATCAAAGAGGATAGAAGGATGACACATAAGCACTTGGAAACTTAGTCAATATCATTAGCCATCAGAAAAAGGCAAATTAAAAACAGGGTAAGATCCCATTACTTGCATACTTATTTGAATGGCTAAAATTTTAAAAAACACTGATAATACAAAGTGTTAAAATACAGTTATTTTAAAAAATGCTGATAATAAAAGCATATGATACAACTAGAACTTTCATACATTTCTGATGGGAATGTAAATGGTACAGCCACTCTGGAAAATGCCTTGGTAACTTCTTACAAAGTCAACCATTTGACCCCCAGCAACCCACTCCTATGTATATAGCCTAGAGAAATGAAAACTTCGTTTACATAAAAACTTGTACATGATTGTTCACAGTAGTTAAATTTGTGATAGTTAAAAGCGAGACACCACCTGAGAGCCCTTCAACAGGTGAACGGATAAACCAACTGGTACATCTTACAAAGGAACAAACTGTTGATACACTGAACTTGGATGAATCTTAAAGACATTATGCCCAGGGACAGAACCCAGTTTCAAAAGGTTGTATACATTATGATTCCCTTTATTTGGCATTCGCAAAAATTGTCAATACAGGCCAAACTTTTAACAGTGGAGAACAGATCAGATGTTGCCAGGGATTTGGGGTGAGGTGAGGGTGTTACTAGAAAGGCAAAGCATGAGGGAGCTTTTGATGGTGAATTTGTCGTGTGTCTTGATTTGGGGGTTTTCATGAGGCAATATGTGTGTTAAAATTCACAGAACTTTTGCCTCCCCTAAAAAAATGTCACCATAGATAATTTTTAATTTTTTTGTGTTTTGCCTATTCATCCTTCCTCCTGCTCTCCAATAAATTCCAGCAAAACCACTGCTCTTCTTTTCTGTCTCCATAGATCTGCCTTTTCCTGAATGTCATATAGTTAGAATCCCACAATATGTAGTATTTTCAGATTGCTTCTTTCACATAATGATATGCATTTAAGGCCCCTCCATGTCTTTTCATGACTTGATAGCCCATTTCTATTCAGCGCTGAATAATAATTCATTGTCTGGATGTACTACAGTTCATTTATCCATCACCTACTGAGGACATATTCATTGCTCCCAAGTTCAGGCAAATATGAATAAAGCTGCCACAAACATCCAGTTACAGGTTTTTGTGTGGATATATGTTTTCAATTCTTTTGGGTAAATACTAAAGAGGGGGATTGCTGAATCTTATAGAAAGGGTATGTTTAGTGTTGCAAGAAACCACTACACTGTCTTCTGAAGTGGCTGTGCCACTCCCACCAGCAATGGCAGGAAGTTCCTGCCGCCTCACATCCTCTCCAGCTTTTGTCAGTGTTCAGATTTTGGCTTCTCTCATGGATGTGTAGTGGCATCTCGTTGTTTTCATTTGCAATTTCCTGATGACATATGAGATGGAACATCATCTTACATGCTTATTTGTTATCTGTATGATAGTGATGAAGTGTCTGTAAGGTCTTTGGCCTATTTTTTTAATTGGGCTTTTGTTTTCTTATTGCTGAGTTTTAAGAAGTTTTATACAAAGTCTTTGTATATTTTGGATAATAGTCCTTTTTCAGATGTGTCTTTTGTAAGTATTTTCTCCCAGTCCATGGCTTGTCTTCTCATTCATTTGATATCATCTTTGCAAAGCAGAAGTTTTTACTTTTAATTAAGTTCAACTTATCCATTAGTTCCTTCATGGATTGTTCCTTTGGTGTTATATTTAAAAAGTCATCACCATACCCAAGGTCACCTAGGTTTTCTCATATGTTATCTTCTAAGAGTTTTATAGGTTGTTTTACATTTATGTGTCTGATCCATTCTGACTTAATTTTTCTGAAGGAGGTAAGATCTCTGTCTAGATTCTTTTTTTTTTTTTTTGCTTGCCGATGTCCAGTTGTCCCAGCATCATTTGTTGAAGAGACTGCCTCTGATCCATTGTGTTGCCTTTGCTCCTTTGTCAGAGATTAGCTGCCTATATTTATGGGGGTCTATTTCTAGGCTCTCCATTTTTTATCGGTTTGTCTCTTCTTTTGCTGACATCATCTGTCTTGATTACTATAGCTCTATAGTAAGACTTGAAATCAGGTATTGTCAGTCCTCCAACTTTGTTCTTCTCTTTAAATATTGTGTTAATTATTCTGGGTCTTTTGCCTCTCCATATAAACTTTGGAATTAGTTTCTCGATATCCACAAAATGACTTGCTGGGATTGGGCTTGCATTTAATCAAGTTGGAAAGAACTGATATCTTGACAATATTGAGTCTTCCTAACTCACAGAATATCTCTGCATGATTAGTTCTTTAATTTTGTTAATCAGAGTTTTACAGTTTTCCTCATACGGGTTTCTTGTAGACAACATATAATTGGGCCTTGTTTTTACATCTATACCGACGGTCTTTTATTTGGTGAATTAATGTTTAAACCATTGATGTTTAAAGTCATTATTGATAGTTGGATTCATATCTACCATATTTGTTAGTTTTTTATTTGTTGCCCTTGCTCTGTGTTCCTATTTTTGTCTTCCACTTTTTCTGCCTTTTATAGTTTTAATTAAGCATTTTATGTGATTCCATTTTCTCTTCTCTAAGCATAACAGTTAAACTTAGATTTAAAAGTTTTTAGTGGTTGCCATAGAGTTTATAAATTTGTAAGTAGTCCATTTTATATACTTCATGGGTGGTGTTGAGTACATTTTAATAACAAAATAATACTAATTCCTTCTTTCCATGCCTTTATCCCTCTTTCATTGCTATCATTTCATTTATAAAAAAGCATAGATACATAAGTACCCTCCCCCAAGAGATATAAGCAGAAATTCTCAAATACATTGTTGCTATTATTTTAAACAAACTAAACTATTTTGTTACATCAAATAATAAGAGCAACAAAGGTTTTATTTTACCTTCACTCATTCCTTCTTCAGTGTTCCTCTTTATGTAGTTCCATGTTTTTGACTGATATTATTTTCCTTCTCTAAAGAACTTTTTTTCACATTTCTTATATACCAAGTCTACTGGCTATGTGTTCTCTCAATTTTTGTATGAGAAAGTCTTTTTCCTTCACTTTTGAAGGATAATTTCACAGAATTCAGGGGTGGTGTTTCTTAGACTCGACACTTTAAATATTTCAGTTTATCTTCTTGCATCATTTATGAGAAGTCAGATATAATTCTTATCTTTGTTCATCTATAGGTAGGTAATTTTTCCTTCTTCCAGGATTTTTATTTTGTTATTGATTTCTGTAATTTGAGTAAGATATGCCTAGGTTTACTTTTTTTGGCATTTATTCTTCTTAGTGTTCTCTAAGCTTTCTGGATCTGTGGCATGGTATCTACTATTTATTTGGGGAAATTCTCAGTCATTATTGTTTCAAGTATTTCTTCTGTGTATGTCTCTTTTCTTCTGTTATTTTCATTATGTGTATGTTACACCTTTTTTAGTTATCCCATGGTCTTTAGATAGTTAGTTCTGTTTATTACAATCTTTCTTCTCTTTGCTTTTCAGTTTTGGAGGTTTCTATTGACAGAACTTTTAGTTCAGATTCTTTTCTCAGCCACGTCCAGTCTAGTAATAAGCCCATCAAAGACATTCTTCATTTCTGTTTCAGCAGTTTTTATCTCTAGCATTCTTTGTTGTTCTTAGATATTCCTTCTCTTTGCCCATCTCTTCCTGCATGCTGTCCACTTTATCCACCACAGCCTTTTAGCATATTAATCATATTTATAAATTATAATTATTGAAATGCTCTGATGATTTTGACCTTTAAAAGGAGACAGCTAACAAGTCAGGTTTAAATAACTAAATCCAATATTATCAGTGTAGAAGGTCAGGAGGGTCATTCTGGAAATGTAGATGCTCTAGTAGTGCCATGGACAATGGTCTTTCTGAATGATGTATTTTAATAAACAGATATTCTGGAAAACTTTAAGAGTGTGTTGGAGAAAGGAGGAGTGGGGAGGACAAATACACAATTAAGTTAACAGTTGTTCTTTTTTGATGGGGGAATAATTACATCTTTTTTCCTTTTGTGAACTTGTTTATACATTTTCTACAATGAATATATGCTATTTACAATAAAAAAGGTGGAAATGCTAAAATGCTATTTAAAATATAATAAAATGAACTCATTTCTTGATGCTTCTTTTATATTTGCTTTCCAGTTTTGCCAACATTATTCTGCATAATTAGAAAACAGGCCCAATCCTATAATATAAATGTTCAAAAGCAGGAAAATACTATTAGCACAGCTGTGAAATAGATATTCCTGTGTGTTGGCTCTCTTTATAAGATGTATCATGCTGAGGCAGAAAAGACAGAAAAAGCAACAAAAATATATGTAGGTCAGAGACAGTAAGAGAACATTCATATATCATTGTGTGGTACATATCTATCTTCTCAAGGTAGCTACACAATTTCAAGGGCAAGCATTAACAGAAATACTTGAAAGTACACGGGGAAATTTTAAAAGAACCTCCTCAGACAATAACAAACTCATTGCCTCTCTGCTTGGTACGAGCCCTGTGCTGGGTGCCAAAAATGCGAAGATCCAATTGATTTCATAAGTTGTTCCTTCAGGTAGAGGGAGAGAGGCCTAAAGTTTAAAGACTATCATCATCAGCCTGTACTGATGGGTCAAGTCCCAGCAGGCCCAGACAGGAGCGGCTGCAGGGAAGCCTGGGAGGAAAGGCTGAGTGCACACTCAGGAGGTAAGTGCTCAGAGAGATAGGTGGGTGGGGCAAACTAGGGTAGGGATAACAGCTGGAAGCAGGCATGGAAATATAGTTAGCTACTATGGTCAGGTCAGTCTACCTGTGGGATAACTACAAAAGGTGTAGCATATGCACAATGAGAATATCAAAAGAAACAGAGAGAAATACACAGAAGAAATAGTTGAAACAAAAAGGACTATTTCCCCAAATGAATAGTAAATACCACACTACAGATCCAGAAAACTTAGAGAACACCAAGAAGAATAAATGCAAAAAAATAAAAAATAAACCTAGGCATATCATAGTCAAATTACAGAAATCATACCTGGAGGATGTCAGATTTCTTCAGAGAGTTACACATGTCCTCAGTTCAAGGTTAAGGTATCTGGATTTAAGAGCATCGGAGAGCCTTTGAAGGGTTTTGAGCAATACGATGACACAGCAGAAATTGCTCTTTAAAGTGATTTACTTTGCAGCTAGCTGTCTGTGAGATTATCCATCTCTACTAGCCTGTCAGTCTTGCAGGCAGAGATTGGTTCTGGTTCACTGCTGTCTTGGGACTCAGGACTGATCCCAGCCACTTTAATACCTTTGCACAAACCAGAGCAGGCATCCCCTGTGGGCAGACCCAGTCCTAAAAGCCAATGCTTGGTGAGCCAGACACACCAGTGTGAGAAAGATTTTCCAGGAGAAGCAGCCCACACGATGGCTCATGGTTTGGTAAGGAGAGGACATGAGATTTCAGCTCCACCTGCCCCTCACCCCGGCTTCCTCGTGTAATACACCACCTGAATAATGGTAGGTGGAGACCCTGAGGACTAGTAGGGAACTAGTTCAGAGGAGATCAGATTAGACAGTGAACTAAGGTAATGGCAGTGGGGTTAGAAAGGAGAGGAGAGGTAGGTCTGGGAGACACACTCTCCCACACTTTAACTGGAATGGCTGCTCCAAGGCATCCTGGGTATTTTCTGCCACAAGCATAGGACTATCTAACAATTTGCTCCATTCAGCTTGTTGATGATGCTTCTGCTAAAAAAAATTCTGTTTTAAAAATTTCTTGTCCTAAGGCCTTGGTTTCTCCATAGATTGACCCCAGTTTCTTCCATTACCACTGGATGATATTTAAGCATGACAATTTACCCTAGGAAGCTTTGTTCTTTTGAGTTGTATATACTTACGAATACCTGTCTTCATGTTATCCTAGAAAGAAGCTTTGAAAGATGCTGAACAAATGGTTGACAATAATATCCTTGTGGTGAAAAGGAAATGGTGGGGGTGGGAAGTCATTTCTCTTACAGGTTATCCACAAAGACCACTTTTATTAAAGTGAGGTTCATTGAATCTCAGAGCACTCAATGTCTACTGTCCCCAAAACACTTGTTTCTCTTGTGGTATTTCTGGTTGCTTCATGTCTGTCTCTTTCATTAGCACTTTCCTCTTCCACTAAACATCTCTTTGCTAGAGTTCCTTCTGGCTTGGTCTTGGATTTTGTCTTCCACTCACTTTACACACACCATTTAGTAGTTTTCTTTCTTCCTATGGCTTCAAGCGCCCCAGCTGCCATGACTCTTCCCGATGACCTCCAGCCCATACCTCTCTTCCAAACATCAGGCCTTATAGTATCTTGACAACTGGGGATCTCCTTTTAGATATCTTAAAGATTTCTCAAAATCAACAAACCTAATTGATTAGTTTTTGTTTTCTATCATAAAATTAATATATTCTTACTACTAGTGGAAACATTAGCAATATGAAAAGAAAAAAAATCTCTGTATCACCACTACATTTGCATACACATACCATTTAGGTTTTGTTTTTGTTGTTTCTTTTTATAAAAATTGGATAATATTATATAAACTTTCTCTGCATCTCACTCCCTAACAATATAGTGCAGAAATTCCTACCCCACCCCACCATATTTACTGCTATAGACAGAATTCATTCTTTGGCTATATAATAGTCAATAGTATAAATGTGTCACAATTTACTCCATTTCTGATGGGCATTCCCTTTGTTTCAAAGTTTCTGCTTTTGAAACAAACAATGCTGCAAGTTATCTATATTTTTTGATAATCCAGAATGGCTTAAATAATATAAGAATGGTCTTTTCTCCAAAGCTTATGCCATAGATTTACTTAATAATGTTTATGATTATTTTCATCTCTTTCATATTAAACTCTTAATACTTCTCTAAAATCTGCTCTTTATCCAGTTTTATGGGGATCACAAAAAGGAACCACCATCATCCCCAAATTAAAGTCATCTTTGACTCATTCTTAGGCTTCACCTCCTACATCCAATCTTCCATTCAATCCTGTGTGCCCCTAAAATAGCCCTTAGGTCCATCCATCCATCCTCTTGACTGTCATTACCATTGCTACTCTACGTCGTCATCATATCTTTCCTGGACTATTGCAATTCCTTCTAAATTATCCCTCTACTTCCTCACTTGCTCCTCTCTGCACCATTTCCACACTGGAGTGAGCACTCTTTTTTTCTAAAAGGAGAGAAAAAAAAAAACTCTATTACATATAGACATATGGGAGTCCCACAAAGATATGAGACTCCTGGGGCTTAAAATTCCACTGGATCATATCACTCTCCCACTCAAAACTCTTAAACAGAATTGCATTGTTATGGTAAATTCCAAAGCCCATTTTTTGCCTACAGCCCTATGTAACCTGATTCCTGCCTACTTTTCAACTCTCAGCTTTTACTACTCTTCTCCCCACAATCCCACAAAGTTTTAGCCCCGTAACTTTTTTTTTTTCTCTAAAAGCATCAAGCTAGAAAGGGTGGCTTAATAAATGGTGCTATAAAAACTGGCTCCTCATCTGAAGACAATTAAGTTTTCTTCACCTCACACCATATTTTTAATGTAAAATAAATTCATATTTAAAAAACCATTTTAAGAGAATATATGTATAATGTAAGAATTGGGTCAAGAAACCAAGAAGATACAGAAGAAAAGCTGGGTATATTTGATAACACAAACATTACAATTGATTATGTCAATAAAAGGTACCATAAAAAACTAAAAAGTTAAATAATAGCTTGGGATAAAATATTTATGAGACAAATGAAGAAATAAGGTCACTATATGTGTCAACAAAGAGCTCTTACAAATAATAACTGAAAGACAAACATCCAAATAGAAAATACAGGCAAAGGACAGTAGAAGAATCTTTTCCTCCCTCCCCTCTTCTTTCTCTGTCTCTTTCTCATTCACAAATCACCACCAACAAATCAAAATGACCTATAAAATGGGAAAGATGTTCAGCTCACCTTGCACTGTGAGAAATGCAAAATAAAGTAACGAATTGAAGAAGTAAAATCACTTTTTACCTATCTGACTGGCAAGTGTTAAAAAGAGTAGGAAATCCTGTTGCTGGTAAGGATTTGAAGAAATGGTACTTCAGAAACATTGCTGGTATAACTGAATTATTATTCCTTTTTGGAAAGTAATCTGGCTCTCTACCCAAATTTAAAAAATATATTCTAGAAATCTCACCCTTGGGGATCCAAACCAAAGAAATAATCATATATAAGACTATCAGATACTAGAAATAATGATGCTGTCTTTAATAATAATAGCTAATAATGCATGCAAGAGAGATAAATAAATATTGATCATCAAAAAAATAGCTAATATATTAAGTACATTTTATATGCCAGGTACTATTTAAAATATTTTACAAATATTAAGCTGCTTTATCTACAAGACAGCCCAATGAGATGAGTACTATTATTATTTCCATTTTACAAATAAGCTGGAAAATGTAAGTACAAGGATGTTAATTACAACATTATTTATAATGCAGAAAAAGGGATTGGCAATGGTGGAATAACTGAATAAAAATGGGACCATCTATATTACACAACAGTGTGCAACTATTTAAAAGAATGATTAGGATTAGTGGTTCTCAGCCCTGCCTATACGTAGGATCATCTGGGGAACTTTTGAAAAATACAGATGCTTGGGCCCCATCCCAAACCAATTAAATCACTGTCTGGGGGCCAATTAGGGTACGAGTCATTGAGTTAGATATTTGGCAGTTAACATGGAGGGCTGTCCATAACAAATTGCTAAGCATGCCTAGAAGGATACATACTATAATTCCAGTTTTGAAAACAGTGACATACAAACACCCACTTGGTGAGTGTATGTGTGTCTCTATATCTGTGTACTACAAATATAGTCTGAAGATATAGGAACACACAATATAGACGTAGACATAATATATAAATTATATACTGTTATAACTTTTCCATATTATTATAATATACATACATCATATACATATTAATATATCATTACATACATCTGATATATGATTATTTCTTTGGTATATTTATATAAACAATATAATTTGTAATAATGTGGAAAAGATATAATATATAGTATATATTTATATTTCCATATAGTAACATGGAAAAAGTATTACATGTAAAACACAAAAAAGTATGGAAATATACATATAGTTTTTATTAGTTAATAAATGGGGTACAAATGACTCAGCCTATATTCTCATAATAGTTATCTCAAGAAAGTTAGATTTCAGGTAATTTTTTAAATTCTTTCTGGTGTAAAATATATTTTCTGTAAGTTTGCATCATTTATATAATCATAAAAAAAAACTTTGTTATGTTCTTTTTTCTTTACAGTATGTTTTGCTTATGGCTTTAGCACTCACAGCCCATCGCCCTCTGCTGGGACAACATTCCTTTGACTCTTGGCCTGGTTAACTCTTCTTTATTCTCAAATCCTTAACTTACATGTCAGTTCCTCAGAATTCCCTGGAGATGGATTTCTTCTCTCTGTCACACTCAGTCCTGCCCCACTGTTCTTTACTTTCAGAGCACTTGTCATAGTTTGAAATTATTAGAGTGGCTATTAGACCAATGTCTATCCCCTCCTTGAGAGTAGAAGCCACAAGACGCCAGGCCCAGGTCTGCTTGGATCCCTGCTGAGTTCTCGGTGCCTGGCCCACGGCTGGGCAACCGTTTCTGTATTTAGTAACTTTCCACATGTTTCTACCTTGTGTTTTAATGAGATTTTGTGCTCTCTGATGTCTGGGACGGTGTCTTACACCTCTTGGTGTTCTCCTGAGTGCTCAGCAGGTCTCTGGCCAATTTGGTATGTTGATAACACTTGGCTCCCTCAGGAGTGTTAGCATTTTTCCTTACACCACGCCCACTGCTGCTGTCAGTAAAAGGTAAATTGGGAGAAAAGTCCCAACCATCCCAGAGGTTTCAGACTATCCTTGTATGGTCATTAGTTGCCAAGTAAATTACAGATCCTTTTTAGTAGGCTTCTCCCCTACCCCACAGTGGTGGAGTTTACTGACCCTCTTGTTATGAACTGAATTATGTCTACCCCAAATTCATGTTGAATTCCTAACCCACAGAATCTCTCAATCCAACTGTATTTGGAGTGAGGGACTTGAAGGAGAAAATAAACCGAGGCTGAGTGGGGCCCTAATCCAGTCAGACTGGCATCCTTATAAAAGAGGAAGAGACACCAGCACGAGTGTGCACAGAGAGAACGCCATGTGAAGATAACAACGAGAAGGGTGGTCCTGCGTGGGCCAGCAGGACGGACCTCAGGGGACACCAAATCTGCCAACACCACAATCTTGACTACTAGCTTTTGGGACTATGAGAAGACACATCTCATGGTTTTAAGCCTCCCAGTGTGTGGCACTCTGTTATCACCACGGAGCAGATAAGACACTCAACTGGGTTTCCCAGGGCTAGACAGAGACCTTGTAGTGGCCCCACCCTTTGTTGCACTCCCTGCCACCAGTCAACCAATTGCCCAGGAGAGTGCAACAATCTTTTAATTTGTGTCTTCTGAACGGTGAGTTTCTTGCTTTTCTGGGGCATATTTCTGCTAGTCTTTCCATCTCTACCAGAAGCTGGGGACAGCTCTCTCTCTCTCCTCTCTGGCTCAGCAGTTTCAATCCTGGGACTGTAGGAAGCTTACTATCATCATAACCTTGACTTCCCCCCCCTTTTTTTTTTATTAAGGTATCACTGATATACAATCTTATGAAGGTTTCACAAGAAAAACAATGTGGTTGCTACATTCACCCATATTATCGAGTTCCCCCCAGTACCTCACTGTCCCATCAGTGCAGCAAGATGCCACAGAGTCACTACTTGTCTTCCCCATGACCCCACATACACCATGTGTGCCAAACATAATGCTCCTCAATCCCCTTCTCCCTCCCTCCCCACCCGCCCTTCCCCTGCCCTCCCCTTTGTTAACTGCTAGTCCCTTCTTGGAGTCTGTGAGTCTGCTGCTATTTTGTTCCTTCAGTTTTGCTTTGTTGTTACACTCCACAAATGAGAGGATGATTCCCCTTTCTTATTTTTCTTCAGGAGGTCTAGTAGTTACTCCAAATGAGTCTCCTGATGATGTCTTGATTACACAGTATTCTTAATTAGGAATCCAAATTAGGATTCTACTAAAGTAAAATCTTTCTTCCAGGGGACACCCTCTCCTACCTCTGAGAAAGGTAAAGCCTTTCAAGTGCAAGCTGGGGTATCCTCACTGAAAGGAACTCTCAGAAACCACAGTATTTGTTCTTGAAGCACAATTAAGGACACCAAATGCCAAGGAAAACGTAGCTTTTTGCAACTGGTTTATGGAAGTTAAAATCTACAATCAACGTTGAGAAAATAAAGTTCAGCTTTTTGGGGCAGGTGCTCCTTCAGTGAAAGTGATCATCGCCAAACCACCCAAACAGAACAATAACAACAGTAAGAAAGACTAGAAATAAATGAAGTTTGATAGCTAAATATCAATTAGTTTTTATTATAATAATTTCATTTTAAAAAATCTTGTGGAACAAATTGCCAAATGACTGGTACCAGTTGAAATAACCCTTTCACTTCAGTTCCTAAACTCATCATATAAACAATGAAAATTTTCTTGCTCCCGTGTCCTTGTTTCACTAGCTAAATCTCCTTGGGGTTATGGGCTAACAGAGTGAAGAGAGAGACAAGTCTGATTTGCAGAACTGTGGTGTACTTTTACTGTCTTCATTTTGCACTCGAACTTCAGGAGAGGCAACATGACATTTAAGGCCCTCTTCAGAGGGAGGCCCTTATGAAGTCCTATTAACAAAGGATGTACAGGCTAAGTCCCCTTCTTCCACACTGCAATGCCTTTCCTGGCTACCTCCCAAATCATTCTCTCCCATCCCCATGACAACACCCATCAACCATAAGCAGCCAGAACACTGTCAACCAAGGAGTAAGCCTTTATCCCCAGATCATATGGCTTTATTTCAAATAGTGATCCTGTTTCTTGCCTTATTATAACTCCGAGTTGCCAGTCAGGAGCAGTGGAGAGATCCAAGGGCTCCTGGGCTCTTGGTACCAGGTACAGCTTGGATTCTGGTTTCCTCTTCAATATCCAATTAAGATCAAGATTACATAAATTCTCAGCTTCACAGCTCAGTCTAACTATACCTCAAACATTAAATGAAACTAAAATGATCTAAGATAAAAGGCAATGTTGAATGACACTGTGCAGCAAATTAATCATACCAAGGTCCTATCAGAAAGTTTCCTTTCACACAGGCCCACTGCTTTCAGCTTGGGTACACAGTATAGCTCACCATAACTCCTTCTTATTAACTACCTCTAGAAGCTTATAAAGCAAAATATCTGTTATAAATACTTTAGGTTTATTGAGATGACCCAGTTAAAGATACAAGAAGCCATGGCAATAATTACTAGGGAATTATAATAGCTTTTCTTTACAAGGTGGGGATATAATAATCATTCTTCATATAGTTTGTAATCCTAAATTGGTTAAAAACCAATTATTCCCAGAAAGATTATACATAAGGTAGACAGAACACATAATTGACAAACCTGTCTTCCATTTGGAGGTCTATCAATAATTCAGTCTTAATCTCTTGATAAGCAGATTTTGTATTTTCTACTTACGCACATGCCCCTACAATGAAGAACTGCAAACACAGAAGAGAAACCAAAAGGGCCTATTTTAATGATAACAGAAACACAGGCAGGCGCTTAATTACAATACAGGGTGATAATAAATACAGCAGTGATAAGTACAAGCAAGACTATTCATTGTGACAAGCTAATGAATGTAATATTGCCTCACAAGTGAGGAGAAACATCACTGAAGAAGGAACATTTAGACTGATACTTGAAAGGTGGAAAGGATTCATAAGGGAGTTTAGAAAGGGAAAGGTGGACCAGGAAAAAGAAAACAACAGATTCAAAAGCATGGAAGCAAGTGATGTCAGTGAAAATGGCAGAGTAAAAGACCTTCAAAAATTATTTCCTAATAAAATAATGAAAAAAATGGCAAAAAAAAAAAAAAAGGGCAAAATAAACTTTTTCAAAAATTAGGAAATTAACCAAAAGCTTATAGCAATCTGGGGAGTTTTTATTCAAGAAAAACAGCTGAATCTTGTTGCTAAGACGAGAGAGCTTTGTGGTACTTTAACTTTTCCTATATTTCACTCTCCAACTCTACAGTATCCTTTAAAATTAATAGCCCATACTCACTGTTAAATCCAACAGCTTGGCAGCCACCAGAGGAAGCAGAACAGGGGTGGATCCTCCAAAGCCTCATTCACAGAGAACTTCATCATTCAGTCTGGCTAGTGGCTCCCTAGGAGGCCTCACTGACCCAGGGTTCTCCAGTAAACAGATTCATCCCTAAGTACATTTGTCACAAAAAATTAGTCAATTGTTTAACTTGATGGCTGTTTAACTTCACCTGAAGAGGTGAATAACAGTTGGGGCAAACAACAGACTAAGAGCTTAAAAGGAAGATCTGGAGAATGAGATGTTCTTAGGGGTTTTGGAGAGCACCAGTATTCTGAAAATCTAGCAGGCTATGCCTATACATAGGGTTGTGCATAGTTCCAGGGCTATAAACATGTTCAGGAAAGATCTGGGAAAAGCCTAAGCTCTCACCTCTGGTTGCCTGGAGGCTTTGCACAAGCAGAAGTAAAGGCTGATGCAGAATTGTGAACTGCCTGGCTGTTTGTTGAAGGCAAAACCCCACACACAACACAGTCGCTTGGCAAAGGCTGGGAGACATTGTTTCCAGGTAGTTAAGAAAATCCATGTCCCATCATTAGCTGACCACTAACTTAAATGAGCAAAGACTTCCATGGCCACATACAACAGAGAACCAAGACTAGAAATTTAGTTCAGAAAAATCACTAAACAAATAAAAATAATTACAATAGATAAACAAACAACAGACTCTGGGGAGAGAAGGAATCTGATCAGTTGTAATGTTGTGTATTTAAGATGTCTCAACTAGACATGATGGCACATGCACAGGGAAAAAAAACAATCAGTAGAAACTGTCCCTGAGGATGCAGACACATCGATGTATTAGACAAAGACTATGTCAGCTATTCCTCAATAGGTTCAAAACTAAAGGAAACCACATCTAAGAACTAAAAGAAAGAGTGAGAATGTTTCATCAAGGAGCAAGTGTCAGCAAGAAACAGAATTTATGAAAAGGAATCAAACAGAAATTTTTGAGTTGAAATGTACAATAACTAAAATTAAAAATTCACTGGAGGGAATCAATATCAGATGTGAGCAGAAAGTGGAAAGAATCAGCAAACTTACAAAGATAGGCCAATTGCAGTTATAATGTCTGATGAGAGAAAATAATTTAAAAAATTAATAAAAATTAACAAAGCCTCAGATACCTGTGGGACACAATCAAATTTGCAATACACGCATTATAGAAATCCCAGAAGAGCAGAGAGACAAGGGAAGACAGCATATTTGAAGAATTCCTAAATTTGATGAAAAACACTATTCTGCATGTACAAGAAAACCAATAAACTCCAAGAAGGAAAACTGAGAGATTAACACCTAGACACATCATAAGCAAGTACAGAATTTTGAAAGCCTCAAGAAACAAGTAACTCTTCATATAAAAGGGGTTCTTAATAAAGTTAACTGCTGATTTCTCATCAGGAGCCATGGAGCCCAGGGAGCAGTGGGATGAGAGATACAAGGTGCTAAAAAACCCCTGCCAACCAAGAATTCTAGGAATGCTATCTTTCAAAGGTGACAAAATTAAGATAGTCACAGATAATACAGAACTGAGAGAATTTACCACTAGCAGACTGGCTCTACAAGAAACACTAAAAGGATTCCTTCAAGCCAAAATGAAAAGACATTGGACAGTAGCATGAATCCATATAAAAGATAAGCAACATCAGCAAATGTAACCATACAGGTAAATATAGAATATGAATGTATATTTTTGTTTCTCTTTTTTTCTCCTAATTTAGGAGATAATTCCATAAAACAATAATTGGGAATCTGTGTTGATAGGCACATGAAGCATAAAGATGTTATTTGTATGTTAAACAGCATAAAAGAGGGAAGTAAGGAATAGACTATACAGGAGCAATGTTTTTATATACTATTCAAGTTAGGCTGGCATCAATCTGAATTAGATTGTATGAGTTAAAATGTTAATTGTAATCAGTACAACCACAAAGAAAATAAGTATAAGGGAAATGACAATGAAGTTAAAATGAAAATTTCTAACACAAAAGATGGTATAATGGAGGAACAGAGGAACAAAAAGGACAAGATATATAGAAAACAAACAGCAAAATGGCAAACATAAACCCTAACCTATCAACAATTACATTAAACATAAGTGGATTGAGCATTCTAATAGGCAGAGAACAACAGAATTTTTTAAAAGTAATGATCCAACTCTATGCTGTTTATAAGAGACATACTTTAGATTCAAAGGTATAAATAGGTTGAAAGTAAAAGGATGGAAAAGACACAGTGACCAAAAGAGAGCTGGAGTGCCCTTATGTTTATTGCCACATTATTTACAATAGCCAAGATATGGAAGCAACTGGTGTCCATCACTAGATGAATGGATAAAGTAGATATCGTACTTATATACAGTGGGATAGTATTCAGCCACAAAAAGAAAGAAATCTTGCCATATCTGACAATATGATATGGACACCAAAGGTATTATGCTCAGTGAAATAAGCCAGGCAGAGAAAGACAAATACCATATGATTTCACTTACATGTGGACTCTAAACAAAAACCAAATGAAAAAAATAGTCTCACAGACTGATGGGCAGGTGTTGGGGTGTGTGTGAGAAATAAGTGAAGGGGCTAAAGAGGCACAAAATTTCAATTATAAAATAAATTAGTCATAGGGATGAAAGTATGGCATAGTAAAAATAGTTGATAATACTGTAATATCTTTCTACGTTGTCAGAGAGTAACTACCTTAGTGGGAATATTGTATATCAGCTATACTCCAATAAAAAATAAAGAAAGAGACATCCAGCACTGGCTTCTCTCAGTGAGAGGAAGTGAATACCAAATTTTCATGCTCCCACTGATGTGTTTTAAGACTTGATACAAAACAAAACAAAACAGACAAATAAACAAAGAGAGCTAGAGATAATATACCAATATTAGCCAAAATATACTTCAAAATAAAACTGTTACTAGAGACAAAAAGGATATTTTTAAATGATGAAGGGGGTCGATTCAAGAAGATATAACAGTTATAAACATATACACATAGTTAACAACAAACCTAAAATAAATGAAGTAATAAGTGACAGAATTAAAGGGTAAAAAAGACAACTCAACAATAATAGTTGGAAACTCTAGAACCCCACTTTCAATAATGGATAAAAGAACTAGACAGAAGATCAACAAGGAGCTAGAAGACTTGAAAAACACTGTAAACCACTAGACCTAACAAACATCTATAGTACACACACCTAACTATTGCAGAATATACTTTCTTATCAAGTGCACATTATTTCCAGGGAAGATAATACACATGGACAAACAAAAACAAACCTCAATAAATTTAAAAGCACACTAAATTATACAAAGTATGTTCTCCAATCACAAAAGAGTTAAATAAGAAACCTTTAACAGTAGGAAATTCAGGAAATTCAAATATGTAAAAATTAAGCAGCACATATCTATGTAAAAAATGGGCCACAATGAAATCACAACGGAAATTAAGAAATACTTCGAAATGAAGTCACAACATACCAAAACTAATGCGATGCAGGAAAAACATTGCTTAGAGGGAAATGTATAGCTGTACGTGCCTGTATTAAAAACAAAGAAAGACCTCAAATCAGTAACTTAAGCTTCCAACTGAAGAAACTAGAAAAAGAAAAATGAACTAAATTTTAAAAAGCTGGAAATAATAGATATAAAGATGACACTGGAAATAAAAGAAATAGGACATAGAAAAATAACAGAAAAATCAATGAAACCGAAAGTTGTTTGAAAATATCAACAAAACTGACAAACTTTTAGCTACAATGATGAAGAAAAAAAAGGGAGAAGACTATGAATACCAACATCAAGAATTAAAGAGGGGACATCAATAGTGACCTTGAAGAAATACAAAGAGAATGATAAGGAACACTATGACCAATTGTATATCAACAAATTAGGTGACCTAAATGAACAAATTTCTATAAAAGGTACAAACTGCCAAAACTGAGTCCAGGAGAAACAGAACACAGAATAGACCTATAACAAAGAGTTTGAATTAGTAATCAAAAACTTCCCAGAAAAAAGCTCCAGACCAGGTAGCTTCATAGGTGAAATCTACCAATTAAAGAGGAATTAACATCAGTCATTCACAAACTCTTCCAAAAAAAAAAAACTGAAGAGGAAACACTTTCCAACTTAATTTTATGAGGTCAGTAATAACCTAATTCCAAAACTATACAAAGACATCAAAAGCAAAGCAAACTATAGATCAACATCCCTTATGAATATAGAGTCAAAAATCCTCAAAATACAAGCAAACCAAATCCACCAACATATAAGAACCATATACCACGAGCAAATAGGGTTGATCACAGGAATGCAAGGTTATTGCAACATATGAAAATCAAATAATGTAACAAACCATATTTGTAATATAAAGCCTACATGATCATCTCAGTAGATGCAGAAAAATCTTTGAAAAATCCAGTACCTTTTCAAGATGAAAAAAATACAATCAATAAATTACAAATAGTTCACTAGGCCATCTCTGTATGGTAAGGTCATCTATGAAAACCCAGAGCTAACATCATGCTTGATGGTAAAAGACTTGAAGTTTTCTCCCTAAGATTAGGAAAAAGACAAGGATGTTCACTCTCACTTCTTCTACTCAACATTGTTCTGGAGGTTCTAGCCATGGTAATTACGCAAGATAAAGTAATAAAAGGCATGCAGATAGGAAAGAAAGAAGTAAAACAATCTCTATTTGTGAATGATATAACCTTGTATTATAATAAGGATAACAATTGTAAAATAGTAAGGACAACACACAAAAAACCCTTATTAGTGCTAATATACAAATTCAGCAAAGTTGGTGGATACAAGATGAAAAATCAATATACAAAAATCCACAGTTTTATTACTATATGCTGGCAATGAACAATTTGGAAATGAAATTAAGAAAACAATTCCTTTTAAAGTAGCCTCAAAAAGAATTAAATACTTAGTAATAAATTCAACAAAAGAAGTATAAGTTTTGTACACAGAAAACTACAAAACATTGCTATAAATTAAGTAACCTTAAGAAAGTAGAGAGATATTTCATGATCACTGAATGGAGGACTTACTATTGTTAAGATGGTAATACTCCCCAAATTGACCTACAAATTCAGCATAATCTCTATTAAAATTCCAGGTACCTTTGGGGCAGATATTGGACAAGCTGACTCTAAAACTGATACGGAAATATGAGAGATGAAGAACAGCCAAAGAAATCTTGAAAAAGAGGAGCAAGTTGAAGAGCTCATGCTTCCTGACCAAAGCTTACTACAAAGCAATGTAATCATGACTGTGCGGTACTGGCATAAGCATAGACATAGAGAACAATGGAATAGAATTCAGAAAGGAATTCAAATACATATATAATTGATTTTCAGCAAAAGTGTCAAGACAGTTTGATAGGAAAGAACAGTCCTTTGAAAAGTCATGCTGGGAAAACAGACATTCACATTCAAAAGAATGAATTTGGATTTCTACCTCAGTCCATATACAAAATTAACTACATATGGACATAAGACCTAAATGTAAGAGTTAAAACAATAAAACTCTTAGAAGGAGATTAGGTTTAAATCAAATCTCCGTGACTTTGGAACAGCAATTTCTTGGATCTGACATCTAAAATAAAAGCAACCAAAGAAAAATTGATCAATTAGACTTCATAAAAATCAAAAGCTATTGTGCATCAAGAATCACCATCAAAACATGAAAAGACAATGCACAGAATGGGAGAAAATATTTGAAAATTGTATTTCTGATAAGGTTTTTTATTCAGATTATATAAAAAACCCTAAACACTCAATGATAAAAAGACAATTTACTCAAGAAATGGCCAAATAATTTCACAATACATTACAACAAACACATACAGACAGAGGGATTAAAGACGGTGGCTGGAGAGGTGAGACACAGGCTACCTCCTAAAACCGCATATAGTATGAAAATATAATTAATAAAATTACCCCAGAAAAAGCAATAGGAAAGAGGACTGCGTCAGACTGCATATACCTGGAGAAAAGAGCGGACTTCATGGAACAAGGTAACATACCAAAGCTGTGGCCCGACGGAACCCAAGCACTTCCCCCACCCCAGCTGACAGGTGGGAGGAAGAGAAAAGGAGCCGTGAGTGAGTGGAGGCCTGGGACTGCTGAATACCTAACTCCGGAGATTTGCTCTGGGAGCAAAAACCCACATTTCATAGTGCTTTCATGATACTCTCATGATTAAGGGATTGGAGAGCTAAGACAGGCAGAATTCCTGGAGAGACTGAGATTCCAGCCACTTGTGGAAAAGCAGGGATCCATATGCAGCTACTCTGGGACAAAAGAAAGGTGGGCACCCTGAGAGACTTCCTAACAAGGAAGAGCTTAGCAACAGGGATACTAAAGGGGCAAGGATTGCACAGAGCTTACTGCTCAGGAGAAAGGACAGGTAGAAAAAATTGTCCAGGTGCACTCTGCCCAGCAGGTTGGGAGCTTTCACAATTTCCAGGTGTTCCAGCTCCCTGGCTGGCTACACAACTCCAAGGACCCCATCTGTGATACACAGCCTACTGTGCCTTTCTCCTGGCAAGCACCACCTGGCTCGCAAACTGGCAAACACTACTCTGGTCTTAGGCCAGCCAGACGGAAGATCTGTCTACAGCAACTACAAACGCAAAGCATAGAGGCTTATAGCTGTGTGCTTGGCCCACTACTTCAGGCAACGGAGACAGGCATAGCAGTCAGGAAGCAGGAAACAGCTCTATACTCCTCCCAGGCACCAATACCACTCCCCTGCCATCCACAACATTGCTTCAGGGGCTGAGCAGCGCCAGAAAGTAGAGGTTCTGGACACTAGAGGGCGCCATATACAAGTATGAAATGCCAAAGGAACCTGGTTCAGAATAAAATTAATATAACTCCTGAGAAAGATGACATGAACCTCATGACTCTTCCTAAAAGGGAGTTCAAATAAAAAATCATTAACATACTCATGGAGGTACAGAAAGATATTCAAGAACTCAGGAATGAATTCCAGTCATGGATCCAATCATTCAACAGCACAATGGAGGGTATTAAAAGCAGATTGGATATGGTGGAGGAGACAATAAATGAAATAGAAACTAGAGAAGAGGAATACAAAGAAGATGAGGCACAGACAGAAAAAAGGGTACCTAAGAAAGAAAGAATATTGAGAGAACTTTATGACCAATCCAAACAGAACAATATTTGCATTATAGGGGTACCAGAAGAAGAAGAGAGAGAGAAACAGATAGAAAGTGTCTTTGAGGAGGTAGTTGCTGATAACTTCCCCCATCTGCAGAAGGAGATAGTCTCTCAGGCCATGGAGATGGACAGATCTCCCAACCAAGGGACCCAAAGAAGACAACACCAAGACATATAGTAATTAAAATGCCACAGATTAAGGATAAGGACAGACTATTAAAAACAGCCAGAGAGAGAAAAAAGATCACATACAAAGGAAAGCCCATCACGCTATCATCAGATTTCCCAGCCAAAACATTACAGGCCAGAAGGGACCGGCATGATGTATTCAATGCAATGACACAGAAGGGCCTCAAACCAAGATTACTTTATCCGGTAAGATTATCATTTAAATTTGAAGGAAGGATTAAACAATTTCCAGATAAGCAAAAGTTGAGAGAATATGCCTCCCACAAACCACCTCAACAGTCTATTTTAGACGGACCGCTATAAATGGAAGTGTTCCTAAGGCTTAAGGTTTAACATCAGAGGTAATAAAATCACAGTAAAGAAAGTAGAACACCTAATTAATAAACAAATGCAAAATTAAATTAACTATCCCAAAAGTCAAACAAGGGATAGACAAAGAGTACAGAGTAGAACACTTAATATGTAAAGAATGGAGGAGGAAGAAAAAGGAGGAGAAAAAGAAAAGAACCATTAGATTATGTTTCTAATAGCATATTACGTGAGTTAAGTTAGACTTTAAGACAGTAAGGAAGTTAACCTTGAACCTTTGGTAACCATGAATCTAAAGCCTGCAATGGCAATCAGTACATAACTATCGACAATCACCCTAAACGTAAATGGACTGAATGCACCAATCAAAAGACACAGAGTCACTGAATGGTTAATAAAAAAAGACCCATCTATATGCTGCCTACAAGACACTCACTTTAAACCCAAAGACACACAGACTAAAAGTGAAGGGATGGGGAGGAGCCAAGATGGCAGAGTGAGTAGTTCAGTGGAAATCTCCTCCCCAAAACATATATATTTATAAATATACAAAAAATACAACTATTTCTAAAAGAGACACCAGTGGATACAGTACAACAGACAGGCTACATCTACATCTGCGAGAACTCAACATCACACGAAGGTTGTAAGATACAAGCCGTGGCCTGCGGGACCCAAATGCCCCCAAACCCAAAACCCGCTGGGAAGAAAGGAGTCTGAATGGGGAGGGAGTGAAAGCCCAGGACTGTTAAACAAACAGCTCTAGAAATCTATACCTGGAGCGCAGACACACAGTGCACGGGGTGCTATATATTAGAGAAACAGAAAAGCAAAACCTGCGGGCAGGTCCCCGCAACTGGCAACCCTGAGACAAAAGAAAACCAAGTGCTTTTTGCAACTCTTAAAGAGACAGGGACCCCACAGCTGGACGAAGTCGTGCCGGCACACTTAGCCAGCAGCTGGGAATCCAGGGGAATTTTAGGCACCCTAAACCCCGGGGAGGTAGTGCAGCACTGAAGACCCTCACAGCACTAAGCAGCCTACCAGTCGTTCCCCCAACTGGCACGGACCCTGACATACCAGACCAGTAGTGGGAGAGCAGCAGCGCGTGCAGGGAGTGGTGGCACCAGAGGGGACCAGAAACAGCCTGCAGGAGCCAGCAGCAGCAGCGGCGCAGCATCCAGGGAGCAGCCGCGCTCCCAGCACCCGACTGGAATCCCAGCCCAACACACAGCCACCAGGGCCGGACCCAAAGGCTGCTGCTGGTACACAGCTGCTTGGCATGGGTGCCACTATCACCAAGGAACTCACCCAGAGTACCTGCCACTCCGTGCAGGGCTCTGCGCTGCTCTGACGGAGACGCTGCTGACAGCGAAATAGGGGATTAATGCGGTGGCTACTCCAGGAGTGCAGGTAAACGACACAGGCAGCGGAGAACGGCAAGACATCCAGCAAGCGGGAAAGGACTTTCTTCTCCCAGCTGACACACCCACAACCTGCCTAAAGGCACCGCTATCACCATGAAAAGGCAGAAAAATTTAGTCCACTCCAAAATAGTCCAGACAACCCCTCAGAGAGGATCTGCAGAGATAAACCTAATCAGTCTCCCTGAAAAAGACTTGAAAATAAAAACCATAAACATGCTGATGGATCTTAAGAGAAATATGAAAGAGCTAAAGGAGCAAGCAGATAGGGAGACAACAGAAATAAAACACTCTCCAGAAGGACTTAAAAGTAGAATGGACGGGATGCAAGAAGCCATTAATGGAATAGAAATCAGAGAACAGGAATGCAGAGAAGCTGAAGCAGAGAGAGATAAAAGGATCTCCAGGAATAAAAGAATATTAAGACAACTGTGTGAACAATCTAAACAGAACAATACCCACATTATAGGGGTGCAAGAAGAATAAGAGAGAGGAAAAAGGGATAGAGAGTATCTTTGAAGAAATAATTGCTGAAAACTTCCACAAACTGCGTGAGGAAATAGTTGCTCAGACTATGGAAGCACACAGAACTCCCAAGAGAAAGGACCCAAAGAGGACAATAACAAGACACATAATAATTAAAATGGCAAATATCAAGGACAAGGATGGAGTTTTAAAGGCAGCCAGAGAGAGGAAAAAGGTCACCTACAAAGAAAGGAAAACCCATCAGGCTATTATCACACTTCTCAACAGAAACCTTACAAGCCTGAAAAGAATGGCATGGTATATTTAATGCAATGCAACAGAAGGGCCTTGAAACAAGGATACTGTATCCGGCAAGATTATCATTTAAATATGAAGGAGGGATTAAACAATGCCCAGACAAGCAAAAGTTGAGGGAATCTGCCTCCCACAAACCACCTCTACAGGATATTTTAGAGGGACTGCTCTAGATGGGAGCACTCCTAAAGCTAAACAGATGTCACTAGACAATAAAATCACAGCAAAGAAAGCAGACAAACCAAATACAAACTAAACTAAAGGCAAAAAATAAAATCAACTACCCACAAAAGCACTTAAAGGAAACATAAAAGAGCACAGAATAAAACACCCAAAATATAAAGAATGGAGGAGGAGGAATAAGAAGGGAGAGAATTAAAGGATCACCAGACGGTGTCTATAATAGCTCAACAACCGAGTTAAGTTAGGCAGTAAGATACTAAAGAGGCTAACCTTGAACCTTTGGTTACCACGAATCTAAAGCCTGCAATGGCAATAAGTACATATCTTTCACTAGTCACACTAAATGTAAATGGACTGAATGCACCAATCAAAAGACACAGAGTCACTGAATGGATAAAAAGGCAAGACCCACTTATATGCAGCTTACAAGAAACTCAGCTTAAACCCAAAGACATGCACAGATGAAAAGTCAAGGGATGTAAAAAGATACTCCATGCAAACAACAGAGAGAGAAAAGCAGGTGTTCCAGTATTAGTATCAAACAACATAGACTTCACAACAAAGAAAGTAACAAGAGAAAAAGAAGGACGTTACATAATGATTAAGGGGTCAGTCCAACAAGACGATATAACCATTGTAAATATCTATGCACCCAACACAGGAGCATCAGCATATGTGAAAAAAATACTAACAGAACTAAAGGAGGAAATAGAATGCAATGCATTTATTTTAGGAGACTTCAAAACACCACTCACTCCAGAGAATAGATCCAACAGACAGAAAATAAGTAAGGACACAGAGGCACTGAACAACGCACTAGAACAGATGGACCTAGTAGACATCTATAGAAACTCTACAACCAAAAGCAACAGGATACACATTCTTCTCAAGTGCACATGGAACATTCTCCAGAAAAGACAACATACTAGGCCACAAAAAGAGCCTCCATAAATTGTAAAACATTGAAATTCTACCAAACACCTTTCAGACCACAAAGGAATAAAACTAGAACTAAACTGTACAAAGAAAGCAAACAGGCCCACACACACTTGGGGGCTTAACAGCATGCTTCTAAATAATCAATGGTTCAATGACCAAATTAAAATAAAGATCAAGGAATATATGGTAACAAATGACAACAACAACACAAAGCCCCAAACTTCTGTGGGACGCAGCAAAAGCAGTCTTAAGAGGAAAGTATACAGCAATCCAGGCATACTTAAACAAGGAAGAACAATCCCAAATGAATAGTCTAATGTCACAATTATCAAAATTGGAAAAAGAAGAACAAATGAGGCCTAAAGTCACCTGAAGGAGGGACATAATAAAGGTCAGAGAAGATATTAACATTGAGAACAAAACAATAGAAAAAAATCAATGAAGCCAAGAGCTGGTTCTTTGAGAAAATAATCAAAATAGATAAGCCTCTAGCCACACTTATTAAGAGAAAAAGAGAATCAACACACATCAACAGAATCAGAAACGAGAAAGGAAAAATCACAACAGACCCCATAGAAATGCAAAGAATTATTAGAGAATACTATGAAAACCTATATGCTAACAAGCTGGAAAACCAAGAAGAAATGGACAATTTCTTGGAAAAATACAACCTTCCAAGATTGACCAAGGAAGAAACACAGAATCTAAACAAACCAATTATCAGCAAAGAAATGGAAGCGGTAATCAAAAAACTACCCAGGAACAAAACCCCCGGGCCATATGGATTTACCTCAAAATTTTATCAGACATACAGAGAACACATAATACCCATTTCTCCTTAAAGTTTTCCAAAAAATAGAAGAGGGAATATTCCCAAACTCATTCTATGAAGCCAACATCACCCCAATACCAAAACCAGGCAAAGACTCCACCAAAAAAGAAAATTACAGACCAGTATCTCTGATGAACGTAGATGCAAAAATACTCAACAAAACATTAGTGAACTGAACTCAAAAATACATCGAAAGGGCATAAGAGCAAGATGGCAGCGTGGGTACAGCAGCGGAAATCTCCTCCCCAAACCACATATATTTTTGAAACTACAACGAAGACAACTCTTCCTAAAAGAGAGACCAGAAGACACAGGACAACATACAGATCACATCCACACCTGCGAGAACCCAGCGCCTCAGGAAGGGGGTAAGATACAAGCCCCGGCCCGGCGGGACCCGAGCGCCCCACACCCCAGCTCCGGGCGGGAGGAGAGGAGACGGAGCGGGAAGGGAGAGGGAGCCCAGGAATGCTAAATAGCCAGCCCTAGCCATCCGCACCAGAGCGCAGACACAGTGCATGCATGGGGTACTGGAAATTAGGGAAACAGGACAATAAGATCTGTAAGTGGGTCCCCGCAGAAGGCGCACCCAGGACAAAGAAAAGCGAATGCTTATTGTAAGTCTTAAAGGGACAGGGACCCCACTGCCAGACGGAAGCATCCTGAGACACTTAGTCCAGCAGCAGGGAATCTGGGGAACTCTGGGCACTCTAACCCCCTGGGCAGCAAGGAGCACGGGGGCACCTCACGGAGATAAATAGCCTCCCGGCCGTGATCCTTCCAACGCAGCTCCACCATATCGGAGCAGCACCCCAAGGCAGGCCACGCCAACAGCAACAGTGGAGATAAACTCCATAGCGGCCGGGCAAGAATCAGAAGCCCAGTCCGCGTGCACCTGCCCAGCACAAGCCACTAGAGGTTGCTGTTCTCCCAGGAGAGGAAGGCCACAAACCAACAAAAATGCAAGTTCTTCCAGCCGTCACTCGTGCCAGCTCTGCAAACTATCTCTATCGCCATGAAAAGGCAAAATTTGAGGCAGACACAGATTACAGAGACAACACCTGAGAAGGAAACACACCTAACCAGTCTTCCTGAAAAAGAATTCAAAACAAAAATCATACACATGCTGACGGAGATGCAGAGAAATATACAAGAGCTAAAGGATGAAGTCCGGAGGGAGATTACAGAAGTGAAACAAACTCTGGAAGGATTTATAAACAGAATGGATAAGACGCAAGAGGCCACTGATGGAATAGAAACCGGAGAACAGGAACGCATAGAAGCTGATGCAAAGAGAGATAAAAGGATCTCCAGGAATGAAACAATATTAAGAGAACTGTGTGAACAATCCAAAAGGAACAATATCTGCATTATAGGGGCACCAGAAGAAGAAGAGAGAGAAAAAGGGATAGAAAGTGTTTTTGAAGAAATAATTGCTGAAAACTTCTTCAAACTGGGGGAGGAAATAATCAAACAGACCACGGAAATACACAGAACTCCCAACAGAAAGGACCCAAGGAGGACAACACCAAGAAACATAATAATTAAAATGGCAAAGATCAAGGACAAGGACAGAGTTTTAAAGGCAGCTAGAGAGGAAAAGGTCACCTATAAAGGAAAACCCATCAGGCTATCATCACACTTCTCAACAGAAACCTTACAGGCCAGAAGAGAATGGCATGATATATTTAATGCCATGAAACAGAAGGGCCTTGAACCAAGGATACTGTATCCAGCACAATTATCACTTAAATGTGAAGGAGGGTTTAAACAATTCCCAGACAAGCAAAAGTTGAGGGAACTTGCCTCCCACAAACCACCTCTACAGGGTATTCCAGAGGGACTACTCTAGACAGGAGCACTCCTAAGACTAAACAGATGTCACCAGAGAAAATAAAATCACAGCAAAGAAAGCAGACCAACCAAATACTAACTAAAGGCAAAAAATAAAATCAACTACCCACTAAAAGCAGTTAAAGGAAACACAAAAGAGCACAGAATAAAACAACCAACATATAAAGAATGGAAGAGGAGGAATAAGAAGGGAGAGAAGAAAAGAATCTCCAGACAGTGTATATAACAGCTCAATAAGCGAGCTAAGTTAGGCACTAATATACTAAAGAAGCTAACCTTGAACCTTTGGTAACCACGAATTTAAAGCCTGCAATGGCAATAAGTACATATCTTTCAATAGTCACCCTAAATGTAAATGGACTGAATGCACCAATCAAAAGACACAGAGTAATAGAATGGATAAAAAAGCAAGACCCATCTATATGCTGCTTACAAGAAACTCACCTCAAACCCAAAGACATGCACAGACTAAAAGTCAAGGGATGGAAAAACATATTTCAGGCAAACAACAGAGAGAAGAAAGCAGGGGTTGCAATACTAGTATCAGACAAAATAGACTTCAAAACAAAGAAAGTAACAAGAGACGAAGAAGGACATTACATATGATAAAGGGCTCAGTCCAAAAAGAGGATATAACCATTATAAATATCTATGCACCCAACACAGGAGCACCAGCATATGTGAAACAAATACTAACAGAACTAAAGGGGGAAATAGAATGCAATGCATTCATTTTAGGAGACTTCAACACGCCACTCACCCCAAAGGATAGATCCATTGGACAGAAAATAAGTTAAGGACACAGAGGCACTGAACAACACACTAGAACAGATGGACCTAATAGACATCTATAGAACTCTACATCCAAACGCAACAGGATATACATTCTTCTCAAGTGCACATGGAACATTCTCCAGAATAGACCACATACTAGCCCACAAAAAGAGCCTCAGTAAACTCCAAAAGATTGAAATTCTACCAACCAACTTTTCAGACCACAAAGGTATAAAACTAGAAATAAATTCTACAAACAAAACAAAAAAGGCTCACAAACACATGGAGGCTTAACAACATGCTCCTAAATAAACAATGGATCAACGAACAAATTAAAATAGAGATCAAGGAATATATGGAAACAAATGACAACAACAACACAAAGCCCCAACATCACACTGAACAGCGAGAAGCTGAAAGCTTTTCCTCTGAGATCTGGAACAAGACAGGGATGCCCAATCTCCCCACTGTTATTCAATATATAGTACTGGAGGTCCTAGCCAACAGCAATTAGACAAAACAAAGAAATACAGGGTATCCAGATCAGCAAAGAAGAAGTTAAACTGTCACTATTTGCAGATGACATGATACTGTACATAAAAAACCCTAAAGAGTCCACTCCAAAACTACTAGAACTGATATCAGAATACAACAAAGTTGCAGGATACAAAATTCACACACAGAAATCTGTGGCTTTCCTATACACTAACGATGAACCAATAGAAAGAGAAATCAGGAAAACAATTCCATTCACAATTGCATCAAAAAGAATGAAATACCTAGAAATAAACCTAACAAGGAAGTAAAAGACCTGTACCCTGAAAACTAAAAGACACTCTTAAGAGAAATTAAAGAGGACACTAAGAAATGGAAAGTCATCCCATGCTCTTGGCTAGAAAGAATTAGTATCATCAAAATGGCCATCCTGCCAAAAGCAATATACAGATTCGATGCAATCCCTATCAGATTACCAACAACATTCTTCAACGAACTACAACAAATAGTTCAAAAATTCATATGGAAACACCAAACACCCTGAATAGCCAAAGCAATCCTAAGAAGGAAGAATAAAGTGGGGGGGATCTCGCCCCCCAACTTCAAGCTCTACGACGAAGCCACAGTAATCAAGACAATTTGGTACTGGCACAAGAACAGAGCCACAGACGAGCAGAACAGAATAGAGACTCCAGACATTAACTCAAACATATATGGTCAATTAATATACGATAAAGGAGCCAATGGACATACAATGGGGAAATGACAGTATCTTCAACAAATGGTGCTGGCAAAACTGGACAGCCACATAAAAGAGAATGAAACTGAGTCACTGTCTAACCCCATACACAAAAGTAAATTCAAAATGGATCGAAGACCTGAATGTAAGTCATGAAACCATAAAACTCCTAGAAAAAAACATAGGCAAAAATCTCTTGGACATAAACATGAGTGACTTGTTCATAAACATACCTCCCCAGGGAAGGGAAACAAAAGCCAAAATGAAATAGTGGGACTATATCAAGCTGAAAAGCTTCTGTACAGCAAAGTACACCATCAATACAACAAAAAGGTACTCTACAGTATTGGAGAATATACTCAAAAATGACAGATCCGATAAACAGTGGACATCCAAAATATATAAAGAGCTCAACAAACAAAAAGCAAGTAATCCAATTAAAAAATGGGCAGGCAGAGGAGCTCAATACACAGTTCTCTAAAGAAGAAATTCAGATGGCCAACAGACACATGAAAAAATTCTCCACATCGGTAGTCATCAGAGAAATGCAAATTAAAACCACAATGAGATATCACCTCACACCAGTAAGGATCACCACCATCCAAAAGACAGACAACAACAAATGTTGGCGAGTTTGTGGAGAAAGGGAATCCTCCTACACTGCTGGTGGGAATGTAAATTAGTTCAACCATTGTGGAAAGCAGTATGGAGGTTCCTCAAAAAGCTCAAAATAGACATACCATTTGACCCAGGGATTCCACTTCTAGGAATTTACCCTGCAGCAGCCCAGTTTGAAAAAGACAGATGCACTCCTATGTTTATCGCAGCATTATTTACAATAGCCAAGGAATGGAAGCAACCTAAGTGTCCATCAGGAGATGAATGGATAAAGAAGAGGCAGTACATATACACAATGGAATACCATTCAGCCATAAGAAGAAAACAAATCCTACCATTTCCATCAACATGGATGGAGCTATAGGGTATTATACTCAGTGAAATGAGCCAGGCGGAGAAAGACAAGTATCAAATGATTTCACTCATATGTGGAGTATAAGAATAACAAAAAATGGAAGGAACAAAACAGCAGCAGAATCACAGAACCCAAGAAGGGACTAACAGTTACAAAAGGGAAGGGGACTACGGAGGATGGGTGGGAAGGGAGGGATAAGGGCGGGGAAAAAGAAACGGGTCATATTGATTAGCATTTATAATGTAGGGAGGGAGGGATAAGGAGAAGGCTTTGCAACACAGGGAAGACAAGTACTGGTTCCACAGCATCTTACTACGCTGATGAACAGTGACCGTAATGGGGTTTGTAGTGGGGACTTGTAAAGGGGGGAGCGTAGTGAACATAATATTCTTCATGTAATTGTAGATTACTGATAATAAAATGTTAAAAGATGATAAAAAAAGAAGAAGGAAATCCAGTTTAAAAAGTACAGTAGGGACACAGCTATCAATTATCACGGTAAAGGGAAAGACTTTAAATGCTCCAATCAGAAGACACAGGGTTGAGTGAAGGGATGAAAACTCAAGATCATCTACATTCTCCCTTACAGGAGACTCACTTGAGATCCAAGAACACAAACTACAAGCTGAAGGGGTGGGGACAGATACCCTACACAAGTCAAACTGAAAAAAGAAAAAAAAAAGGATTCTGCTTAAGTACCAAGAGAGACAGTCGGTAGAAAATAGCCCTTCCAGCCACTGTGAATTCTTTTTGTTTGCTTTTAGCAGTATCCAGTCATAGATTTAGTGGTACAACGATGTCCTTCTCATTTTTTCTCTTATCAACAACTGAATTGCTGTACTAATATGTGTCTGGGCTTTTGAAATCAGTGGATTTTATGATATTTACAAATGTTAAGAAGTAATAACTAAATAAAGAGGGAAGTCTGGACACTCAAATAAACACGTCACTGAACAACACACACTTTGCTCTCAACTGCTCCCATCTAGAACTTGGTGTCCCTTTTTATTTGTTCCTCCTCCTATCAGCGCTGATGCTGATAACCCTCAAACATGGTGGTGAGCAAAGCACCAGGTTCACTTTTCTGTCTACAACTGGCCCAGAGGAAGGATACTTGTGGTCTTCAGGGAGCAGTTAGTCAATGAATGTGGCTAGAATACAGTCAGCAAGTGACAAGGAGGTAAAAGAGGACACAGGACAGAGATATGGGTTGAATTCCCGGCACCACCATTGACTGGTTTTGTAAGCACACGCAGTTGACTCAAACTGGAAGTGTCTCAGTGAACCCACGGCTCTAAGGCCTAGTTACCTGGCAAGATTTCTGGAAACATAATGTAGGGAAGTGATATATAAGCTATGTTGTTAACTGTCCTGTACATAAGGATAGATGGGGAGACAAAAAGATGATGATAGATGATAGATAGATAGATAGACAGGCAGACAGAAAGACAGATAGATAGACAGATAGATAGATAGATAGATGACTAGAAAGATAGATGGATGATAGATAGATAGATAGATAGCTATAAATACATATCGATTAAAACAAAGCTATCGCTCATAACCAGGAGGGCAATGATGAAAGCACAGAGAGGAACTACAAACAATATAGAAGAAATCCAGTTTAAAAGTGCAATAAGGACAAAGCTCTCAATTATCAGAATAAAAGGACAGACTTTAAATGCTCCAATCAAAAGACACAGGGTTAAAAGAAGAGATGAAAACTGAAGACCACCTGCATGCTCCCTCACAGGAGACTCACTTGAGATCCAAGGACACAGACAAACTACAAGTCGAAGGGGTGGGGAAAGGTACCCTACACAAGTGAAACTGAAAAAAGAGAAAAAAAAAAGAAGATGGGTTGATGGGATTGAAGACCGCGGCGTGAGAGGGGAAGCAGAAACCTCCTCCCAAAACCAAAACCACACACATACGTACAACATTACAACATGGAAATAGAACAACTACACCAAATCCTAGAAGAGCAGCAGGGAAGAAGGCTGCTGTGGCAGGCTGTCACCTCAAGGAAAAGGGTGACATACCAAAGCCTGTGATCCAGAGGGACCCCAAAGCCCTTCCCGCACCCGAGCTCACAGGGGGGAGGATGAAAAACAGAACCAGGGAGGGCGGTGGAGGCCTAGGACTGCTGAACAGCCAGCCCTGGAGGTGTGCTCTGGGAGCACAAACCTACCGTACACGTGGTGCGCTCTGGAGGATCGGTGGGCTTGGAAAGTGAAGACAGGCAGAAGACTTCAAGAGACTTGAGATTCCAGCCACTTGTGGGACAACACAGGGATCCACATCTGGCCACTGTGGGACAAAAGAAAGGTGGGCAGTCTGAGAGACTTCCTAACAGCGAGAGAACTGCTAAAGGGGCAAGGCTTCCACAGAGCTTGCCACTCAGGAGAAAGGACAGGTGCGCTCAGGAGAAAGGACAGGTGCACTCAGGAGAAAGGACAGGTGCGCCAAACTGCCCGGGTGCACTCTGCCCGGCAGGCGGGGGAACTTCAAGGAGCCTCGGGGGCTCCATCCACCTGGCTGGCCTCGCAGCTCCGAGGCCCCCTACTGTGCTGTGACTGATACACGGACTGCCTCCCTGCCAACACTGGCCTGCAAACTGGCCACCCCCACCATCGCACTGGGCCAGCGAGAGGACGGCCTCATGAACGGCAGCTTATCCCTGCGTGCTCCACAAACTGGCCCTGGCAGTGGAGACGGGCACTGCGGCCGGGAAGCAGGAAAGACCTCTTTCCTCTCGGCAGGGGAGGGCACCGACGCCAACTCCCCTGTGACCCCTGACATCCCCCCAAGGGCTGAGCAGCTCCAGAGAGTAAAGCTTCTTGGAGGTACAGGGCCTCACCTACAAACATGAACCTTCAAAGGAACCTGGGAACTGGACTCAAATCAGTCTTCCTGAAAAAGAGATCTCAAAATAAACATCAGGAACATGCTCACGGAGCTACAGAAAAAAAACTGCCCCTGTCTCTTGAGCGCAATTATCTCTCTCGCTCTGTACCAGGAGCTCTGCTGAGGAGGCCCTGTTCTGAGAGGGATGCTGCAACAGCCCAGCAGGAATGGCAGAGCTCTCGGGTCCACCCCGGCCAGTGCCAAGACAGTCCCACAGGGGCTCTGACTGAACTGCAAATGGGGGACGCCGCACACCTAACTCCACAGGAAAGACAACAGTGCCGCATGCTAGCCTTCCCATTAATGGCTAGTGGCTACGTGGCTCCACCGATACCAGGTGATGTCAACACCCCGGACTTTATCTCCTTGGCAATCATTTTTCCCTATGACACTTGAAAGCAGCACATGGAAAGATACAACCTACCAGTCTCCACACCATCTCACTTCTCAGCATAGGCTCAATGTTCCTGTATCACAGCTTCTCCTCTTCATTCCAGTTTTCTCGGCCGGTTAGCATTCTGGGGAAAAAAAAAAATTAGTCAGATTTGGAATGAAATGCCAGGGGGTATAAGATTCTATTTCAACACCATCAGTAGAACAAAAAGACATCCTACAGTATTGGAGAATATATTCATAGATGACATATTGGATAAGGGGTTGTCATCCAAAATATAAGAGCTCATGCACATCAACACACAAAAAGCAAATAATCCAATTACAAAATGGGCAGAGAATCTGAACAGACACTTCTCCAAAGAGGCAATTTCAGGTGGCCAACAGGCACATGAAAAGACGCTCCGCATCACTAATCAGAGACCTGCACATTAAAACCATAATGGGGTATCACCTCACAGCAGTTAGGATGGCCACAATCCAAAAGACAGACAACAACAGATGTCAGCGAGAGTGTGGAGAAAAGGGAACCCACCTACACTGCTGGTGGGAATGTCAGTCAGTTCAACCATTGTGGAAAGCAGTATGGAGGTTCCCCCCAAAAAAACAAAAAAACAGAAATACCATTTGACCCAGGAATTCCTCTCCTAGGAATTTACACTAAGAATGCAGGAGCCCAGTCTGAAAGAGACATGCGCCCCTATGTTGATCACAGCACTATGTACAATAGCCAAGAAATGGAAGCAACCTACGTGTCCACCAGGAGATGAATGGATAAAGAAGAGGTGGTACATATACACACTATGGAGTATCATTCAGACATAAGAAGGAAACAAATCCTACCACCATTTCCAACAACACAGATGGAGCTAGAGGGTTTTATGCTCAGTGAAATAAGCCAGGTGGAGAAAGACAAGTATCAAAGGATTTCACTCTTCTGTGGAGTATGAGAACAAAGCAAAAATGGAAGGAACAAGACAGCAGCAGACTCACAGAAACCAAGAATGGACTAACAGTTACCAAAGGGAAAAGGACCTGGTAGGATAGGTGGGAAGGGAGGGATAAGGGGGTAAAGGGGGCATTACAATCCGCACACATAATGTAGGGGGTGGGGGACCACGGCGAAGGCAGTATAACACACAGAAGACAAGTAGTGATTCTATATCATCTTACTACACTGATGGACAGCAACTATAATGGGGTACGGGGAGCGGATTTGATAATGGTGGGGGAGGGGTGCAGAGGGGGAGCCTAGTAACCATAATGTTCTCATGTAATTGTCCATTACTGACACCACAAAAAAAAAGATTCTGTTTAAGTCCCCAGGGAGACAGTCAGTAGAAAATAGCCCTTCCAACCACCGTGGATTCTTTGTTTGGTTTTGGCAGTGCCCACTAATAGATTCAGTGGTACAGCAAGGCCCTTCTCATTCTTTCTCACCTCAACAACTGAATTGCTACAATAATATGTGTCTGGGCTTTGGAAATCAGTGGATTTTATGATGTTTATGAATGTAAAGAAGTAATAACCGGATAAAGAGGGAAGTTTGGATACTCAACTAAACACGTCACTCCACAACACACTCTTTGCTCCCAACTGCTCCTGTCTAGAACTTGGTGTTCCTTTTTATTTGTCCCTCCTCCTATCAGTGGTGACGCCGATGTCCCTCAAACATGGTGGTGAGCAAAGCACCAAGTTTACTCTTCTGTCTACAACAGGCCTGTGGTACAGGTCCTCTCAGATCTCAGAGGAAAAGCAGTAGCAGCAGGAGAAAACCCAAAGACATAGAAATAAAAGACGGTACAGTACAATGAAAACTGACACAATGAAGGCAAGAGAAAAGAGACTTCTGAGACCCATACTTAATTCCTTCAGAGACATGAAAGAAGCCGCCCCCATGCAACAAAACTACACCACTATGGAAAAAGCACAGGCGGAGAACAAGAAGAGATCTGGAATCTTACCCCACTGGGCCAGAGAGAGGAGTCATCACAGCAGCATTAGCAGCAGCATGTGGGGCCTGCCCCACATGCTCTGCGCTTGTCGCTGTTAAAGATAAGATTGTGGGCTCGGCTCGCTGGGCCTCTCCCTAAGCACCTGGGGGTAATACACTGCAGGGACTGAGGGGTAGTCGGTGGCATCTCGCCCACATTTATATTCCACATGGTCTGGAACATAACAAATGGTTGGCAAAGGAGCGAGCAGCACCAGGTACCACTGAACGGGCAGCTGAGCTCTGAAGCCGAGTCCAGCCATTCACTGTCACCACTGTTCAACAGATCCCATTACCTGAAGAGTGATGTGCACGAGCTTACACATTCACACTTGATAAGGGAGGTTCTCGCCAAGTACGGAGAAGGGAGAAGAGGGCACGCCTAAGTAAGAGTGCACGGGAAGCCTCCAAGAGGAGGTGACTAGAGAGGTGGGTCTTCAACGATCCATGTTCTTCTGCTGGGGTGAAATGTCTTAAAAACCAGAGGTAAGCGGTGGGAACCCCCAGAGGAAATAATTCAGAGACAAAAAGGCACAAGAAAGGATCTTTTCAAGGAGCAGGGAGCTTGGCTCATAGGGATGGACATGTAGACAAAGTTGAGGCCAGACCGTGAGTTGGGGCTGGAGAATTTCACATTTTATTCTGTAACAATGGCAGTGCTTCCACAGTAATAAAACAGTGAGCACGCAGGGACTAGGTCCACCAGGAAAGACCTGAGAAACTAGAAGCAGGGTTACTGACATGGGACACGGGCTTCACAGGTTATAACATAAAGGATGAACTGTCAGGATTGGGAATGGACAGGTTGACTGCTGAGAGGAGGCAAGGTTGCCCCACAAGCTTCCAGCTTGGCTGACGGGCAAGAACGGTGACACCATCGAGACGAAGAGTCTAAAGGAGATGCATTCAAAAACAAAAAGTGTTTCCCAGTTTACTGTGTTGTGTTATTCACGTACGAGACACAGGCCCCCAAAACTAGACCAGAGAGAAAATTTGGGCGGCCAGGCCCAGTCAGAATGCAGGATGTGTGGCTATGCTGAGACCTGGTGGTCCCTGACCTACACTTTCTGTGAGAAGCAAAGAAAGAACCTGCCCGCTAGCTAGGAAGGCAAGTCATGGGGTCTGCGCCCTCCTCAGAAGTCAGCCGCCTGGCTGGCCATGGCCGAGAAGCCATGCCTGGCTCCAGGTGTCCCAGAGGAGCTGGGAAGGCCCGGGAAAGGACGGGCCGTGCCCTGGGCAGCCTCCGGGTGGCTCCGGGCTGGGCTGTGAGCAGGCCCTGGCCTCCGGGACTGCGGGGACACGGCACTGGCCGCCTGCCGCACCCCAGGTGCCGAGCCCATGCAGAGCCGGCACCCAGGTGGGCTGAGCTCTGACAGACGTGGGTACTGCAGCCCTCGACGGTCTGCATGGTGGCCTCGTTGGTCCGAACACCTGCATGGCCCTCAGCAGGCAGTCTCGGGGTCTAGGGATTCTACTGGGGTTGGCCTTGGGGCCGTGCCATGGCATTGGCCCAGGGTCTCCTCTGGGCGGGGCCAGTGTGCTCAAGGCAGTGGGGGCTTGGTGATGCGGCCCCTGGGTGACATCACAGTGGCCCAGGCCGCTTTGTGATGTGTCCCCTAGCTGACATACATATCAGGCTCGCCCTAGCTGGGCAGCTCAGTGCATGCTTGGCCTGAGAAGGAGTTAGTGGCAAAGGAGACCCTCTCCCTAGCTTCAGACCCTTTCCTCAGATCGTTTGGCGCACACCACAACCCATTTTTCCATGTGGACAGTTTCCTCCTTCCTAAGGTTCGTGCCCCACCCCACCTGCCGCCTCCCCAGCCCCACCTTCTTCATCTGCTGGTCCTTCCCTTCCCTAGGACGCTACCCCCTCCCCTCCTGCCAGGGAGCACCCTGCACCTGCCCATTGCCCTGGTCACAGGCTGTTCCACCGGGATCCTGTGCCTTTAGCAGCTGTCTTTTCCCACTTTTCCCAGCAGAGTTCCCACTTCCCCGGGGAGCAGTCCTGGGCCTCTGGACCATCCTAGGCTCCCAGCAGATGGCTGGAGAGAGACAACCCAGACGAGCTCCTCCTCTACAGGGCACACAGGCACCACTACCAGCCCGCCTCGAGGTGTCCTGCCTCTGCAAAATCGCCATCCAGAGTCAGCCACCAGACAAGGCCATGGGCAGCACAAGTGCCGGCCCGATTGCTGCCTCTGACACTCAAGACGAGCCACTGGACACGACGCCACCGTCGCTGGCCTTCATCTTCCAGTCCCCCCCCGGCGCCACACCAGACGTCCACCACGCGGGCGGTCATCGTCCGGTCTCCCCTGGACCCATACGATGCCGTGGGAGGCACAGACGATGGCCTTGGCCCTACCCGGAAGTCGGACTAGGACCCGATGGGCATGCCACCGCCCTCAGGAAAAGTCACCTACTCATCCCCCCAGGCCCCAGACGACGCCGTGGGCAGCACAAGCACCGGCCCAAAGGCTCACTCTGACCCTCAAGGCGAGCCGATGGACACGACGCCACTCTCGCTGGCCGTCATCTTCCGGTCCCCACCAGGCCCCACACGAGGCTTTGGGCAGCACCACCGCTGGCCTCCTACGCACCTCAGACACCCACCGCGCGGGTGGTCATCGTCCAGTCTCCCCTGGACCCACACGATGCCAGGGGAGGCACAGACGACAGCCTCGGCCCTACCCGCAACTCGGGCTAGGACCCGATGGGCACACCACCGCCCTCGGGAAAGGCATCTACAACTGCCCCCCCGGGCCACAGACGACGCTGTGGGCAGTACAAGCACCAGCCGGGAGGCCGATGCTGATACTCAAGACAATCCGATGGACATGACACCACCCTCACTGGCCGTCATCTTCTGGTACCCCCCGGCTTCACACAAGGCCGAGGGCAGCACAAGCGCCGGCCTAAAGGCCAACACTGACACTCAAGACGAGCCGATGGACAGAACACCACCTTCGCTGACCGTCATCTTCCGGTCACCCCAAGCCCCACTGAGGCTGTGGACGGCACCACCACCGGCCCGAAGGCTGACTATGACACACAAGATGAACCAGTGGACACGACGCCATCCCAGCTGGCCGTCATCTTCCGGTCCCCGCCGGCCACACACAAGGCCGTGGGCGGCAGCACCGTGGGCCTCCTGCGCACCTCAGATGCCCACCACACGGGCGGTCATCGTCCAGTCTCCCCTGGCCCCATACATTCCGTGGGAGGCACAGCCGACGGCCTCGGCCCTACCCCTAACTCGGACTCCGACCCGGCGGACACGCCACAGCCCTCGCCAACGGCACCCACAGGTCTCCCCCGGCTTCAGACAAGGCCTATGTCCATTTATAGGGGCTTCACATCCTCCTGTCCATGTAACAAAATCTTTCCCAGAATACGTGTGTATATTATATATTCACACTAAACCCTGTTCTTGCTAGTACGCCTCTGCTCTGTTTACTCTTTTGACTCGGCGACAGAGGAAGAACACACATACATGAGTGATAATGTTCTGAGCCACACTTAACTATGCAACATGTTCCATGCCCCAGTGACTGGGATGTGGAAGTAGCCACGTTTTATGACTGTGCGTGCTCACCACGAGGTCTGTGTGCTGAGTGTTTAATGGATGACGACCCAGGGGGAGGCAAGTCCAGAGGAAGGAGACCGGGTTTGCTTATGTGGCCCCTTCCCTCTTCTCTCCCACTGCTCTGAGCTCACCGGAAGCTAGGGAGTCCCTGCTGTGACACAGGAAACCACTCTCATCATTTTGGTTTTCAAACATGTTTAATTCTGTATGTGTGTGTCTTGTGTAACTTAGACTTTGGCCGATCATCCTCACACATTCCCACTTCCCCATGAGAGAATGCATTTGGCATCCAGGTCCTCGAGGCTGGAGGAATGACAGAAGGAAGTGCTTCTGCCTGCTGCAAGATGACTGAAAATTTAAGCTTGCTTAGAATTTATCAAGTAGCTTAGTAATACAAGAAAAGGTCCTCTTTAATGACTGGCTGGCCTGACTCTAACCTAAACTGCTAAAATGTCAAACCACGTTGAGTTACAACTGTGCCCGCTTCTCGCTGACCCTAGAGTCTGCAGGGTCTTCACCAGACTTAATACACGCAGAATTCCTAACTTGCGGAGACCACATTCTAGTTGGAGGGGAGGAAAGAGACAATGAACATCTGTAAGTTTTCCAGTAGCTTAGCCGGTAACAAACACTATGAAGAATAAAAAGCAGGATATGGAAGACTACAATTATAGGCAGAGAAAAGCAGGGCTTTCAAAATAAACAGTGGACAGGGTAAGCCTTACCATGGAGGTGGGACTTGAACAGTCTAGAAGGAGGTGACTGAACCAGGTATCTGAGGGAAAAGCATTCCATACAATGGGATAAATTACTGAAAAAGCCAAGAGGAAGGATACATGTGCTCTTCAGGGAGCAGTCAGTCAACAAATGCGGCTAGAATACAGTCAGCAAGGACGGAAAAGAGGACCAGGGACAGAGATATGAGTTGAAGTCCCTGCACCACTATTTACTAGTTTCGTAATCACATTCTGTTGACTCGACGTGCAACTGTCTCAGTGAACCCAGTGCTGTCTCTAGTTACCTTGCAAGTTTTTGGAAACATAAGTAGGGAATTGACATATAAGCCATCTTGTTAACTGTTCTGTACATAAGGATAGATGGGTAGACAAAAAGATGATTACAGATAGATACATAGATACATAGATTGATAGATGATAGACTAGATAGGATAGATGATAGGTACAGATAGATAGAATAGATAGATGATAGACAGATAGATAGCCATGTTGTTAACTGTTCTGTACATAAGGATAGATGGGTAGACAAAAAGATGATGATAGGCAGATGACAGGTGATAGATGATAGATTAGATAGATATAGATAGATTAGATAGATGATATATATTCATAGATTAGATGAATAGATTGACAGAGAGATGATAGATAAAATATATACAGATGACAGCAGATAGACGATAGACTAGATAGGATAGTTGATATAGGTAGGTTAGATAGATTAGACAGATAGATGATAGATATTGATAGATTAGGTAGACAATAGATAGATGATAGATACAGAGTTATGGCTAGATTAGACAGATAGATGATAGATATTGACAGATTAGGTAGACAATAGATAGATGATAGATACAGAGTTATGGACTGAGTTTTTGGGCCCTCCCCTCACCATCTCCCGCTCCTCCTAACCCCCTGCCACCACCACCACACACACACACACACACACACACACACACACACACACACACACAAATTCATATTTGAATTGAGTCAGAGTTGAAGTCCTAACCCCCACTCTCATGGTATTGGGAGGTGGGGCCTTTAGAAGTAATCAGGTTCAGAAGATATCATGAGGGTGTGGGTGCAGCTGCCATTACGCAATCAGTACTATTAAGAGGAACAGAGGACGGAGCTTTCTCCCTCGACCCTGTGAGGACACAGCAGGGATGCAAGCCAGAAGAAGGGACCTCACCAGGAACTGCACCTGCCTTGGTCTTGGACTTCCACTTCCAGAACAGCGAGAAATCGGTGTCTATGGATTAAGCCCCCACTCAATGACAGTCTGGTTATCCACTTGAGTAGACTAACATAGATATGTAGGTAAACAGAGACGGACTTAGACGATGGATGGAGAGAGCCTACGCATAGATATTTGTGCTCAGGTGTCTGCATAGGTATCTGTGCCCATCCACCTCTGCACTTTGAAGTCTGCTCCCTATGGGGGGAACACCAGGAGCACAACTTATGCACTTTTTTTTTTTAAGTGTGGGCTGCAGTTTCTGATAACTGGGGTCTCCGTTAAGTCTCAGCCGTGTGTGTGTATGTGCGTGTGTGTGTACACCACTCCCTCTATCAGTCTACAATCACAGGAGATACAAAAGTAACAAAGGAACGCAGGACAGAGCAAACATCTTGCAAACTGTGACCAGAAAGAGCAAAAATTTCCACAAGCCTCTGGGGATATCTTTGCCAAGTGTTTCTATGCAATTTTAGAAAGATTTTGCTGGAAATGTTGCTGGGACCACTCTGAACCATCAAGTTAGTTAAGGTAAGGAGTCAGGACAGGAGAGCAGCAAAGAGCACCCACAGTGTGTCTCCTATGTATCAGGCCTAGGTATACAGGCTGTAATTCTACTACATCACTTCATCTCACCATGGCTGACGTGGGATGACCTTATGCACCACCTATATCCATGAGTAAAAAGTTACTTCAGAATCACTTCCCTTAACAGAAAATAAATAAATGCAGGGACATAAACATTCCTAGAATTCCTGCCACCATCACCCAACTCTTTATGCTCAGCACCCTTTTCATACGAACAGAACATAGCTCTACATGCTACTATTCCATTTCAGATAGACCTCACTCACATCTAAATGCACTGAAACTCCACCTCCACCTTGACAGCAGAGGGGAGCAGTTTCCCCACAAGCTAGCTGGCCTGCCGCCTCAGCAAGCCCATGGGCCACTGGCCCACAACAGCCCCGCCTGTCACCAAAATGTAGTTCCTTTAACCTGTGACTACGCATGCTCTCTGGAGATGGGCAGCCAAGCAGGGCCGCCGACGTGACATGGTACTCCCTGTGTGGGGCCTTGGATCCGCCCCACAGCTCACACAGCCTCCCCAGCAAGGCCGGCCCCGGGGCAGAGCAGCTGGAGGGCCCCAGCCTGCACTGATTTAAGAGTCCAGCCCGCCATCCACACCCAGCATCCACACCCAGCAGACCACACCCAGATACCCAGGAGATATGCCCACCCACAGCCACTCCTCTCAAGACCCAAAGACACAGCTAAGTCACAGAAACAAACACAAGGAATCAAGACTTATATGGAGACAGAGGAATGCATGTGTGCCTAGTGACAAAATTGAGAAAATGACTAGATGAAATTGAGTAAAGAAATCTACCTGATACAGAGTTCAAGGCTATGGTTACACATGTACTCATGAGACTTGAGAGAAAAAGCAGGTGAACTTGGTGAGGACGTCCACAGAGGGACAGCAAACATGGCAAAGAACCAATCAAAGCTGAAGAGCAGAACTGAAAAGGAAAATACACTGATGGGAACCAATGACAGATGCGAGGATGCAGAATGGACCAGCCACCCGGAAGACAGTCTCACAGGGACATTCTAGTTGACAGCAACGAGAAACAGTACTTTTCAAGCATGAGGATGGTTTAAGGGACGACTACCAGAACATCAAGCACACAGACATTTGTGAGACAGGATTTCTGGAAGGAGAAAGGAATGTCCTGTATACTCATCTAAAGAAGGAATAGCTTGAAACTTTCCCAATCTGTGAAACAAAACAGATACCTAGGCCCAGGAATCATAAGGAACCCCAAACAGGAGGAACCCAAGGAAGCCACACCAAGACCCATTAACAATGAATATGTGCAAGGGTCAAGAAAAAGAACTGTAAAGGCAGCAAAGGAATGATGCTGGGGTAACTGCATCATTCTGTCAAGATGACTGTTCAGCAAAAACCTCTATGGGCCAGAAGAAAGCAGCAGGATATATTCAGTTTTGGGAGGAAAGGAGCTCCACTCAAGAACCCTCTACCCAGCAAGCTTATCCAGAGTTGAAGAACAGATGAATAGTTTCCTCAGCAGGAAAAGGTTAGTAGGAAGGTTCAAAGACAAAACTAGGAAATCCATCTTATGTAACAAATTGGGTAAGGAAATCTTCCTAAAAAGCAGGCAATCGTATGCACAAAACATGGGTGAGAGGCTGCAACCATTACTGCCATTAGAATGTACAGGAACTTAGATGGCCATCCATTTCTTATAGACCACTCTACACTTAGGATATCATAGGTGAACCTCATGATACTCACAAACCAAAAATCTTGAGTGGATACACACAAAAAAATAAAGAGGAAAAGTCTAACAGTAAACAAAGGTATCGCTCATAACCAGGAGAGCAATGATGAAATTAGAGAGAACTACAACCAAAAAGAAGAAATCAAATTTACAAAGTGCAATAAGGACACAACTATCAATTATCACAGTAAATGGAAAGACTTAAAATGCTCCAATCAAAAGACACAGGACGAATGAATGGATGAAAACTCAAGACCATCTACATACTCCCTACAGGAGACTCACTTGAGATCCAAGGAGAGAAACAAACTACAAGATGAAGGGAGGTGGGAAAAGGTAACCTAAACAAGTGAATCTGAAAAAAGTAACAATGGTTTGATGGGATTAAAGATGGCAGCATGAGAGTTGAGGAAGAGACCTCCGAAAACCACATACATATAATATGAAAATACAACAACTATACCAAATCCTGGAAGAACAATAGGAAAGAAAGCTTCAGCAAACTGTCTACACTTGGGGAGACCAGCAGACCTCAATGAGAATGGGGATGTACCAAAGCCGTGATCCAGTGGGACCCAAACCTTTCCCCCACCCGAGCTCACTGGACTGGGAAGGGGCTGGATACCTAGGACTGCTGAACACCCAGCCCTGGAGATCTGCTATGGGAGTACAAACCTACCTTACACAGTGCTCTGGAGATCAGTGGGGTTGGAAAGCTAAGACAAGTGGAATACTTTGAGAGACTGAGATTCCAGCCACCTGTGGAACACAGGGGTCCACATCTGGCTGCTCTGGGACAAAAGGAAAGTGGGCAGTCTGAGAGAGACTCCCTACCGGCAAGACAGCTGCTAAAGGGGCAAGGATTGCACAGACCTCGCTGCTCGGGAGAAGGGAAAGATGGAAAATATTGTCTGGGTGCACTCTGCCCAGCAGGTGGGGGAACTTTTAGGAGCTTCAGATGCTCTACCACCCCAGCTGGCTATGCAGCTCTGAGGCCCCCCACCATGATACACAGCCTGCTGCACCTTCTTCCCCACCGGCACCGACTCACAATTCACTACCGAGGCAATCGCACCTGGCTAGCAAGAGGATGGCCCACCCAGAGCAGCTACAAATGCAAATCACAGAGGCCTCTCCCTGCGTGTAAATGGAACTTTTTCAAGAACAGATCATGTACTAGCCCACAAAAAGATCCTCAGTCAATTCAAAAAGACAGAAATTCTACCAGCCTCTCAGGTCAGAAAGGTACGAAAGTAGGAAGAAATTACACAAAGAAAACGAAAAGGCCCACAAACACATGGAGGCTTAATAACATGCTCCTAAATAATCAAAGGATCAATGACCAAATAAAGACAGCGATCAAGCAATATATGGAGACAAATGACAACAATGATTCAACCGCAAAATCTGTGGGACACAGCAAAGGCCGTCCTAAGAGAGAAGTATATTGCAATACAGGCCTACCTCAGGAAAGAGAAACAATTCCATATAAACAGTCTAAACTCACAGTGAAACTAGAAAAAGAAGAACAAATGAGGGCCAAAGTCAGCAGAAGGGACATAAGATTAGAAAACAAATACATAAAATCAAGAAGGATAAAACAATAGAAAGAATCAATGAAAGCAGGAGTTGTTTCTTAAGAGAAAATAAACAAAATAGATAAGCCCCAAGCCAGATTTAACAAGAAAAAAAGGAGTCTACACACACAAGCAGAATCAGAAATGATAAAGGAAGAATCACTATGGACACCACAGAAATACAAAGTATTATTAGAGAATACTATGAAAAATTATATGCTAACAAACTGGATAACCTAGAAGAAATGGACAACTTTCTAGAAAAATACAAACTTTCAAGACTGACTCAAGAAAAACAGAAAATCTGAACAGACCAATTACCAGCAACAAAACTGGATTGGTAATCAAAAAACCACCTAAAGAACAAAACCCCTCATCAGATGCCTAAACCACTGAATTTTATCAAACATTTAGAGAAGACCTAACACCCGTCCTCCTTAGTTTTTCAAAAAGTAGAAGAGGAAGGAATACTCCCAAACTCATTCTACAAAGCCAGCATCACTGTAGTATCAAAACCAGGCAAAGACATCACACACACAAAAAAAATTACACACCAATATCCCTGATGAACATAGATGCAAAAATACTCAACAAAATATTAGCAAACTGAATTCAAAAATATTATCAAAAAGATCATCCACCATGACCAAGTAGCATTTATTCCAGGGATTCGAGGATTGTACAATATTAGAAAATCCATCAACATCATCTGCCACATCAACAAAAAGGACAAAAACCACAAGATCATCTCCATGGATGCTGAAAAAGCACTTGACAAAATTCGACATCCATTCATGATACAAACTCTCAACAAAATGGGTATAGAGGGCAAGTACCTCAACATAGTAAAGGCCATATATGACAAACCCAGAGCCAACATCATACTGAACAGAGAGAAGCTGAAAGCCTTTCCTTTTAAGAACGGGAACAAGACAAGGATTACCACTCTTCACGCTTTTATTCAACATAGGTATGGAGGTCCTCTCCACAGCAATCAGACAACACAAAGAAATAAAGGGCATCCAGATTGGTAAGGAAGAAGTTAAACTCTCACTGTTTGCAGACGACATGATATTGTACATAAAAAACTCTAAATAATCCACTCCAAAACTGCTGGACCTAATATCTGAATTCAGCAAAGTTGCAAGATACAAAATTATTACACAGAAATCTCTTACATTCCTATACACTAACGATAAACGAGCAGAAATAGAAATCAGGAAAACAATTACATTCACATTTACATCAAAAAAGAATAAAATGCCTAGGAATAAACCTAACCAAGAAGTAAAAGACATATACTCTGAAAACTACAAGACACTCATGAGAGAAATTAAAGAAGATACCAATAAATGGAAACACATCCTGTGCTCACGGATAGGAAGAAAAATACTGTCAAAGTGGCCATCTTGCCTAAAGCAATCTACAGATTCAATGCAATCCCTATCAAAATAGCAACAGCATGCTTCAATGAACTACAGCAAATAGCTCTAAAATTTGTATGGAACCATAGAAGACCACGAATAGCCAAAGCAATCCTGAGAACAAAGAATAAAGTGGGGGGGATCATGCTCCCCAATTTCAAGCTCTACTACAAAGCCACAGTAATCAAGACAATTTGGTAAAAGCACAAGAACAGACCCATAGACCAATGGAACAGACTAGAGAACCCAGAAATTAACCCAAACATATATGGTCAATTTATATACAATAAAGGAGTCATGGATACACAATGGGGGAATTACGGCCTCTTCAACAACTAGTGTTGGCAAAACTGGACAGCTACATGCAAGAGAATGAACCTAGATTGTTGTCTAACCCCATACACAAAAGCAAACTCAAAATGGATCAAAGACCTGAATGTAAGTCATGAAACCATAAAACTCTTAGAAGAAAACATAGGCAAAATTCTCTTGAGTATAAACATTAGCAACTTTTTCCTGAACCCATCTCCTCAGGCAAGGTAAACAAAATAAAAAATGAACAAACGGGACTACATCATGTTAAAAAGTTTCTGTACAGCAAAGGGCACCATCAGCAGAACAAAAACGCATCCTACAGTATGGGAGAATATATTTGTAAATGACATGTCCGACAAGGGGTTAACATCCAAAATACATAACTCACACTCCTCAACACCCAAAAAGCAAATAACCCTTTTAAAAAATAGGCGGAGGATATGAACAGACACTTCTCCAAATAAGAAATTCAGATGGCCAACACACACATGAAAAGGTGCTCCACATCGCTAATTATCAGCGAAATACAAATTAAAACCACAATAAAATATCACCTCATATCAATTAGGATGGCCAACATCAAAAGATTAGGAACAACAAATGCTGGCAAGGATGGGGAGAAAGAGGAACCATCCTACACTGCTGGTGGGAATGTAAATTAGTTCAACCATTGTGAAAAGTATTATGGAGGTTCCTCAAAAAACTCAAAATAGAAATACCATGTAATCTGGGAATTCCACTCCTAGGAATTTACACAAAGAAAACAAATTCTCAAATTCAAAAAGACATATGCAAACCCCCCCATGTTTATTGCAGCACTATTTACAATAGCCAAGAAATGGAAGCAACCTAAGTGTCCATCAGTAGATGAATGGATAAAGAAGAGGTGGTAAATATACACAATAAAATACTATTCAACCGTAAGAAAGAAGCAAATCCTACCATTTGCAACAACATGGATGAAGCTAGAGGGTATTATGCTCAGTGAAATAAGCAGGATGGAGGAAGACAAGTACCAAATGATTTCACTCATCTGTGCAGCGTTAACAACCAAGCAAATACTGAGGGAACATAACAGCAACAGACTCACAGAACCCAAGACTGGACTAACGGTTATTACCAAAGGGAAAGGGAGTGGCAAGGGTGGGTGGGAAAGGAGAGAGAAGGGGAATAAGGGGCATTACGATTAGCACCCATAATGTAGTCAGGGGAACGGGGAAGACAGTATAGCACAGAGAAGAGAAGTAGTGACTCTATAGCATCTTAGTACACTGATGGACAGTGATTGCAATGGGGTATGTGGTGGGGACAGGATAATGGGGGGAATCTAGTGAGCACAATGTTGCTCATGTGATTGTATATTAATGATACCAAAATAAAATAAGTAAATATTTGATAAAAGAATAAATGGAAGAAAAAAAAGGGAACACTTGCTGTACAAGAGATTCCAGTATCGGAGAGCTTCACTGGAGAATTCTACCAAACTCTTAAAGAATTAATGTCAATCTTTCTCAAAATCTTCCAAAAAATTGAAGAGCACAGAACACTTCCAAGCTCACTCTATGAGGCCACCATTACCCTGATATCAATCCAGATTAGGATGCCATGAAAAAACACAACTGCAGACCAATATTCTTATTGAAAATAGATGCAAAATTCTCACTATGCTGATGCACAGTGCCTGTAATGGGGTGTGTTGTGGACTTGATAATAAGGGGAATGTAGTAACCACACTGTTGCTCATGTGAAACATTCGTAAGATTATATATCAATGATACCTTAATAAAGAAAATTAAAAATAAAATAGATGAGCATTTTCTAAAAATATTAGTAAACAAAATTCAAGGTCACATTAAAGGGATTTCCCTCATGACCAGCTGACACTTATCCCAAGGAGGCAAGGATGGTTCAATATGCAAATCATATGAGATTAGTAGAAGTAAATGAAAAAAAATCATATCATCTCAGTAGAGTCAGAATAAGCATGCTACAAAATACAATATACTTTTACCGTAAAAACCTGCAAGAAACAGAGCAGAGAAGGAACATCTAATTGTGCCTCTAATTGGAAAAATACAGTGGACAATTTTCTATGATGGAGGAAATGTAGTGGTGCACCGACCACCGGAAAATCTGAATGAAAGAGTAATAGGGATATTGCAGGTTTCTGTAAGTCTGAAATTATCTGAAAACACTCTTCGAAATGACTGTGTTCATACTAAGCCATTAAGCCAATCTGACAGCAAAATATGTTACAGATGAAGAGCTTGAATCACCCCAGATGAACCAAGTTGTAAAGCTAAAGCTAGTCAACCTTGTAAGAAACTGAACATTTAGAAGGCAGTACATGAGTATTGTATTAATGTTACTGTACCTCCAGTGTGATGGATACTTTGTGGAGTCTGGGGAAACACTGAGAACTTTAAATCCCTTTTTCTATCATGATGCCTTTCCTCACCTGGCTACTATGAAAACTCTCTAACCCTTGCCACAGGGCACAGGACAGGGACAAGGGCATTCCCTCTTACCACCCCTCCTCCCATTAAGGCCAATGGCCCCCCAGAACCACTGCACCCTGTCCTCTCCACGAGGCCGATGGAGGACGGAAGCTGGGGTCTCAGCTGTCATTTTGCTTCTTGCGTGGTGCTGCTCTGAGTCTGTTCCTGCAGGTATGACCCAGCAACATGAAGAGAGGGGACTGGAGAGAAAGAGAGAATCACCACTCTGGCTCTGTGGAGGTGGGATTCTCTTAGGACAAATAACCAGGTAAGCAGCAGGAAGGAGTGACATGCATGACCTTGCAGGGAATTTATGCTACAGAGGTATGTGGGCTATGTGATGAAGACTATCCCCTTTGTGCTGCCGTAGGGGACTACATGTAATTGGTGCACTTTGACACAGGTTAACATGACTCAAAAGTTAATATATGGAATATCAAAGAATATACACTAAGCTGAATCCAAATCTTGATACAAAATCATTATAAAATTGTATGCAAATTAGCACTGTGGAATGATATTTTGAGTGACTGGAAATAAATTTTAGGTGTCTCCTGACAATTTTAAGACTCTCCTGAAAACTGACAATTTAATCACGCAGCATGATTATTCACTCATTTTTAAAAAAACAGTGAGAGGATATAAATTTGAATGTATGTTGTATGAATGTAAAACTTTAATAACACACATGGATATACTTTATGAATTTGAAAATTAAAAACAGTAAATTGAAAGTATTTCTGGCTTTAGTACAAATAAGTAAACTTGAAATATTACATTGTGAGATATAATACATACACTCTTTAAATATTTAAGAGAATTTCAATTATTCCAATGTCATAGGAAATTAGCCATTATGAGAACTAATAGAAGGATTGGTAAAAAGCATCTGAATTCCATGGTCAGATACTGTACACAATTCAAGCAGACAATCCCCTGAATGTACACCTACTTCCCCTGTGTGTGAATCTGTGTCAGGCTTCCTCCATGAAAACAATTCCTAAGAAGTAAAACCTACAGCATGCTATAGGTTTTATAGACATAGACACCCTTGTAAAAATAAAGATTCTATACAATAGTTATAAGAAACTAAAACAAAACACATGTTAATAGTCCAGAAAATTTTAGATTCCTTAACTAATTAACAAAACTTCCTCAGGAGTTTTAACATATAAAATACACAGTGCTAAACTCAGAAGCATGGTGGGCACAGATAGACTCCCAAATTTAATGCAACTGATCATGATGAGATCATCATACGAATCATAAGCAAATGGTCAAAAAACAGCTCTAGTGAAAAACCAGGACAGTATGTAATTTCTCGTGCTTATTAGAATGCCTGTTACCTAGCTTACCAATAAAGAATATTAGGTAGAAAATATATTAGAGGAATGTAAAGCTAAAGCAAGGTTTATGTACATTTTTTTCTGAAGCTCAAAATAGACCAAAAAAGTAAAGGAATGAGCATGCTAAAGAGAAACTTGAATTTTCCAATTATTACAAGGAAGCACATAAAAAAGGAAGGAGATTAGAAACATCTCACTGTCATCTCAGAAACCAAGATACACAAAATTAAAGTACCTTCAGACTTTCTTCTTGGAACCTGAGAAAATCTGTTTTCCATAAATGCATCTCATTTAGAAAAAGCAGCCAATGTTTTGGCTCTTAAGCGTTACGGTGATTTCAGTCCTAAAGATGTTTTGTAACTGCACAGGCATTCCCCATCTGAGAAAAGCCCTCAGACATCTCATTGATACAGAAGACTGGGTCCATCAATTATGACCCACAGTATGGGAATCAGAATGTGTAGATTAAGATTAAAGAAAATGGGAGTTTGCAAACCAAGGTAAAGCAAACTAAAATGGCCCCGGACTCTGATTTCCCCCTCAAGGCCACAGACAGACTCTTGACTCATGATTCCTTGACTTGTTTTGCAGGAATTTAGGCCCCACCAGACGCATCACCTCCTGACAATGAGCACATGGACTCCAGCCTCAGGGGAGCCAGAAAGCTGACAGCTAACACTCCTGAAACAGTCCCCTGTCACCTCACCATGAACCCGTCAGAACAATGCCACAAGCATATCACACATCCTGCAACCCTTTCCCATAACCTTTAAAAGCCCTTGCTTATAATATAAGCCAATAGTGAGTGCAGGATTTTAAGCTTTTAGCTATCCATTTTCCTTGCTTGGGGAAAGCCCACCTTCTTTCACCACATCCCAATGTCAGGGTTTGCTTTCATTACTCATGTCAGTGTTTGGCTTTGCTGTATGTTGGCTGAGTGGAAACAGGTTAGTTTCATTTGGTAACAACTTCACCTTAGATGGTTTTAAGCAGCATGCAGTAGGTGGCATGAAAAGACATCATCATATTTTGATCTTCTAAACCTGATTCATGAAATTTGCTCACTCTAATCGTGTATCAAAATAGATAGATGTTCCCTTGATTCATTTATGTATGTTTTAACAAATACATTCACAGAGGTCTGGCAAAGAACATATTAGTGGATGAAGATAATTTTTAAAAATTTTGTTCAACACTAATTCAGGAGAAATCATCAAGCATGATGATAATCTTGTTTGAAAATGACAAGCTACAGGAGATACTAACATACTGATAAGTTAGCTTTTTGAAAGCTAGGAACATTAAAGCATACTAAATTCTGGTTTGGCATCAATAAAATAGAACTCAAAATAATGTTCTGAATTTTAACGTACTTAAACTTCCACTTTTCAGTGGATCTCAATTACTTTAATGTTGGAAAAGTTATACAGGTGAGTGAAGGGACTTAATTAGGGTGTGACTTTTTTCTCTTTGCCTCAGGTTGCTGGGAAGACTGGTTGGTCCCATTTCAATACTAATTCAGGAGAAATCATCAAGCACAATGATAATCCCATTTGAAAATGACAAGCTACAGGGGATATTAACATATTAATAAGTTAGCTTTTCGAAAGCTAGGAAACATTAAAGCATACTAAATTTTATGACTGTGTATATGAGGCTGAATTGGGATTTCTCTACAGAAACAATCCTGAATCAAAATGATACAGAATAATATAAAGTTAATCCTCAGAAACCCTCAGTGAATGAGGAACAATACACATTAATTGTTACAGGGTCAGATCTTTAAAGATGATTCACAGAAGGGTACAAAGCTCTAAGAGCTGGCTCATTCCTCACTTGATCTGCTTCCATAACGCATTTTAAATTCACAAAATATTATTCTTTCTGGGCACACACTATGCCCCAGACCCAGGAGCTATTATATAATCTAACTCTGGTCTTTCATAACAGTTTCATTGTACAGATAACACCAGCCCTACTTACCTAAGAAATTTTATACAACACACATAAAAAAAAAAATGTCACAATACTATATGAGAATTTAATAAAGCATTTAGGAATATGATAGAAAATGGCAGGTTCTGTACTCACTTCTTATAGAAACATCCAGAAGAAATCATGGCAAAGCCCCCTCTGCAGGTGTCAGGACCCCATATGGGAAGCATTTTCCTGCTGGTGGACTGGCCTCCAAGTCATCCCAAAGTTGCAGCCCAGACTCCTGGGTCCTGCAGATACAAAAGCTCAAGTCCTCACTCTAGCAAAGGTACCAGAGTGCACAGGAGGAGGACACATGCTCAATGCATGCCAGAAAAGGCAGGTTCAGGCATCCCATAGTTCAAAAATAGCCACTACTGATGGTTGGGCCCCTTCTTAGAAGTCCTGGTAAAGGGCTCAAATTCAATATATGGATTATTCAGTGAAAATATATGCTTAAGTTCAAACAGAAATGGAGCCAGTTGTTCTGTGCCCAGATGGGATTTTTACACATATACCATAAACTTAAGAGCAAAGTGAACATAAAAATTTCTGATTTTCAGTCAACCATTAACATATGATTGGAATATGTAAGAAACAGTATCATTTATATCCACCAAAAATAAAAATTGCAAAAATACAAATGCTCAAATATAAATGCAACAAAATACTTGTAGATCTCTGGGGAAAAACGTGAAACATTTTTGAGAGCAATGGAAGAAAAAAACAAAATAACTGAGATATACTCCATGATCAAAATTCCATTACTAAGATGTCCATTTTCCTCAAATTGACTTACAGACCCCAAGTAACCCCAACAATAACCTTACCACACTATATTGCAGGAATTGACAACTCATTTGAATACCTGTTCATCTATACAACAATGATAAAGAAAAAGTTGAACTCAAACGTTAAAATTTCAAACTTAATTTATACAACACATGTAAAAAAAAATGTTACAATACTACATGAGAATTTAATAAAGCATTTAGGAATATGATAGAAAATGGCAGGTTCTGTACTCACTTCTTACAAAAATATCCAGAAGAAACCATATTTAATTTCTTCCCTCCTGGCGTGAGCTGGGAGCTTTATCCTTTCGCTTTATCTCTAATTAAAGCCTGTACCTTGCTCTCCTACCTTGAGTGTTTATGAAGTTCATTCTTCGGCTTCGTGAACAAGAACCCCGGCATCAGAGTGACCCAAAACAACAAGTCTCCTAACCACAAAAGCACTGACACCTTCTCTGCCCTGATAGAAACCACTGAAGAAACAGAATTTGACAGCCCTTGATTGAGACTTCATGGTAATTGCCCAAAGCAGCAATTACATCCTAATGGATCCAGAAGATGACTGAGAAATGAGATTTTGCCTTGCTATTAAAAAATCATCAAACTAACTACCAAACTTCTGGAAAAAAAGTAACAGAAAACGTCTTATTAGTTGCCCTGTTTGTTATCTGTGCTCCAACAACAAGGATCCTCCTGACTGCAAGTGGATAACAGATTGCAAAGCATGTTACTCCAATTTCAGGAGGCAAGCAACTTACATATTAGTTATAAAACTATACTAGATTAAGTGAACAAATTGTATTTCCATTCTACAGTATTATACTGATCTGTAAACCTGTCTTCATTAGTCTGAATATTTTCAAACACCTAAAACTCAATGAGTTCTAATCATTTGCTTTACCAGTCAAAACCAAATGTGTGCTTGACACCCTCCATTTAAAAAACCCAGCTGCCTTGATGCTGATGTTTAGAAGAAACATCTACCAGAGGTTTCCACAGGTCATTCACCCTTCTATTGGACAGGTGTGTTTGGACGAAACTTCTGACTTAAATGTCAAGCTTCACTATAAATCGCACTTCTTTTCTCCTGATAAATAAAATAAAAATAAAATAAATAAATGAATGAATACACACAATAAATGAAATAAAACAGAGAGTTCACAAATGGACCCGACAATTACAGAAACTTGAACCTGGCCAAAGAAATGAAAGCACTTCCATACAGAAAACAGGGACTTTATAGACTTTATTCTTCCATTTTCTTATTTAGCCACCACCATCAACAAATGGAAACGAGGCAAAAGGATGGCCATGTGTAAATGAATACAGACAACTCAAGTCAGAAATGAAAGAGAAGTTATAACTGACACAACAGAAACACAAAGGACTGCAAGAGACTGTTATAAAAAAGATCACACCATCAAATTGGGAAATATAGGAGAAAAGGTAAGCTCCCAGAAATGCACAATATTCCAAAACTGAACCAGAAGAAATAGAAAATCTCCACTGACAGACTGACAGTAATGAACTGCACTGATAATCAAAAAAAAGAAACACTCCTTACAAAGTCAAGGACCAGATGGTTTCAAAATTACTTCCACCAAACATTTAAAGTACAGTTAATATTTACCTTTCTCAAACTACTTCTAAACCTTGAAAACAAAGGAAAACTTCACGCCATTTTATTAGGTCAGCATCACCCCAGTACCAAATCCAACAAAAACAGTACAAAAAAGGAACACTAGACGCCACCAGCCTTGGTGACCACATTTGTGAAAATCCTCAAAAAAACCAGCAAACTGAACTAAAAAATACATTACAAGACTCATTAACCAAGAACAAGTAGAATTTATTCCAGGGATGCAAAGATGTGAAGTATCTGCAAATCAATGTGACACATCCCATCAACAAAAGGAAGGATACAAACTATCGTCATCACAATAGGTACTAAAAAGGATCACAAAACCCAACATGCTTTTATGCTAAAAACTCAACAAAGTGTGTATAGAGGGAACATACATCAACACAACAAAGGCCATACATGACAAACTCACAGCTGCCATCACACTGAATGGCAAAAAGCTGAAAGCTTTTCCTCTAAGATCAGGAACAAGACAAGAATGCCCAGTGTCACCACTTTTATTAAACACAGTCCTGAAAGTCCTAGCCACGGCAACCAGACAAGTAAAAGGCATCCATCCAAGTTGGTAAGGAAGAAGTCAAATTTCACCTATTTGTAGGTGACATGATACTGTATAGAGAAAACCTTAAAAACTGCATCAGAAAACTACAAGAATAAATGAACTCAGGAAAAGTCACAGCAAACAAAATCAATGCACAAAAATCTGCCGCATTTACACATATAAATGAACTAATAGAAAGAGATTTAAGAAAGAATCCCGTTTATGATTGCCTCAAAAAGAATAAAATCACTGGGAATAAAATTCAACCAAAGCAGATAAAGACCTGTACTCTCAAAACTCTAAGATACTGATGAGAGAAACTGAGGAAGACACAAATAAATGGAAAGCTATCCCATGCTCCTGGATAGGATGAATGAATATTGTTAAAATGGCCATATTATAAAAAGCAACCTATAGATTCAATGCAATCCCTACCAAAAAACCAATGGCATTTTTCATTCAACTAGAGCAAAGAATCCTAAAATTTATATGTAACCTCAAAAGACCCTGAAGAGCCAAAGAATTCTTGACAATGAAGAACAATGCTGGGGGTAAAGAGCTATACTACAAAGCTGCAGTGAATTAAACAGTATGGTACTGACACAAGAACAAATATATGAATCAATGCAACTGAACAGACAACTAAGAAATAAACCCACACGTATATGGTCAATTAAAATATGACAAAAGAGGCAAGAATATACAATGGAGAAAAGACAGTCTCTTCAATAAATGGTGCTGGGAAAACCAGAGAGCTACATGCAGGAGAATGGTATTGCATCACTGTCTAACATCATGCACAAAACTTGATTCAAAATGGATTAAATACCTAAAGGCATGAAAGCACAAAACTTTCGAATGAAAAGATGGGCATGAATCTCATGAAAATCAGCAAGAGTGAATTTTTTTCTGGACACATCTCCCCAGGCAAGGGAAACAAAAGAAAGAATAAACAAGAGGGGCTTCATCGATCTAAAAAGTTTCTGTATAGTCAAGGACAACATCAACAAAATGAAAAGGCAACTTACTGTAAGGAAGAACATATCTGAAAGTAATGTATCTGATAAGGGGCTGATATCCAATATATATTGGATAAATATACCACAAAACAAAGAACCCATTAAAATACGGGCAGAGAACTGAACAGACATTTTTCCAAAGAGGGCATACAGATGGCCTAGTCACATGAAAAGATACTCCACATCACTAATCATCAGGCAATTGCAAATTAAAACCACGAGGGGACTTGCTCAAGATGGCGACGTGAGTAGGGCAGCGGAAATATCCCCCCAAAACCATATATATTTTGAAAATACAGCAAATGCAACTATTCCTAAAAGAGAGACCAGAAGACATAGTACAACAGCCAGGCTACATCTACATCTGCAAGAACTCACCATCTCACGAAAAGGGTAAGATACAAAGCCATGACACAGCACAACGAGAGCACTCCCCCGATCCCAGCACACCAGCGTGAGAAAAAGAATCAGACTGGGAAGGGAGTGGAAGCACAGGACTGCTAAATAACCAGCCCTAGTAATCTGCACTGGGAGCACAAACACATACTGCATGGTGTACGGGATATTAGAGAAATGGAAAAGTAAAATCCAAGACAGAGATGGCGAACAGATCCCCACAGCCGGCTGCCCTGGAACAAAAGAAAAGCAGGCACTTTAAAAGGCTTAAGGGGACAAGGGTTTAACAGGTGGACAAAATCGTCCTGGCACACTCAGAAAAGCAGGCTGGGAATTTGAAGGAACTTGAGGCGCCCTAACCCCCTGGGTGGCAACACAGCTCCAAAGCCCCTCACAGCGATAAGCAGCCTGCTGTTCATTCCCCCAAGCTGGCACTGCAAGCAAACTGCTGACACAGCATTACTGCAGACCGGCCAGGGAGCAGCCCCACTCACAGCAACCACACAGAATCTTCTCCCAGTGCACAGCTAAACGAGCAAGACCCAGAGACTGACCCCTGTGCGCAGCTGCCTGGCACAGGCTTAAGGAAGCCAGCACAAAGACCAGAAGTCACTAAGGGGCGCCTCTCTCGCAGAACACATGCATATCACCTGCAACCCCCGCCAGTGCCTTAGGCTATCCTGAGGGCCGCCCCACCCGCGGCAGCTCAGGGGATTAACACAGAGACTGCTCACTGTGTGCAGTTAAGCACAGGAAGCAGAGAAGGGCAAGGCGACCAGCAAACAGGAAGTGACTTTGTTCTCCCACCTGACACATATGCCAATCACTGGCAATCACTTCTATCGCCATGAAAAGGAAGAACAACCTGGTTCAGTCCAAAATGACTCAAACGCCAGAGGGAGGGCCTGGTGAGACGAATGTAACCAATCTTCCTAACAAAGAATTCAAAATAAAAGTCATAACCAGGCTGATGGAGTTGCAGAGAAATATGCAAGAGCTAAGAGATGAATTCTGGAGGGAGACAACAGAAATGAAACAAACAATGGAAGGATTTAAGAGCAGACTGGATGAGCTGCAAGAGACTGTTGATGGAATAGGAATCAGAGAACACAAATACAGAGAAGCTGAGGCAGAGAGAGACAAAAGGATCTATAGGAATGAAAGAACACTAAGAGAATTGTGTGACCAATACAAATGGAACAATATTCGCCTTATAGGGGTACCAAAAGAAGAGAGAAAATGGGATAGAAAGTGTCTTTAAAGAAATAATTGCTGAAAACTTCCCCCAAGCTGTGGAAGGAAACTTTCTCAGACCGTGGAAGCCCACAGATCTCCCAACACAAGGAACCCAAGGAGGACAACACCAAGACATATAAGAATTAAAATGGCAAAGATCAAAGACAAGGACAGGGTAGTAAGACAGAGAAAAAAATGACCTACAAAGGAAAACCCATTGAGCTATCATCACACTTCTCAACAGAAACCTTACAGGCCAGAAGAGAATGGCATGATATATTTGATGCAATGAAAAAGAAGAGCCTTGAACCAAGAATACTGCATCCAGCAAGATTATCACTTAAATCTGAAGGAGGGATTAAACTATTTCCAGATAAGCAAAAGTTGAGGGAATTTGCCTCCCACAAACCACCTCTACAGGCTATTTTAAAGGAACTGCTCTAGATGGAAGTACTCTGAAGGCTAAATAGATGTCACCAGAGAAAATAAATCACACCAAAGAAAGCACACCAACCAAATAGTAACTAAAGACAAAAAATAAAATCAGCAATCCACAAAAGGAGTCAAGGTTAACACAAGAGAGTACAGAATAAAACACCTAACATATAGAGAGTGGAGGAGGAAGAAAAGAAGCAAGAGAAATAAAGAATCATCACACTGTGTTTATAACAGCATAATAAGTGAGTTAATGTTAGACAGTTAGATAGCAAAGAAGCTATCCTTGAACCTTTGGTAACCACGAATCCAGAGCCTCCAATGGAAATAAGTACATATCTATCGATAATGACTCTAAATGTAAATGGCAGGAATGCACCAATCAAAAGACACAGAGTAATAGAATGGATAAAAAAGCAAAACCCGTCTATATGCTGCTTACAATAGACTCACCTCACACCCAAAGACATACATAGACTGAAAGTGAAGGGATGGAAAAAGATATTTCATGCAAACAACAGGGGGAAAAAAGCAGGTCTTGCAGTACTTGTATCAGACAAAATAGACTTCAAAACAAAGAAAGTAATGAGAAAAAGAAGGACACAACATAATGATAAAGGGGTCCGTCCAACAAGAGGATATAACCATTATAAATATCTATGCACCCAACACAGGAGCACCTATGTATGTGAAACAAGTACTAACAGAATTAAAAGGGGAAATAGAATGCAATGCATTCATTCTAGGAGACTTCAACACTCCACTCACTCCAAAGGACAGATCAACCAGACAGAAAATAAGTAAGGACACAGAGGCACTGAACAACACACTAGAACAGATGGACCTAACAGACTTATACAGAACTCTACACCCAAAAGCAGCAGGATACACATTCTTCTCAAGTGCACATGGAAGATTTTCCATAATAGACCACATACTAGGACACAAAAAGAGCCTCAGTAAATTCAAAAAGACTGAAATTCTACCAACCAACCTCTCGGATCACAAAGGTATAAAACTAGAGATAAATTGTACAAAGAAAACTGAAAGGCTCATATACACATTGAGGCATAACAACACAATCCTAAATAATCACTGCATCAATGACAAAATTAAAACACAGATCAAGCAATATATGGAGACAAATGAAAACAACAGCACAACACCTCAATTTCTGTGGGACACAGCAAAGGCAGTTCTAAGAGGAAAGTATGTAACAATCCAGGCCTATTTAAAGAAGAACAATCCCAAATGAATAGTCTAAAGTCACAGTTACTGAAACTGGAAAAAGAACAAATGAGGCCCAAAAGCAGCAGAAGGAGGGGTATAATAAAGATCAGAGAAGATATAAATAAAACAGAGAATAAAACAATAGAAAAAAATCAATAAAACCAAGAGCAGGCACTTTGAGAAAATAAACAAAATAGATAAACCCCTAGGCAGACTTATTAAGAGGAAAGAGAATCTACACACACAAACAGAATCAGAAATGAGAAAAGAAAAATCAGGACAGACACCACAGAAATACAAAGAATTTTAGAGAATACTACAAAAATTTATATGCAAACAACCTGGATAACCTACAAGAAATGGACAACTTTCTAGAAATATACAACCTTTGAACACTGACCAAGGAAAAAAACAGAAAATCTAAACAGACCAATGACCAGCAACAAAATTGAATTGGTAATCAAAAAACTACCCAAGAACAAAATCTCCAGACCAGATGGATCCACCGCTGAATTTTATCAGACATTTATAGAAAACATAATACCCATTCTCAGTGAAGTTTTCCAAAATTAGAAGAGGAGGAATACTTCCAAACTCAGGATGAAGCCAGCATCACTCTAATATCAAAACAAGGCAAACGCACCACAAAAAGAAAAATTACACACCAATATCCCTGATGAACATAGATGCAAAAATACTCAACAAAATATTAACAAACCAAATTCAAAAATACATCAGGACAATCATAAACCATGACCAAGTGGGATTCATACAAGGAATGCAAGGATGGTACAACATTCAAAAATCCATCAACATCATCCACCACACAAACAAAAAGAAAGAGAAAAACCACACGATCATCTCCACAGATGCTGAAAAAGCATTCAACAAAACTCAACATCCATTCATGATAAAAACTCTCAACAAAATGGGTATAGAGGGCAAGTACCTCAAAATAATAAAGGCCATATATGACAAACCCAAAGCCAATATCATACTTAACAGCTGAAAGCTTTTCACGTAAGATCAGGAAAAAGACAGGGATGCCCACTGCCCCCACTTTTATTCAATGTAGTACTGGAGGTCCTAGCTAAGGCAATCAGACAAAACAAAGAAATAAAAGGCATCCAGATTGGTAAGGAAGAAGTCAAACTGTCACTATTTGCAGATGACATGATACTGTACATAAAAAACCCTAAAGAGTCCACTCCAAAACTACTAGAACTGATATCGGAATACAACAAAGTTGCAGGATACAAAATTCACACACAGAAATCTGTGGCTTTCCTATACACTAACGATGAACTAATAGAGAAATCAGGAAAACAATTCCATTCACAATTGCATCAAAAAGAATAAAATACCTAGGAATAAACCTAACCAAGGAAGTGAAAGACCTATACCCTGAAAACTACAAGACACCCTTAAGATAAATTAAAGGGGACACTAACAAATGGAAACTCATCCCATGCTCTTGGCTAGGAAGAATTAATATCGTCAAAATGGCCATCCTGCCCAAAGCAATATACAGATTCGATGCAATCCCTATCAAACTACCAACAGCATTCTTCAATGAACTGGAACAAATAGCTCAAAAATTCATATGGAAACACCAAAGACCCTGAATAGCCAAAGCAATCCTGAGAAGGAAGAATAAAGTGGGGGGGATCTCGCTCCCCAACTTCAAGCTCTACTACAAAGCCACAGTAATCAGGACAATGTGGTACTGGCACAAGAACAGAGCCACAGACGAGTGGAACAGACATTAACATAAACATATATGGTCAATTAATATACGATAAAGGAGCCATGGACATACAATGGGGAAATGACAAGTCTCTTCAACAGATGGTGCTGGCAAAACTGGACAGCCACATCTAAGAGAATGAAACTGGATCACTCTCTAACCCCATATACAAAAGTAAATTCGAAATGGATCAAAGACCTGAATGTAAGTCATGAAACCATAAAACTCCTAGAAAAAAACATAGGCAAAAATCTCTTGGACATAAACATTAGAGACTTCTTCATGAACATATCTCCCCAGGCAAGGGAAACAAAAGCAAAAATGAACAAGTGGGACTACATCAAGCTGAAAAGCTTCTGTACAGCAAAGGACACCATCAATAGAAGAAAAAGGTACCCTACAGTATGGGAGAATATATTCATAAATGACAGATCCGATAAAGGGTTGACATCCAAAATATATAAAGAGCTCACACACCTCAACAAACAAAAAGTAAATAATCCAATTAAAAAATGGGCAGAGGAGCTGAATAGACAGTTCTCTAAAGAAAAAATTCAGATGGCCAACAGACACATGAAAAGATGCTCCACATTGCTTGTCATCAGAGAAATGCAAATTAAAAGCACAATGAGATATCACCTCACACAAGTAAGGTTTGTCATCATCAAAAAGACAAACAACAACAAATGTTGGCGAGGTGGTGGAGAAAGGTGAACCCTCCTACACAGCTGGTGGGAATGTAAATTAGTTCAACCATTGTGGAAAGCAGTATGGAGGTTCCTCAGAAAGCTCAAAATAGAAATACCATTTGACCCAGGACTTCTAGGAATTTACCCTAAGAATGCAGCAGCCCAGTTTGAAAAAGACAGATGTACCCCTATGTTTATCGCAGCACTACTTACAATAGCCAAGAAATGGAAGCAACTTAAGTGTCCATCAGTAGATGAATGGATAAAGAAGATGTGGTACATATACACAATGGAATATTATCCAGCCATAAGAAAAAAACAAATCCTACCATTTGCAACAACATGGATGGAGCTAGAGGGCATTATGCTCAGTGAAATTAGCCAAACGGATAAAGACAAGTACCAAATGATTTCACTCATATGTGGAGCATAAGAACAAAGAAAAACTGAAGAAACAAAACAGCAGCAGAATCACAGAACCCAAGAATGGATTAACAGTTACCAAAGGGAAAGGGACTGGGGAGGATGTGTGGGGAGGGAGGGATAAGGGTGGGGAAAAAGAGAGGGGGCGTTATGATTAGCATGTATAATGTCAGGGGGGTGCATGGGGAGGGCTGTGCAACACAGAGAAGACAAGTAGTGATTGTACAGTATCTTACTATGCTGATGTACAGTGACTGTAATGGGGGGTAATGGTTTTGGGGGGGGGCTTGAAGCGGGGAGCCTAGTAAACATAATGTTCTTCATGTAATTGTAGATTAACAATAACAAAAAAAAATACCTAGGAAATGTATTTTGGTCATCTGAATTACCAAATATTTACTTATCAATCATTATATCACATGCGTCCCCACATACCCATAATGCCTGCAGGGACCTCTCTCTCCCAGAGAGGAGGCACAGAGCTCCCCACTTCCACCATAATTTCCTTCCTAGTCATGACATTGATTTGCACGAAAGATGATCCCTTTCAGGAGGATAAAGTCAAGGCTTCCGGCATATGCCAAGGCCGAGGAGGCCCTCCTCCCCAGAGCCATGGGGCAGAGAGATGGGAAAAATGGCTTCAGGAGTCTGTTTTTCTGTCAGCAGCTCTCCACTCCCCCAGCCTCAGCTGTCAACCTCACCACCCAACCTGACACACAGGGGCCTGCAAAGAACAAAATCCTGGCGTCAGAGCAGCTGAACAGCTGCCGTGTGTGTGCTCAGCTTTGCAACGCGAGGGGCTCCACTCCTCTCAGGGTTCAGATTGGGAAAATCTGAGAGGGAAGAGGAGGTGGCCCAGTGACTCCCAGTTGCCATGTCGAATGGGGGAGGGCAAGCTCCACTTCCAGTGGAGATGCTTCCTGGCTATCTGAGCACTTGGCAAGGCAGCATGATAGGGTGTAGTTAGGGGGGAAATTACCCAATTCTAGAATTTTAATTTCCTGAGTATAAGTAGATTTTCTGCTGCTCTGACTACACTGGAGCACAAAGAATGTCTAAGCAGCAGGTCCTACTTCCAAGTGACAGCACCCATGTTACCCATTCGCTGGTGCCTCTTGGTGACCAAGATGAGAACTAGCTGGATGTTACTAGAAGTTTTGACTGTCAAAAGTGCAGACGTTTTTGAGACACCTTCTCAATCCACTCTCTGCATTCGCAGTGAGACAGAGCAGAGAAATGGGACGAGGGTCATGCCACTGTAAAATATACTCAGCCTGAAAAAAGACCACTTTATACTTTAACTTCATCTACATGCTGTTCTGCTTCTTCCAGCCCCCCTATCAATTAAAGAACCTTGTAACCAGGACGGGAGATAGACCTCCAAACTGTAAGTGAACCTAGGGGGATAAAAAATGCTGAGATCTGGATCAAGACAGTCCCCTGAATAACCCTACTCTTAAGACAAAACTTCAAAGGAATTAGGAATCACCTGTATGCAGCATGCCTTATGCCCACAGCTACCCAAAAGGCCCTTAACTGTGCCTCCTCTCTCAGGTCACCTGCACTCCCGTCTGGGTGTGTACTGACAGTAAATGAACCTCCTTGTTGCACAAGCCAACTGGACTTGTCTCTGAACTCTTTACCCTAATAAAGACAAAAGCCCTCTGACCTCCACCTCCAGAGGTAAACGTCTCTGTCACTTTGCTACTTTATTCAGCTTTCTAGTTTTACAATCCTTTCCTCTCTCCCTGTTTTACTTAAGGCCAGTGAGGAAGCAGTAGTTCTTAGAACATAATCTCACTCCATCCAGTGCTCCATGGCTCCCCAAATTCTGGGATTGCAGGGATATAATTCTCATGCCATGCAGATCAAGTGGACACCGGATGCCAGGTGACCCTGGATTCATGAGTTTCCAAGGAATATGCCCTGTGCCAAGCAGCAATTCGATGAACTTTCTTTTTCTCCCTCTGCTCTGCCTTGCTCTCTACTGTCTGCACAGCTGCTGACATTCGCTTCTACTCTTGCTGTAATGAATTCCTTTCTTCCTGGCACACGTTTGACCTGGTCGAAAATTCTTTCCCTATCAGAGTCAAGAACTGTTTCCGATCCGGGTTGCGGTTTCACCTAGTACCCAGGGAGAGACCTGCCCAGCAACACCAGCATTCAGCTGCTGCTGTACAGGAGAGGGAACCACATGGGCTGAGTCCACACCCACAGCCACGTTCCTGGAAAAGGTGAGGCCAGGCATCCACTCCTAACCCAGGGCCTTGGGCTCCTAAATCCTCTCCAATTCCCCTTTCCCGTCCCCAGGCACCATCTGCCACTGACGCATCTCCTACAGCTCTGCAGTCCAGCTGGCTCTCTCCAGGTCTCCTCCAGGACTCAAAATAAACACACTTGCTATGATTCCTATTTTAATGAAAAAAATTCAATCCACAAGCTATAGAGGCAACAACAAAATATTTCCTAGGACAAGCCACCGTGTCTATATTACTAATGCTGGCCATCACTATCAATCTCATTCTCTGGACAATGGGCTATTATAAAAATGTATGATACCATGGCATCTATCATCATTACCATAGCCATAGCCATAAAACTGGGAATAGCCCCATTCCACTTCTGAGTTCCAGAAGTAGCAGAAGGAACAACCCTGCTGTCACAGGGCATACTACTATTAACCCGACAAAAAAATCGCACCCATCTCAGTTCTATGTTAAATTTCACCCAGTTAACATAAACTTGGTAATACCTATAGCAACACTCTCAATTTTAATTGGAGGCTGAGTGGGTCTAAACCAAACACAATTACAAAAAATTATAGCTTACTCCTCAACTGCCCACATAGGTTGAATAATAACATATAATCCAACTATTACTATTCTAAATCTAATTTATATTATAATGACCCTATCAATATTCATAATGCTAGTATACAACTCACCGACAACAACCTTATCTTTGTCTCACCTATCAAATAAGACACTGCTAATTAAAACGATTATGCTCACAATCCTAACTATACTTGGAGGCCTTCCACCATTAGCCAAATGAATGATCATTCAAGAACTTAGCAGAAACAACGTAATATTACCAATAATAGCAGTGATAGCTCTACTAAACTTATGTTTTTATATGCACTGACTTACTCCACAACACTAACAATATTCCTAATAAACAACATAAAAGTGACAATTTGAAACTACAAAACACATAAAATTAGCCCCACCCCTAATTATTCTATCCACAATAATACTTCCACTAATTCCAACCATATCAATTCTAAACTAGAAATTTAGGTTACACAGACCAAGACCCTTCAAAGCTCTAAGCAAGTATAAAACACTTCACTTCTAATCCTAAGGACTGTAAGACTGTATCCTACATCACTTGAATGCAAATCACTTTTATTAAGCTAAATCCTCACTAGATTGATGGGATACAAACCCATGAAACTTTAGTTAACAGCTAAAAACCCTAATCAGCTGGGTTCAATCTACTTCTCCCGCCATAAAAAAAAAAGGTGGCGGGAGAAGTCCCGGCAGAATTGAAGCTGCTTCTCTGAATTTGCAAGTCAGTATGTAAAACACCTCAGGACTTGGCAAGAAGAGGACTTTACCTCTATCTTTATATTTACAGTCTAATACTTTTATTCAGCCACCTTAGCCATGTTCATCAATCGTTGATTATTTTCAACTAATCACAAAGACATCGGCACATTATTCCTTTTTTTTGGCGCTTGAGCTGGAATAGTGGGACCCGCTCTAAGCCTCCAACCTTATGGTGCTGAACTAGGCCAGCCTGGGACCTCTTAGGTGGTGACCACATCTATAATGTAAGTGTAACTGTGCACACCTTTTTAATAATTTTCTTTATGGTTATACTATTGTAATTGGGGGCTTTGGAAACTGACTGGTGCCTTTAATAATTAGTGCCCCAGACATAGCATTTCCCCATACAAATAACATAAGCTTTTGACTCCTCCCTCCCTCCTTTCCTCTTCTCCTAACATCCTCTAGAGTTGACAGGAGCTGGAACCAGTTAAACCATATAAATTCCTTAGCAGGTAGTTTAGCACATGCAAGGCCCTCAGTGTATTTAACTATTTTTTCTCTTCACTTAGCAGGTGTCTTATCAATTCTAGGGGCTATTAACTTCATCACAACTATTAACATAAAACCTCCCATTATAAGCCAATATCAAACTCCACTATTTGTGTGATCAGTTCTAGTTACAGCCATACTCCTACTACTGTCTCTGTCTACCCTGTTCTAGCTGTCAGCATTACTATACTTTTAACAGAACGCAAACTAAATACATTTTTTGATCCTGCTGGGGGAGGGGATCCAATTTTATATCAACACTTATTCTGATTTTTGGTCACCCCGAAGTACATATTTTAATCCTTCCTGGCTTTGGAATCATCTCTCATATTGTAACCTACTATTCTGGGAAAAAAGAACCTTTTGGGTATATGGGCATAGTCTGGGCAATAATGTCAATTGGCTTTCTAGGCTTCACTATATAAGCATATATATTTACAGTAGGCATAGACATTGATACACAAGGCTGTTTCACATCTGCCACTATAATTATTGTAATTCCAACAGGTGTGAAAGTATTCAGTTGATTAGCAATTCTGCATGGCAGAAATGTAAAATGATCCCCAGTCATATTATGGGCCCTGAGCTTTATTTTCTTGTTTACAGTAGGGGGCTTAACTGGTATTGTACTAGTTAATTCATCATTAGATATTGTTCTTTATGATACTTACTATGTAGTAGAGCCCATTTTATTATGTGCTCTCCATAGGTGCAGTTCTTGCTATTATGGGGGGATTTGTACTTTGATTTCCTCTATTTTCAGGATACACCCTCAACCCTACATGAGCAAAGATTCACTTTACAATTATATTTGTGGGTGTTAATATAATTTTTTCCCCTCAACATTTTCTCAGACTTTCAGGAAAGCCACATTATTCTGATTACCCAGATGCTTACACAACATGAAATACTGTGTTGTCCATAGGATCCTTTATTTCACTAAGTGCCATTATAATTTTTATAATCTGAGCTTTTGCTTCTAAATGAGAGGTGCACATGGTAGAACTAATACTAATCTTGAATGATTACACAGCTGCTCCCCACCTTACCATACATTTGAGGAGCCAGCCTTTGTAAACTTAAGCAAACAAGGAAGGAATCAAACTCCCAAAAAATGGTTTCAAACCAGTATCATAACCTCTTTCTCGATTATTAAAGTATGAGTAAAATTTACATTACTTTGTCAAAGTTAAAGTATAGGTCTTAAGTCCTTTATACTTCCATGGCATGCCCCTTTCAACTCAGGCTAAGGCCTTGGGAGCCACAAGCCTAAAGGGAGAATGAACTCGATGCTACCTGACGTTTACCCAAGGAAACTGACCCTCTGGCTGGGCTTCACGGTGCCCATCAGGGTCTGTAAGTAACGCCAAGGAGAGGGGGGCCAGGGGTTTATGTGCACTTCAGGCCCCCTCACCTCTGTCCCAAAGTTACCCTCTGTTTTGATGGCACCATGGAACAAAATTTTAACTCCTACACTGTACTTCATTATTTATTAATTTTCTAATAGCATGTAGCAGATTGAGTTGCATCAGCAAGCAGGAATGACCGCTTCACTAAGTAGCCCGCCTAGAGGGCTACAAGACAGAAACTACCCATTCCTATACCCACAGATGCATGTATATTAGAGCAGCCTGAGTTCACCTCCACAGAGTGCCAGAATACACGGTGTGTCTCTCCACCACTGACCCTTGTCAAAGGACCAGAATTTTTGCTCTGAAAAAAACTTTACACCAAAATACATACAATAAAATGCACAAATCGTAAAGTTCAATGAATTCTGACATATGTACACACATCACCATCACCTAGATCAAGATATCAAATATTCTCATTTTCTCCCCCCTCACCTACTTCAAAGACTTGCCAAGGAGGCATACAAATGGCCAACAGATGCTCAGTATCACTCATCATCAGGGAAATGCAAGACTAAACCCTATGAGATGTCACATCCCATCAGTCAGAACGTCCAAAACCCAAGAAACAAAAAAATAACAGGTGCTGGCAAGGATGTGGAGACAACAGAATGCTGGTGGGACAATGGCTCCAAGTTGGTGCAGCCACCGTGGAAAGCAGGAGGGAAGTTTCTCAGAGAACAGCTGTGTTCTCTGTCATGCTAAGGGATGAGGAAGGGCACTGAATGGTGGCTTGCTAAGGATCCTAAAAGGAATTACCTACCTGCCTCGTGTGACTCTGGAGGTAGGGAACAGCAGATGTTTGCAGAAATGGATCAAGTAGAACTTTCATGAGTTGACTTCAGAGAAACAAAGTTGTTCCCCGTGGAGACCTTAGAGGAAAAACAAAAATGTCACTAAGAGGGTGAACCTGACCCACTGGGCTTCCCCACTAAGAAGTGACAGTCCACTAGCAGATGGCTTTTCGGAGGCAGGGAGAGTGGGTCACAGGGGAAGCCCTTATTTGCAGGCAACCTCCCAGATGGAAGGGGGTGGGGAAGGATGCTCTCACCTAGGACTATGCATGCTCCAGGGGCCTCCCTGCTGAGGCCAATCTTCCCAGCAGCCCGCCCCAGTCTCCCCACCTGACTTCTCTACTAGGCAGTTATGGAAAGCCAGCTGCCTTTCTCAAGCTCTCCCAATGCACAGGCACCCAGAGACACAAACACTGTCCCAGGCCGCACAGTGCTCTAACACACACACACACACACCACCACACGCGCAAGAGCTACCACAAGCATACACACATGAAAGAAAGCACCGGAAGTAGGCGGTGCTGGCCGGCAGGACGAGCATGCGCGGCAGGCACCAGAGGCGGGCGGAGCTGGCTGATGGGACCTTGACACACTCCCTGGAGTCCCGCGCTGACCCCTTTGGGTCAGCAGTGTCGGAGGCCACTGGCTTTGCCTGGGAGGGGGGGGCATGCTGAGCGTCAGCTGCAGGCAGACTCCGTCCCCTTATGCTGCTGCCCCTCCACCCCCAGAACCGACACCAACCGACACAGCCAGCTGCCACCAAGTGTCGCTCACCACCACCAGTTGCCGCCCCCAACCGACGCCATCATCAGCCATGGATGCTACCCTCCCACTGCCAACGCCTTTCCCTCGCCTCTGGCTGCACAGCTGCCGACGGCAGCTTCGGAGGTCCACCTCGGGACAGACACTCGTGCCTCCCGCCGCTGCAGATGCCACGGCCCACTATGGAGCGCAGCCTGTCCACGCTGCCACCCACTGCAAACTCCGCTCCCCACTGCTGCCTCTGCCGCCTCTCACGGCACACCTGCAGACAGCGGATTGGACTCCGCCCCCAGCCACAGACCCGGCCCGCAGCTCCCCGCAGCGGACTCCTTTCCGAGCCGACGCCGCCCGCCCTCTGGGGGTGGCTGCTTACGGTGAGCTGCCTCTGCAAGGACATGCCTGAGTGAGGAAGAGGACGCAGGGACCCTGGCGAGGTGAGCCCCTGGAGCCGGCGGGCGGCGCAGGGCTTTGGCCGGCGACGGCAACAACATCAGAGGGAGGAGGCCTTGGCGGCGGCCGAGGAGAACGGTGTGAGCAGGAGGCACAGGCGAGCGACGGGCGGGCTCAGGCAAGAAGCTTCCTTCTCTGCTGCGGGTGACGGCGCAGTTAAAAGGAAACATGGCGGGCACCAGAAGTAGGCGGTGCTGGCCGGCAGGACGAGCATGCGCGGCTGGCACCGGAAGTGGGGGGAGCTGGCTTGTGGGACGAACGTGCGCAGCGTTGGTTGCAGGCAGACCCCTCCCCCCTCGGGCGCTGCCCCCAACCCCCCAATGACGGAGCGCGCGCGCATCAATCCCACACTCCCCTTTCTGTGCAGCATCCATGAAAAATAAAAGAACGGTACTCACTAAACGAATGGACTAACAGTTACCAAAGGGGAAGGGACTGGGGAGAATGGGTAGGAAGGGAGGGATAAGGAGGAAAAAAGGAGGGGCATTACTATTACCAGACATAATGTAGGGGGGGCATGGGGAGGGCTGTACAACGCAGAAGACAAGTAGTGATTCTATAGCATCTTACTATGCTGATGGACAGTGACTGTATTGGGGTATGTGGGAGGACTTGGTGATGGGGGGAGTCGAGTGAACATAGTGTTCCTCATGTAATTGTAGGTTAATGATACCAAAATTTAAAAAAAAAGATGGCATACAACAAAAATTTAGGAACTCAAACTAAGCAGAAACAATATTCTGGGAAAATCTTGGTAGCCGGAGTCCAGGCTTCATGCCAAAGCCTCCTGTAGTTTCCACATCCCCGGTCAGTGCTAGTTTTCTTCCTGGGGGGCCTCAGCACAGCAGAGAAACAGATGGAAGAAAGGTGTAAAATTATTGTAGGGAGGAGGAGGGACTTTCACAACAGCAACAATGCTTCAGTAATGTTGGCACAGCACTCAACCACTCAAGAAGTACATTCACACCTACTGTCTGGCTCTCAGAGGTGGGCGCTGATCTCCAGCCTTAGATTCTGCCTCCCATTTCTTTACAGACACATGCCCTTTGAGATGTCTAGGCCTTTTCTAGACAAAGGTCCCTGAGGAAGGCTGAACTCTTTCCTCATATCAATTCCAATTTCTGCAAGCCCTCACCACTTTTGTGAAACTTCTATCAAACACACTTCTCAAAAGAGTCAGGGCAGGCAGGGGCTGCAAGAGATCATCTAGTCCAACTTAGTCACTAGCCCAAAGAAGAAAAGGGACTGAGCCAAGGCCACACAGCCTGTCAGGAACCCAGCAGGGCTCAGACACCTGAGGACAGACATGCACACGTACACTGCCCCCATTCTCCCAATGCCTTACATAGCTGCAAACTTTGCCCTCCTGGGGCTTCTCACGGGCGTACAGTGGGTGCTTCCTAAGTCGGGGTGTTTGGGAGTGTAACCTGTCAACCTTATTTTACCCTTCCTGCAGGGAATGGAGTGGGAGGAGCTTGCCATTCTCAGGGACCCTGTAGGGAATTCTTTTACAAAATAAAGACTCTAGTATGAAAACTGGTTTTGTACACAGGAGGCGACTCAGTCCTAGGACTGAGGGACTGACACACACGCGGGCTGCCCTAGCAGCAGGCACCTGCAAACACAGCACCCAGCCTTCCAAACCCTGATCGCGAGACCCCTGAACGCTGCTCAGCCCCCACCCCACCTACACCTCTCCCCCTCCTCCTCCACTGCTCCTCAAAGGTGAGCTGAGGTCTTGTCTGTTTGCTAAAGAGAAAGTTAAGAATCTTACTTGTTAACTTCCTAGGTGTTAAAATGCAATCTTATCTTTAAGATGGGATCCTTCCTACCTTTTACTATATTGTTTGTGGCTAGGCTTATTGCCATATTAATTGCCCAGGTTATACAGTATTTGATTAGGGGCTGGAGGAGGAAAAGCATCATTTGGGCAAAGTTTAAGATAAACTGGGCCTTTTAGCAGGCTAAAGTAAATTTTACAATAGCTTCATTTAATTGACACATGAAGACATGGGCTACGCTGATGTACTTTCTTATCTGGGAGATGTTCAAACATTCCAGGCCAGGTTACTCCTGGCTTTTTAGTTTTAACTAATCTTCAATGAAGAATGCTCCCAGTTTGATATTTTACTTTAGAGAATTAATGTGACTCTGACTTTGTTTAACTGTTTAATACGTTGTTTTGGTAGGGGTCTTTTTCCAGAGGCCCTCACCCTACTCTGACTACCCACCGTCCCTGTCTCAGAATCTCTGTGGCTAGTTACAAATTACTCAGCTGCAGATTACAAACCGAAATTACAAAAAGACATGAATTTCTAAATGCAAGCAAATGCACTGTCAGTTCCCAGATCAAAGTAAAGAAAGTTGATTCCCAAATAAAAAATACGAGAGGTACCTCACGAAAAAATGTTTTATTTTAAAGACGCTGCCTCCGGGCGGCCTCTACCCCGCCGCCCCGCCGCGGGTCACGCTTGAACCTCAGCTCGCCCGGCCCTCGCCCTCAAGGACCCCGCCGAGAAAATCCACACACGGCAAAACGCCCACTGGCCTCCCCCGTCTGCGCGGCCCGGCCCGGCCCCTCCGCCTGCGGCCCCGTCCCGGGCGGCGGTAGCAGGTCAGCGTAGCGGCCCCGGGCCGGGAGGACGCGCGCCGCGGGGCGCATAGCAGCCGCCCTCACCACCCGAGCCCGGACGAAGGAGCAGTGGCTCCGGCGAGCCCCTCCCCGCCCTGCGCCGGCGAACTTCGCCGGCCGCTCGGACGTCTGCCCCGGGAGCACCTGCTCCGCTCCCTCCCTTCCCGGGCAGCCCTGCCGGCGGAGAGCGCCGACTCCCGGCCCCCTGCCAGGCCCCGCGAGCCCACCACCCCCGTCGGCCGCTTCCCGGCCCCGCGAGCCACGCGCTGCCCGCCGAACCACTCGCACGGCCGCCCCCTCGTCCGGATCCCCCGCAGACGGAGGCAGAGGTCCCCGCGCCCGGTCCGGTTACCGCCGCGCCCCGGGGCCACGTACCTTCCAGCCCGCAGAGCCGTCGCTGTCGCCTTCACCCCGAAGCGGGGCCCGCTCTGGACCCTCCACCGCAGATCTGCGGCAGCAGGAGCCGCTTCTCAGACGAGCTCTCTGAAGTCCAGCCGGGCGAGCGGCTCCAAGTCCGGGCCTATCGCCGCCCTCCAAGGGAGAGCCGAGAAGGGGCGAGTGAGCCGCCGGAGGCCCAGCGGGCGCGAAGAGGCGATCCGAGGCCGGGGGGAGAGGTCAGTGCCGCCCCCGCATGCGCGCCGGGAGGACGGCGCAGCCAAGCAGAGAGCGGGCCCAGAACTTCACGGTCCATCAACATCTGGTCTCCGCTGGGTCCCCTGAACGGATGGGACAGGGGGCGGGACGCGCCCGGACAGGGCCGGCGGACGGAAGCACGGAGGGAACCGCGAAGGCAGGCGGCGCTCGAGATGCTACTATTGAATTTGGCGGGCGGAGGCGCCTGTAGCTAATACGCAACCGCCGAACTTACGTAGTCTGAGCGCGACCCCAACGGCCAATGAGCGCGCGGCGCCGCGGCGCAAGCAGCCATTGGGCGGGCGCGCAGAATACGTAAGTCCGGCGGGTGCGTATAGCTGCAGGCGCCGCCGCCGCCTTATTCAACAACCAGTAGGAACGCGAGCGCCGCCGAGAGAGCCAGTTCCTGCGGCGTCCTCTGTGCTTAGGTTCGCCGGCCCTTTTCGGGTGCCTTCGCCCCGCCTTCCCTTCAGCGCAGCGGGCCTGCCAGAGACTACTTGTCGAGGGACCCTCGAAGTTCTGGGCCCTCGCTTTGCTTGACTACTCCCAACCCCAGGGCATGTTTTTGTTGTTTGCCTGTTTATTTACTGAGTGTCTTCGTTGGACATTTTTAGTGGTCTACTTTATTTGCAGTGTTAAGCCTCTGATGTAGAGCGCACAGCACTGCGCATATACATGGTCACCCTGGGATGATATTTTAATCTGGGCTTTGTCTGAATGCCGTTCTCCCTGATCGCCCAGTTCAGTTATGTGCCCCTGTTGGCATCATATCCAGCTGTTAGATGCTTGGGAAGAGGATTATCCAATTGTCTTTTTACCATAAAACTTGAATATTAAAAAAAACAACAGTTACACTGGCTTTGGATTAATTCTGTCATTAAATAAAATTTGAGATTGCCTCAGTATTTCATAGCATAATTTTGCATTGATGTAGGTCAAATCATGCCTGCTTTTCTATTATGATTTATTTCTTGCTCACTTCTAAAATGACTTATGAAATTATTTTTAAATGGTGAATGCTAAGAATATTTAAATTTTCATAAATAGACAAAAGCAATTAAGAGCTGGCTTCTGATTGTAGTCAGAGCTGAAGCTAACAAAGTTATAAAATTTTAACATATCTGGAAGAAGAGTTGCTTGATTTCATCTCCATATGAAAATGTTTGTGATCCTAGAGGTTGTCATGTGAAAATTAAAGCGCATAGAATTTAGAATCTTAAGAACACTCTGATCTAGCCCAGGCCCCAGATGATGTCCATTAACATTTGTGACAGCTGACCCTCAGGAACCCTTTTGCATTCTAACAAACCCTGACCAATCCTCAGACCCATTTCATGTGCGGAAGGTTGTTTCTCCTATTGAGCAAAATGCTCCCTTCTTATATCTTTCATTTCACTAGCACGAGGCCTGTCTTCTGATAAAATCCAGATCAACTTTTTTGTCATATTCTAAAGAAGAACATTGCTGTAGGACTGAAAAATGTAATTGTATGAGATTCACAAATAAGCCCACTTATGAGGAAACATACCAGTTAGTAGGCTTTTGGCCACAATAAATAGCATATGGGACATAATGTGGCTTAAACAGTGGGGTTTATTAATAAATCTAATTTTTTGAGAACTCTGGAGGTAGGTAATTGCAGAGACAATTAACACAGCAGCTTTGGAGCAACTTCTGTCCTTCTTGTGAATGTGTATGCACAAGTATTACTTCCTTACTAAACGTAGCTAAAAGGCAGGGAATGGAGGGAACTTTCTTTATATCCAGAACCTTTTATCCCATTAAGACACAGAAGAAGATTCCTCTTTTGGTTCAATGACCAGGCCTGGGTCACCTGCCACCTCTAAACTCACTGTTAAAGGTAAATGAGGTTATCATGATGGAGTAGGAGTTAAATCAATCAATACTCATGGGGAATCAGGCACAATGTCTCTTACCTAGACAAAATTGGGATTCTACCCCCAAGAAAAAGAACAGAATGGCTGTTGGATAGTCTGCTCACAGAGTCTACCAAATATCTTAATCCAAATTTGAAAAAAGTACTGTAATAAATTGATCTTTTTTTCCTAATAGATCCTATGACAAAGTATGTTTTTATAAGATTTGAGATATACTTCATACACATAAAATTCACCCACCTAAAGTGTACAGTGGTTTTTAGTGTATTCACAGCCATGCAAACATCACAGCTTAATTTAGAACATTTCCATCACCCTAAAAACAAACCCCATACATATTAGCAGTAATTCCCCACTCTTTCCCTGCTTCAGCACTGGGCAACCCCTACCTACTTTCTGTTTCTATGAATTTGTCATTTCTGGACATTTCACATAAATGGAATCATAATTTGTAATCATGTGTGACAGACTTCTTTCACTTAGCATAATGACTTGGAGGTTCATTCATATTGGAGCATGTATCAGAACTTCATTCTTTTTTTATTGCCAAAGAATATTCCATTTTAAACAAACCCACTTTTTAAAATCCATTCATCAGTAGATGGCCATTTGCTTTGCCACCACTTTTTGGCCATTATGAACAATCATGGTATAAGCGTTTCTATGCAGATTTTGGCATGAACATATGTTTTCAATTCCCTTGGGTAAATACTTTGAAATGGAATTGCTGAGTCACATGGGAAGTCTATGTTTAGTATTTTAAGGGATTGCCAAACTATTTTCAAAGCAGCTGCACCATTTTACATTCCCATTAGCAATGAATGTGAGTTCCAATATTTATGAACACATATTTATGTATACTTGTTATTGTCGTCTTTTTTATTTTAGCCATCACAGTGGGTGTAAACAGGTATCTAATTGAGGTTTTATTAATTCCCTTATAACCAATGATACTGAGCATCTTTTCAAGTACTTGTTGGCCTTTTGTACATTTTCTCCGAATCAATGTCCATTCAGTTCTTTGCCCACTTTTAAATTCTTTATGTCCTTTTGTTGTTAATTTATAAGCATTCCCTATGTATTCTCATATAAATCCCATGTCAGATACATAATTTGAAAATGTTTTCTCCCATTCTGTAGGTTGTCTTTTCACCTTCTTGATAGTGTTCATTGAAGCACAAAACATTTTAGTTTTGATATAGTCTAATTTATCTACTCTTTCTTTTATTGCTGTGATTTTGGTTTGTATATATGAAATCATTGCCTAATCCAAGGTCACAAAGATTTACTTCTATATTTTCTTTTAGGAGTTTTATAGTTTTAGCTCTTACATTTTGGCCTACAATTAATTTTGAATTAATTTTTGTATGTGATGAGAGGTAGGGGTTCAACTTTATTGTTTCACATGTGAATATCCAGCTGTACCAGAACCATTTATTGAATAGGCTATCCTTTCCCCATTGAATTGTCTTGGAATCCTTGTTAAAAATTGACCATAAATGTAAGGTTTTCTTTCTGGTTTTCGATGATTCTTATGCCAATTCTTATGCCAGTCCCATAGTGTATTGATTATTGTAGATTTTTGTAAGCTTTCAAACTGGGAAGTGTGTATTCCCCAACATTTTTCTTTTTCAAAATTGTTTGTCTATTCTGAATCCCTTGCATTTCTATATAAATTTTATGATCAGTTTGTCAATTTCTGAAAAAATCCAACTGGGATTTTGATAGGGATCGCACTGAATCTAGAGATCAGTTTCAGAAGTATAACAATCTTAACTGTATTGTCTTTTGATTTACAAGTGTAGGATGTCTTTCATTATTTCGATCTTTTAAAATTCTTTCAAAAGAGAGCTTTTTGTAGCTTTCAGAGCATAAGTATTACACCTCTTTTGTTAAATGGATTCCCAAATATTCTATTTTTCATGTATTGTAGACAGAATTGTTTTCTTTATTTTTGGATTGTTTTTTGCTAGTGTACAAAAATGCAATTGATTTTTTTGGAATGGTGATTCTGTATCTTGACATTCCGCTGAACTTATTAGTTCTAATTGTTTTTCAGTGGCTTCTTTTGGATTTTGTGTATGTAAGATCAGGTCATCTGCAAATAAAAGTTGTTTTACTTCTTCCTTTCCAATCTAGATGCCTTTGTTTTTCTTGCCCAAATGCTCTGGCTAGAACTTCTAATACAATGGAATAGAAATGGTGAGGATGGACTTCTCAGGGGGAAAGCTTTCAGTTTGTCTCCATTAAATATGATGCTAGTTGTGGGTTTTTAGTAGATTCTCTTTTTATCTGGGGGAAATTCTTTTGTATTCCCTCCTAGTTTGTTGCCAAAGTACTGTTTAACAACTTTGTAAAGTAGAATCAGTTTCCATTTCCCAAAATTTCCCTTCTCCCCTCACCTTTATCCCAATTTGCATTTACTCAGAAAATTTTTATTGGGCCTATATTTAATAATAGAGTGGTTTCAAGAAATGACTCAAGAATTTAATTGTCAGTTAGGGGATTCTCTCTACCCACCCTTTGCAGGTGCTAGAATTTCTCTTTTCCCCTTCTTTCTCAGTATGAGTTACTAATAATTTATACTTACTGTAAAGCTAAGTCATTGCCTGAGGGGGACTGCATTTCAAACTTTTCTCTAATTGATGTGTGAAAGACATTTTGTGGTTAAGGAACTTCAGGCTTCCATAATCATCACTGAGGCTGCCACCTACTCTGGTTGAGGAAAATAAACTGATAGTTGATATGAATCATCTTGAGCAAAATGGTAACAGAAAAGCTCCTTCAGAGTGGTATAGAGTAACTTCAATATTAAGTTCAGTTTCTTGTCTGTTTATGTCAGCTAGTTTTGGGGATCAACCTCATAAGCTCTGAGTTTGGGTGACATTCAGCCTGTTAATAAATAAACAGTGGTATGGGTGAGGTAGGCAAACCAGCTCTGCTGCCTTAGAGAGGTGCTTTACTTACTTACATCCAACCTTCTCTCAGAAAGGATTTAATGCCACTTAAATCAAGTGATGAGGAAATTGGGACTCTGGGAAAGTGAGGGCCAGAAAGATGGATGCACCAGATCTGTTTGGGGCATGTGGACTCCCTGCCTGGGATCATGGGAGATCCTAGCCACTCCTGGAAGCAGATGCTACTGCGTGTTAGCCAGGGAATGTGGAAGTGGGAGTATCCCCTCTTCACATGTCTCTGTTGAGGTGAGGCTGACTTGCATCTCCTGGTATAGTGACAGCGGCTGCTCTCTCAAATCCCACAAGTTAAGCACGTGCCTGCTCCCAAACCCTGAGGGGGAAGTTGTGAAGATGTACACAACTCCAGCTTTGTGCCTCCTGCCCTTCCCCAGGCATCTAGCTGTCTCTTAGGGTACAGAAAGTGCCTAGCACATGGTAGATAATAAATACTTGTTGAGTGAATAGATGGGTAATTATAAACAAAAAGGTATATGAAAGGTACACAGCTAAATTTTCCAGTGACAATTTAAAGCAAGTAATTAAAGCAATCTTTCTAGAAAATCCTAAAGATACAGTAGTGGGAAAAAGAAATCATAGATACAACCTCATGATATACAGATGCTAGTGCAAAGACATTAAATAAAGAACAACACAAATATATGATTACAGACCTGGAATGGGTCAGCTCTCTGAGAAGAAAATCTCAGTGTACATTGACCAGGTTTTGGTCAAGGGGAGATGGACAAAAGTGAAAGAAACCACTTCCAGATTTGACCCTTGAAAACATCCCTTGGTATCCTCCAGCCCTGTCTGGTCCTGGTGTGCCTACCTTGTAGCTACATGTGTATTAAGGGTTGAATTATGTCCCCTTAAAAGCTATGCAGAAGTCCTAACCTCTGGTACCTATAAATGTGGCCTCATTTGTAAATAGGGATTTTCCAAATGTAATCAAGTTAGGAAGAAGGTTGTTAGGGTGGGCCCTGATCCAGTATGGCTGGTGTCCTTATAAGAAGAGGGAAATTTGGACACAGACACTCAAAGAGGGGAAAAGACCGCATGGAGCTGAAGGCAGAGATGGAGATTATGCTGCCGTAAACCAAGGAACACCTGAGGCTACCAGAAGCTGGAAGAGCAGAAGAGGATCCTTCTGTAGAGGCTAAGGAAGGTGCACAGGCTTGCAGACAGTCTTGTGGCCTCCAGGACTGTGAGATGATACACGTGTGCAGTCCAAGCCTTCCAGTTTGTGGTACTTTGTTAGCACAGCCATGGAAAACAAACAGTGCGCTGCACAGAGTGGTTTCTGGATAGAGGAGCAGCCTGGCCAGTGTTTTTCAGCACCAGGCAATCCTTCCTGGGTCTGACATAAATCTTGCATTGTGCAGTTTAAGCTAATTTCCTCTTTTCTGCACTCCTCAGCTGATAAGGGCCTCTTTCATCCTGGATTAAATTGCAAGTACTTTGCCCAGGTCTCTGTCGATGCCCCTTCTGATACCTGAGCCCTACCTGGGGCTCCAGGGAATACTGAAGGGAGACCAGATAGGGTGACTCAGCATAGAGTGCCCTGTAGCTGTGATGCCTCAATTCAGGTGTCTGCCATCTCTCATGCTGCCTGCTGGCCGCCCAGGGCTACCTGAGGACTCCCACCTCTGATGGGAGTGTCTTTATAACCGAAGAGACATGTCCTGCGCTGCTGTTCACTGATGCATGTCTGTTGTCCGCCACTATTTTTAAGAGCACCCATTCCTTTTACCCTCAATGGTGTCTTAGATTGCCTAATAAAGTATATGATCCTTTTATTTATAGGGTATGAAGAATCAGGGTGATGGCCCTGACCTCTAAGCCCCCCACACTAATGCAGCAAACAGAAAACAGAGAGCCCAGCAGAGAGTACACTAGGCTCATGCTCTCCAATACACTGTCCACATGTGGCTATTGAGTACTTGATATGTGGCCAGTCCTGAGGTGTGCCAAATGTGTAACATGCCTTCCAGATTTCAAAGCTTAGTACAAAAATAATGTAAAATATCTTGTTAATAATTATTATATTGAAATTGTTTTGTGTGTGTCAGGTTAAATATTTATTTGAATTAATTAGGTAATTAAGACATAACTAGAATTAAAATATATTTAGATTCTTTTACTTGTTAATGTGGCTACTAGGAAACTTGAGATCACACGTGTGGCTTGCACTGCACTTCTCATGCACCGGGCTGCTCCAGGTCCAGTAGACTGGTCCTACTTTTGATTTTCCTTTTCCTTTTCTACATTAATAGCAACTGCCAAAGAGAGGGTAGTAACAGTTTTAGGCATTACTCCTTCCAGGTGGTGTTTGCCTGGTGACTGTGGCCATTGGAAGTGCCCAGTCCTTGCTCATCCAAGGTGGGAGATGCACTGCTCCCCAGTGAGGAGCCTGGAGTCGTAGAGACCCAGCGCTGCTCGCTGTGAGCTCAGCTGAAACGCCAGCCACAGAGGACCTCAGGGTTCCTCTCTGTGAAGATCAGTGAAGGCATGGAACTAGATGACAATGAAAGCCCCTCAGTCTCACTGAATCCACAGTGAACTTGTCTGTGGCTGAAATGCATTGGCAAGAGAGGCACAATGTCATACTGCGAATCTCTAGAATTTATTCATCTTGCATAATTAAAACGTTATATCTGTTGAACATTGTCTTGCCCATGGGTTTCAACCCCGGGCAAGTTCGCTATGGATTCAGTGTGACCAAAGAAAATGACAGCAAAACGTTCTTGGGGTGAAAGAGTTATACCCAACTTTATTTCCAGGTGGCAGGTCAGTCACTAAAATCCAGTTCACTCACAGTGAGTCTGTATGCAGCAAGCCAGTCTCTGCCTCTGGGCCCCTCTGTCTGCATAGCTGTCCTCTGGGCCTCTCTGCCTGCACAGTTGTCCCACACAATCATCCTCTGGGCCTCTGTCCTCAGCGTTGCCACCACTCTAGCCTCTGCTCTGCTCTCCTGCAGCCTTGCAGCCCTGCCCCTGTGTTGTGCCCAGAGCACTGGGTGGAGCTCTTTATATAGAGTCTACAGCCATGTATTGCCCACAGGTGTGCAGTGAGCTAGTCAGCCAGGGCCAGGTGAGAATCCTGGCCACAGGAACTCTCATTTTACCCATAAACATGAATTACCCATTTTTCCCTCCCTCCAGGCACCATTCTACTCTCTGCTTCTAGAAATTTGCCCATTTCAGATACCTAATAAAAGCAGAATCATGCAGTATTTGTCCCTCTGTGACTGACTTATTTCTTTTAGCATAATGTCCTCAAGGTGCATCCATGTTGTCACATAGGGAAGGATTTCCTTCTTTTATATGGCTGAAAAATATTCCATTGTGTATTTTTTGCTTTTTTACACCGATTCATCCATTGATGGGCATTTAGGTTGTTTCCACATCTTGATTTTTGTGAATAATGCCATAGTGAACAATGGGAAGAGAAGATTTTTGAAAACCTCTAGAGAGGTTTTAAAGAGAAAAAAAGGTCATACTAAGGAACACAATAAACTAACATCAAACTTCTAATCCATAATTCTCTGATGGAGAATTCTGCTAGAAAAGAGTGGAACAATTCCTCCACAGTTCTAAGAGGACAAAAGTGTTTGATTATAGAATTCTGTGTTCTGCCAAGCTATAAATCAACGTGAAGGCATACTTAAGACATTTTAAGATTTACAAATACTTGGAAATTTCATCTTCCCTGTGTTTTCCAATGAAAAATTGTTACTTTCTTCCAGAGAAATGAGGGTGCAAACCAACAAAAAAGAAAATATGGACTATAAAAAAAGAGTGGAACTACCTCAGGCATCTAATGTAAAACAATTCCAGAGTGAGGCTGTGCACAGGGTTTACAGGGTTTACAAAATGATCTAAATCAGAACAGGAAGCCAGTGGGCCTCAGGTACAAATGTTTTTAAAAGAAAAATGAAATGTAGTCTGCAAAAGATAGAATGACTATGTAAATGGATGATATCAGTGATATGGTAAAGAAAACAAGTATTTTTTTCCTCAACAAGATAAAAGAAAGATAATTGGAAAATCTCTTGAGAGACAATAATTTTTTTTAATTTTTAAAAAAACTCATGATACCATGATGAAACCAGCTAAACTGTTGGCATAATTTTAAATGGTTTCTGAAATTATAAAAGAGAATTTATTTAATTTGGACACTAGAACATTCTTCTTCAAGGAACCCAGAGGTCATGACCTTGGACTTATTTTTTTAATGTAATTTTTGCATATTATTTGTCTATGCAATGAACAATAATCAAAATTGATAATAATGTAAATTGAGGAAAGGGCTGATTTTTTACTTTCAAAATCAACCTATAAACAACACATGAAAGACGGGTCACAAAGAATGAACTTGGCATTAACTTTGAAAACGTAGAAACAAAAGTATAGTTTGACAAAATATGGTAGTTAGAGAGGATGGAAAGTGGAAGAAAGGAGAAAAGAGCTAATAGTTTCATCAAAGTAAATCCTGCTCAGAGCTGCCATCATCTCTGGGTTATTGCGCTAACTCCTCAGGTCACCCTCCTGCTGCCACAATATTGCTCATGTGAAACTTTCATAAGATTGTATATCAATGATACTTTAATTTAAAAAAATAGTTAAGATGGTAAATTTTTGTTATGTATATTTTACTAGAATTTTAAAAATCAATAGAAAAGTAAAAAAAAAAAAAAGTGGCTGCTCCCTCCATGCATGTGTGTGTATGTCTGTTATAAGCATAGAAACAAAGTTTTGGAGGCTACATACCAGATTACCAGATTGTTTGCAGTTGTAACTATTTAGGAGATAGTTTAAAGGAATAAAAGGGTAAAAATCAGTAATTATTACAAAAAATTTTAATCTTCTTACCAAATAAAGAAGATTGCTTGCCTCTGGAAAGTGGGACTGGGAAATGGGGCAGAGAGATGTTGTTTTTCAATATAAATTCTTCAGTACTATTTTATTTTTACCATGTGCATGTATTACTTTGATAAAAGAGGAAAATGAATTTAAAAAGAGGAAAAAGTTCTTGGTTCACTCAAGCACATAAACAAACTCCCCAAAGTACCATACTGTCATGGCCAGATGATTCTGGCTTTGGAAATTTTCAAAGTGATCACCATGGCTAAAAGAATTAAAATAAGATGAAGTAACATTAAATCTTTGGTTTTAAGCACTTTAACTTCCAAATATATATCTGTATGGATTTCAAAATATTTCTCTATTATCTAAAATAGTCTCTATGTGAAAGCAAAGGCCTCCTCTCCTGTCCACCTGTCAGCCACTAGAGAATTAATCTAGCATTTTAGACTTTGACCTTATTTTCTCCTTTTTGGGTCATGTTGGGATGGGTAGAAAAACTTGGAGAGATCAGTCCAACCCCACATTCCTAAGCCCTGACAGAAGGCCCTGTGATTCGGACCACTGGCTCTGTGAGGCTCCAGCACATCTTGTTTTTCATGTCAACCTATTGTTTTAAGAAGTTTTATAGCCACCATGTCCTAGATTTAGAGACCCCTTGGTCAGACAATCAATGGAGCAAGACACAAACAACTTGTGACATGTGCATATGGAAAATTTTGTGTTCAATGGTTGCCTTTTCCTCATAATACTAAATTTCCCAGGGTGATTTTATATGCTAATGCTACATGAAATGATGTTCCAAGATACATGTATGTATGCACTCTAACCGCTCATGTTCCAATTGAAACCCTCCCTATTCATGTTAGGTGACCTAATAACTAATGAATAAACATTCTCACTCCCCAAAATAGAAGCTATCCTGATTCTTCTCAGGGATGACTCTCTTCAGCAGCCCACCTTGGTCTATCAAGGTGTTTCTGTTTCCTTACTTTTCTAATATAGTGCACTGCTTGCTTGCCTACTACTAAGACTCAGTGTTAAATTCTTCTAATAAAAGAATACAAAGACCAAGGACCCTGTTCTGATGTCTGCCCATAACAATATGGGTTGGCTTTATCTCTGTACAAGTTTGTCAAAAGAAAAGTAACATGCCAAACCAAACTTCTGACACTAAATAGCAGGAGATTTATTACTTTTACCTACAAGAATGCTTGTTACAACAGGACTACTGTAATCGTTAAACCAAGAAGAGGCCCTAGCCCTGGAAAATGGTGTATGCTTAGATACCAAGAGCTCAGGGAACAACCTGTTTCTTTCCACTTTCACAGAGCATTGAAGGGTCAGTCACTCCTTCTGCAGTTTTCAAGGAGAACTGGGAGGAAAGTTCTGATAATGAGGGGATGCATATCTACACAGAGTTCTACAAACTCAAGGATTCAGACTAAAAATGGCCCTTAGCTACTTATTCATTGGTTGGCCCTAGCATTTGATACCACTGCTCCACCAATCCCCAGCAAACCCAGGGTGTGGTAAGACAGCTATCCGCAAGACGTCAGGCAGAAAAGTAACACAGATTCTCAACCCTGTGCCACCAAAGGGTGGGGAAGAGCATAAGGAATGATTACCAAAGAACAAAGGGTTCCTTGCTCTCCACAGCTTATCTTTAGGATAGGAATGTGTAGTCATCCTGGTTACAAACAACAGCTTAGTACAGCAAAGCTAAGGTGACAAGCCATTCAAGATATTAAAAACAATAAAGGCTAATATTTTTTCTGTGCATTTGCATGTGTGTTTTGAAAAAAAATTGAAGACTATCTTGAAGCCCTCCCTGGATAAAATTATTATGTAATTTATTATGCTTATGAAATACAGGACAACTAAATTTTGGAGGACATCTGTCAAAGGTCACAATATTACTTTTAGATTTGACAATATGCCATTTTTTTCTGACATTTATTATATACAAGGATTGATTGTCCATTGAGATCATTCTTGCTTCTTGGAAAAAAACCAATATTATCACATAATTGCCTATCCCCTTACCACCACCATTTTTCAAAATAACGGGGCAAAGAGTCAGGAGGTAACTTTGCTTTAGAGCACTTTACATTTCAGAAAAACCATTCCTGTGTGCCCCAGTCTTTCAATGCTATTAAAATGTGGACTTTTAAAGTATCAGTAACCAGGAATCTCTATTAAGCACATACACAATTCCTGCCCTCCTCAATCTCACTGATCTTGGTTCCATCCAGATGTCCAAGTTAGAAACCTGGAGCAATTCTTGTCCTCTCCTCTACCTAACTCTTCATATCTAATAATCACCTAAAAAGTACTATTGACTGTAATTCTAAAATATATCATGAAACTTTTCATGCTCTCTGGTTAAAGATACTCCAAGTTACCATTGTCTCTCATTTGGGCTGCCACAATAATAATTTTTAAAGTAAAAATAGTAATACTTCATAATGTTATGGGTCAGGCACTCCTCTAAATATAAAATATATTAGCTCATTTATTCCTCTCAACAACCCTATAAGGCATTCTAGTACATTCCCACTTTAAGATGAGGAAACAAGTGCACAGAGAAATTAAATGACTTGCCCAGTCACCCAACTAGGAAGTAGAGAAGCCATCAATTACCTCCTAACTCACCCTCTGCATTCACACCTGGCACCTCCTATCTGATATTCATTACTCGACCAGTGTGAATGTTTAAAACAAGGAACTTTCACCTAGAACCAGAAACTCTCTTTAGGTGAGAACAGAAAACAGCTTTATTCTTTTCATCCTGATCAAACTAGCTCTGCAGGCAAGGTTCTTTCCAGGTGCTTAGGGCAAATCTCTTGACTTTTATGGCATCCTGTGGGGAAGTTGGGGTTCCTATGGTCAGGATCCTCACTGAACTTAAACCACCTGATGATGTAACTGGCCTGTTGCTAGGCTACAGCTTCCACACCTGTAGGCAATAAGCTATTATTACGCTATATAGAGAGATCAGCCCAGTGCTCTGGGCAGAGGCAGAGAGGCTAGTGCTCGACCTACCTCCGGAGAACAAGCCAGGTAGGTAATAAACCCTTTCACCCCAAAGAACATTTTGCTGTCAATTTCTTTGGTCACACTGAATCCATAGCGAACTTGCCCAGGGCTGAAACCCATTGGCAAGACACACCCTCATTAATGAAAAGCCTACTTTTTAGCCACTCATTAGTCTCATTTCAATAATAAAAATTTTCAGTCCACAGAGTTGGCCCAAACTCTGAACTTCATTCCAGTTAATCCTCCTCCCACCACCCACCCAAACTGCTAGGGCTGGAGGCCTTTGTGGTAGGAGTCAGCTCCTCTCCTCTGGCCCTCCTCCTCTTCCTTCTCTCAGCTGCTCTTTGGCCAGCCAGGGATGGAGGGGCCAGAAAAGGAAGAGACAAGGGGCAGGGGAGTTCTTGTTTGACAGGCACACGTGTAATCTAGCATTGGTATGCTCTGGCCATGGCAGGTGTTTAAAATGGACTTTTGCTCTCAGGAGAGTTTTTATGAGCTCCTGGGATATTCCCCTGTGATATCCTCTGACTACAGCTTTCTTGGAGTAAGCAAAGCTTCTACCTTAGTGGGACACTTAAACATCCACCCCAACCCCCAACCCCCGCCTCACCTTCAGCCTCTGAATCTAATATACATCTCCAGCCCCTTTCTGCTAAGGCTGTCTGCCTTAGGCAGGCCTCTTGGCCATGACCTCTTTTTAAATGAGATATTTTTTAAAATATAGATATTTAAGATAGCTCTTTTAAAATAACATCTATTTAAATATAGGCATATATTCCTATGGGGAAAATTGAAGTTCCTATGGCCAGGATCCTCACCTGAACCTAAACTACTTGATGATGTACCTGGCCTGTTGCTAGGCTACTGCTTCCACACCTGCAGGCAATAAGCTATTATTAACTGAGTCACTAAATAAAAAGCTCTGCCCAGTGCGCTGGGCAGAGGTAGAGACAGAGGAGGATTATAGACCTACAGACTTGTTGGATGCAGATGTAATTCTAGTGCTTGACCTATCGCTGGGAAAACAAGCCAGGTAATGAATCCTTTTACCCCAAGAACATTTCATTATCATTCCCTGGTCTCACCCAATCCATAGTGAACTTGCCCGGGGCTGAAACGCATTGGCAAGACAATTCCTACCAAGGATTTCATACCTTTAAGATGCCAATGAAGAAATTACAGTTAGTTTCTAAATGCAGCTCTGTGGATAAAATGAAGGTTGCTGTGGCCAGGATTCTCACCTGGCCCTGGTTGGCTAGCTCACTACACATGGGAGGGCAAAGTGTCCTTATTGACTCATATAATGAGCCCTGCCCAGTGTTCAGGGCAACATGGTGGCATGGCTGCAAGGCTGCAGGAGAGCAGAGACTGGAGTGGTGGCAGCGCCAAGGACAGAGACTGAGATGGCTGTGCAGGCAGAGAGGCCCAGAGGCAGAGACCAGCTTGCTGCATGCAGACTCTCTCTGAGTGGATGGGATTCTAGTGATTGACCTGCTACTGTGGAAATAAAGTTGGGTATAACCCTTTCACCCCAAGAACATTCTACTGTCATTTCTTTGGTCACACTGAATCCATTCGGTCACACTGAATCCATTCAGCCCCACTTGCCCTGGGGCTGAAACCCATTGGCAAGACAAGCTCCTTATTCTGATGTCAGTAAATTATTTTCCCAGTATTTCTGTGTCCCATGGAATCCAGAGGGCACAAATCAAACTGACCATGTTTTCTTCTTAACACCTTACCCACTAGGCCTGAGGTGAACCTGAAGAGCCTGTCCCACCAGTGTTTTATGGGTATAGGGAAGGGTCACAACACATTCTTCATTCTTTCCATGAAAATTTTCTGAATCTCCTTTTGCCTTTTGCTCTTATGTAGCTTTAAGATAGGGGAGTAAGAATCTACAGAACTGGTTGGTAGCACCTTCTTTGTAATTTTGCTATTGATGATGTGACTCTTACACTTCATTTTGGAGTGTGGGGTAATTGGCCCCTCAGCTGAAATTGAGTCAGAAAGAGTCCTGTTTTAACATCACGTTAGAAATACTAAAATATTATGTCTTTTCATTGCTATTAGGATTAAATGCTAACTCCTTAATATGTTCTATGGAGCACTGCATGATGTGGTCCTTGCCTACCTCTTCCAGCCTGTCTCATGCCACTCTTTCCTGGGCTTAGCCACACTGGTTTTGCAGGTCCTCAGATTCTCTAAGCTCTTTCCTACCTCAGAACCATCTTACATGCCTAGAATGTCCTTTCTCCTACCATTCTTTGTCTTCTCATTTTTCAGGTCTCAGTTTAAATATCTCATCATCGAAGACTTTTCTGAAATAACTCCCCACCCCCACTCCATCCATTATTCTCACTCATACATACTATTTTACTACAGCATTTATCACAAGTTATTTAATTGTGTGTTTACTAATTTGTAGTTGTATGTCCAGAGACTGCTTAACTATTTACCAAAGTATTTCCATTTTTCTCCTGGGCGTACAATACCAACTACATTCTCCAGCCTCTCTTGCAATTAGGTGCAACCATGTGACTAAGTTCTGCCCAATGGAATGTAGGCAGAAAAAGACTACTTCCAGACATAAAGCCTTCCAAGTTTGACTCAATTACAGTTATAAACTTCATTTAGGAAACCCTGGTGTACAGGGTTCTGCCACTTATTGATTGTGTAAGTTTGAAAGAATTACTTAATATCCCTGTGCCTCAGTTTCCTCATCTGTAAAATGGAAGACTAATATCTACATCATTGAATGATGAGGTTTAAATAAATGAGTACATGAAAGTGCTTAGACTAGAACTATGCCCAGTACCTGGTAAGTGCTCAATAAATGCTATTATGAAATAATGGTAATAATATCAGTAAATATACAGCAAACAGACATACAGTTTGCAAACTTTAAATTGATATGGTAGAGGAAACAGACATTTTTCACATTATGAGGGAATTTTAAAAGTCATAACCAATAAAAGTTTTAGGATTAACAAAGCAGGTCTTGACTATGTGAGCTATAATAGAGAAATTTAGAATTAAAGTAATAGAAACCCCTGCCAATTAAAGATCAATCAGAAATGAAAGTAAAGGAATTCTGAAGACATAATAAAGCCATTCAGATTTGATTAACAGTAAACATCAGTTTATACACAATTTTTCAGGAATACATCTACAGTGTAAGTCAAAGCACATCTGTATTCTCAACAGCAAATGCCACTCTCATCAGCAAGGACAAATGGGAACTACTTCCTCCTGCCCTTGTCCCTTCTAGACCACATAACCACTATATTTCCTCTCTGCTAACAACTTCCATCTGGGAGGCAGCACCATGGCTCTAGCCCAGGCTTATCATATTAGCTCAAGTCCAATTTTTTGGCCCCCAAAAAAGTTTCCACAAATGGAGGTGCCTGATTAGCTAAGGTACGGGTTAAATAATCAAGGCTGCACTGAAAATAAAGCCAAAAATGAAAGCAAATCACTGGATAATTTTGACAAAACTTGCTTTTAAATCAGTTGTTTGAACGTTTACCCAGTTTCCTTTCCTACATTGCCATTAGAAAACTTTTTTCTTTTCTTTTTTATCATGCACATTACTATTCTGTTCTATTGCTTCGTAGTAAAACCATCAGGGTGAAGGTTTTGCTACTATCACCCTTGACCAACCTGACATGTCAAGCATGTAACCATCTTGTTCCCATGCAGCAACCTTCCATCTTTTCTTAGCTAGTATTTTGAAGCATATCAAAGAAAAGAAATGACAGTGGGTGTGTCAACATACCTTAAGTCTTGGCCCTCATCTCCCAAAACAACCATTAAAAATACACAACTTCCTATAAAGATAGCTGTAAGGATTTAAAGGAGAATTTTAAATGAATCAGGTTAAATATGGCATTAAAAGTATCACGTTAATAGGCCTACTGCATATTCCTACTATAATTCTTTTCAGATGGAAAATGAAAAAATATGAAGTTAGATACTAAGAACATTTTGTGTTATACATGGACTCACTTTTCACAACAGATCTTCCCTATTTAGAAGAATTTTAGTAAAACAGTGTGAAACCTTTTAAAAAATTATCTTAATCAATTCTACTGAAACTAGAATATTCCTTCTTCAAAAGATTATATGAATAAAAATTATGCTTTCCAACTGGGGAATAATATTTGATTGCATTAGTTATGATAGTGACAGTAATTGTCTATGAGCTATTTATTTGAAATATATTACCTACAGCAGATTTAATCTGGAAAGTCCTTGAGTTTAAGCATTCAAAGAATGTGGATGGGCACTTTTTTTGTTGTTCAAGATAAAGATCTTTTGTGCTATTTTAAGAGTCTCCTTGGTTAAAGATTTTGAATGCATAAAAAAAAAATCTATATACCTCAGATGTTTGCTAACCAAGAAGGTCAGTTTAAGGTTACAAGAGGCATTTCTCCAAACTCAGCAGTCAGAGAACATAAATATACTTAAGTAATAAAGGAAATAGCATTAAATATAAGTATCCTGGACACACATCATTATCATAGTGCAAAATTCAAGATGTCCCCAGTGCACTTCACATTTCCATCACTGGTATCAGTTAAAGTGAATTGAATATGTATATTTCCAGAACATAGTGTAAATATAATTCTTCGTGACAAGAGCATATCTTCTGTGTCAGTCTTAATCTGTTTTTCCTCCTGCAATCTGTAAATTTGCTTGAAATACGACCATCCTCTCTATCATGGAGATAGGTTGCCAGGGCTTATTGATTCTAGTTTTACAATAACCTCTCTTGAGTCCTCTCTCTAATGCCCCTCTAGTATCCTCAGAGCCTCCTAACCTATTGTCTGCACTGATGTAATAGCTAGCCTTCTAACTGGCTCCTGTATTAGCCTCTCCCTAGCCCATTATATCTTAAATACTCTTGTAAGATCAATGTTCCTATGAACAACCCTGATTTTTTTTTCATTCCTTGTTCAAATGCTTCACAATCTACAAAATAAAGTCCAGACTACCCAGCCTAGCATTTAAAACCAGGTTCTGGTCACAATCTATGTTTCAGACATGGTTTTCCTCTACTCCTTTTCATAGCTGCTTTTTCCTTTGTTCCAGTGCAGACTCTTCTCCTCCCTAACATCATGCTTTGCTGCTTGCTGCCTTGGCTCATGTCAGAACAATCTTTCCTTTCTTCTCTGCATTTGTAGATCCTACGCTTCCTTTAAGGCTCGAGGTCTAGCTCAATACCACATCCTCCATGAAGCCTTCTCTTAATGTCTCATCTGGAAGTAACTGCTTCCTCCTCTGAAGTACTCTGATAGTTACATAAATGCCTCTTTCTCAACTTTCTTCTGTTTTTCCTACCCTCAACTCCCTGAGAAGATCCAACTCTTACTGCTTTTATGTCTTCTAATTACATACTAGTCAACTAAATAATAGTTAAAGAAATATGTACGTTATATCCAATCTAAGGCAGTTTTATGTAAAAGACATGATCTAATGCATAGAAAAACACTGGACCTGACACTGTAGATAAACACCAGCAAAAAAAGAACATTAAAAGAAATACATAACAACATAAAATAACCTTTTCTAAGAAATATCACCTCAAAGTATTCTGATATATTTTATTGCAAAACTTGTGAGTAGTTTTTAATAAACAAACATGCCTGATGCCTTCATTTCAATGTTCTTTATTATTAATACTATCTGCTGATCATTTGAAATTCCATCAATTCTGCTATAAGCTGCTAATAGGAAGAACCAGGCTGATAAAGGCTGTCTTCATCTTCCAAGGAATCTTGACATCGCATCCAGCCATCTGACAGGGGAGGAATGAAAGGATCACATGTAGGCTTTTCCAGACCAGGCCTGGAAGTTGTACACATTTCATTGGCTGGAACTCCGTTTTGCAGCAACACTTAATTGTAAGGGAGACTGGAAAATATAATCTAACTATGTACTCTGGAGGGAAAGAAAACAGGTTTGGTGATGACCTAGCACTCCATGCCATGGTCCACACGTTTGGTCATCAAATATCCATTTCACCCTTCTTCCCTAGTGCTATACTCTCTCCATTCCATTTTCCAACTCCTTCTAGAGCTATGGGCTTTGTAGGTACCTTATTAGCCTTCTGAATTATCGTAGGCAACTCTTGTATCCAATGTCTTGTTGTAGGTTTCCATTTCCTGCTCCTAATGATAGTTTCCTTGTTGTCTACTGCCTGTTTGCCTAATTTTAGATTTTGACAATAGCACCCTACCTCTGTGAATATTTCTACATTAAGGCAAAACTAGCTTGTTGTGACAAACATACATCCAAAGGTCACATTACAATTCAATGTAATTGTTCCCGGGGGGGAATGGAGGAGTAAGGGAGTAACACTTTGCCACACAGTTAACCTAGAGACCCAGGCTTATAAAGGCTCTGTCATCTCAATGTGTAACTTTGAGAGTTTCCTATACATCAAATTCCAACCAGCAGATACGGGAAGAGAGGGAAGAACATGCATGGGAGCTTTTTATGGTCTGGGCCTGAAACTGGTGCCATCATTTCAGTTCACATTTCATTGGCCAATGGAATTAAGTAAAAGTGGGTTGTACATCATCCAGGAAGTGTTCCTGAAAGGAAGAGAATACCTTTCTTCCTTCTGGGCTCGCCTTTCTTCTTTCCATCTTCTCACTGGCTGGAATTGAGAAATGGTGCCTGGAGATCAAGTGGTCATCTTAGGCTGAAGGATGAAAACCACATGTTAAGGATGATGGAGTAACAGAGTTTAGGTGACTGATGATTTTGGAGCTCCATACCAGCACTGGACTGTTTGCCCCCTGACTTTATTTAATTAGGAGAGAAATGAGCTTCTGTCACATTTCATAAACAAAAAACAAAAAAGAAAGAAAGAAAAAACAATCCAGTTAATTCTGTCACATTTAAGCCACTGTTGTTTGAGTTTTATTTGCAGCTGAATCTTAACTTTAACTTACATAATTATTCTCTAATTGTTTGGTATGGTTATTTTTTTTCTTTTGCCCACTCCTTTCGGTTGGAGACTTACAAGAGGGTGCTATAAGAACTGTCAAATCTCTGACACAAGATGTTTTAGCACATGTCTGACACCTTTATCATTTTATCTGAGAGGTAAAACACTTAAGACGGTCCATAAATTCAGATCATTTCAAGAAATGTTTATTGAATACACACTAATACCAGGTACTGGGCCGGACACAAGACATACAAAGATGATTAGCAAGCCATCCCTGCCTTTGAGGAACTTTATTATAGGTATTGGGGTAGATTCTAAGATCTGTTGCTCAGCGTCCATTCCATCATTCTGTCTGAAGAAGTTGGAAAGCTAAAAATCACGTCCTTCAGAATCCCTTGCCACTCAAATTCCACATGCAAATGAGGTCTGCCAAAAAGATGCACTTATGAAAATAGCAGGTGAAAGTGAATTGAGGGCCATCTTTCTGGTGCTGTGACCACTTGCAAGCAAGGTATGATGACATGTTCCTGGCATCCAGCCTCTTCATACGGGAGAAAGCATTTGTAAATCATATATCGGATAAGGAGTTAATATCTAAAATATATAAAGAATTCATACAACTCAATTAGCAAAAAACAGAAAAGAAAGAGAAAACAATCCAGTTAAAAAATGAGCAGAGGAACTGAATCAACATTTTATCAAAGAAGACATACAAATGGCCAACAGGTACATAAAAAGGGATACTCAACACCACTGATCATCAGAGAAATGCAAATCAAAACCACAAAGAGATATTACCTCACACCTATTAGAATGGCTATTATCAAAAAGCTTAAGAAGTAACAAGTATGGGGAGGATGTGGAGAAAAGGGAACCCTTGTGGGCACTATTGGTGGGATTGTAAATTGGTGCAGCCACTATAGAAAACAGTATGGAGATTCCTTTAAAAATTAAAAACAGAACTTTTATATGATCCAGCAATCCTACTTCTGGGTGTACATCCAATGGAAAAAGTCACCATTCTAAAGAGATATCTGAGCCCCCATATTCATCGCAGCATTATTTACAATAGCTAACTCATGGAAACAACCTAAGGGTCCACTGACAGATGGATAAAGAAAATGTGACACATATGCAATGAAATATTATTCAGCCATAAAAAGGCATCCTGCCATTTGCAACAACATGGATGGATCTTGAGGGCATTATGCTAAATGAACTAAGAGAAAGACAAAGACTGTATGATCTCACTTATATGTGGGTTCTTCAAAAACCAAACTCATAGATACAGAACAGATTGGTGGTTGCCAGAGGCAGGGTGGCAGGGAGTAGGGGGTGGTACAATGGGTGAAGGAGGATCAAAAGGTACAAACTACCTGTTATAAGATAATTAATTCCTGGGGATGTAATGTACAGCATGGTGATTATAGTAAAAAATACATAGTATATATTGGAAAATTGCTAAGAAAGTAGATCTCTTAGCAATTATAACTTCTCATCACAAGAAAAAAATTGTAACTGAGGTGATTAATGTTAACTAAATTTATTATGGTCATCATTTTGTAATATATACCTATATCAAATCATATTTTACATTAGTCTAAATGTACAGCTTAGACTCATACAATGTCATATGTCATTTATACCTCAATTAAAACTGGGGGAAAATGTTTACTGTAGGAGTGGGCAGTAATTCTCCATGTGCTGACTCAGTGATCTGGGTTCTTCGGTCTGTGGCTACTACATCTTAACCCAAGGTTTCCTCCATGACTTGCAACAGGGAAGAGAAAGCTTAGAGAATTGCTCAAAGGGTTTTCACTATCTCATCTTGGCAATGACTTCTCAAATTTTAGTAGCTAGACCTAGTCACATGGCCCCACATGACTGCAAGAGGATCAGGAAATAGAAACCCCCATATGCCCAGGAAATAAAGGAGGACCAGGTATTAGTGAACACTAGGAATATTTGCCACAAATGATGTGACCTTTAATTCAATAGTCTGTTGACTCCACCCCTCCTTCAACAGGTTTCAGAAGCACTGAATTGCTTGACTGATACCCCTTAGTTTTTTAAAATATCTAGAGTGGTTTTGGGCTCCTGAAGTGAACCCTGCTTAAATCAGGTGTGTGCTGGTAGCTTCTTGTCTCTTTACCTTCATCCACTCTCTGCCCTTCTCTGTGTCCCAGGAGGCCATCCTCTGTGAACTGCATCATCACATCCCTCTGCCCTCTGGCTTTGGTTTTGGATCATGGGAGGGACCAGCAGAAAGTGACATGATAGCAGAAAGCAGGAGGAGAAAGAAGTCAGGATATTTATCCCCCCTCCTCTGCACTCCCCATCAGACAGTGGGTCCTGACCCTGCCCTCAGTTCTTTAAGGAGTCCTTTCATAAACTTTCTTTATTTAAACACTTAGAGTATGATGTCTAATTTTTGCCTGGATCTTGATTCATACAAGGTGTTTAATACTCAAACCATGAGTTTAAAAACGAGTACTAGCCTCTCTCCCTTCCTCCAGCTTTACTGTACTTGGAGAGCTTTATAAAATGCAAATCAGAATATGTCATTCCTGTTTTAAAACTGCAGTGGCTCTCTACAGCCCCATCACCACACCCCAGTCTAAGCTGCAGCCAGACTGAACTACTCTCAGTTCCTCCTGCAACATGGCCTCTCTTCCTCAGAGCCTTTGCACACACACCACCTTCTTCCTGGAAATCACTTCCCACCCCCACTCTCATCATTCAGACATCAGCTCAAGAGTCACTTACCCCAGAGAGCCTTCCATAAGCCTTTTTATCCTCGTTAGATGTTAACCACAGCAGCCTCTACTCACCATGATATATAGACAGAACTCAACGTTACATAGTACTGCAACTGCCTGCTTACTTAATCTGTGTCCTCCAATACACAGTAATATAGAACAGGGACTGCATTTTAGATCCCTAGGACCTATTAACGTGCGTGGCACAAATTAGGCTCTCAATAAATCTTGGATAGTAGCTGAATGTCATTGAAAAAGCTTGAACTCTCCTCCTGTAGCTACTGCTCTCTTTTCATTAGCTGACAAAAGTTAGAAAAAAATAACTTTTAGTCACCCACTCCTCATTACTACCTTCCATTCACTTCCCAGGCGATTTTAATCTAATGTTGCCACCACCTTCTATGGTGATTTCTCTTGCCTAGATTACCAATGACCTCCTGGCTTTTCAATTTAATAGCTTCTTTTCAGTCCAAATCCTGCAGAATTGTTCTGAAGTACTTTCTAGAAACTCCCTCCTCTGCACTCCATGGATCATGAAGATCTCTCTCTCACTGTCTCTCTCTAATTGATCCATGTTAACTTCCATTATTGATAAACCTGTGTGTCCTGTCCACTTGTATCTCTAGTCTCCAGCATAGTGCCTGGCACACTGTATTCTTCAACTCACCTGTATTCTTCAACTCATTATCTCTTCCATTCCAAACCCACTCTCCTCCTGATTCCAAAGTTCAGTCAATGGAATTAACATCCATCTAGTTATACAAGTTACAAACCTTAAAATCCCCTTAGCTCTTCCCACTGCCTCTCCTGCCTGGCCCTGCTGGGGAACCAGCTTTATTACATATTATTCAGCCATAAAAAGGCATCCTGCCATTTGCAACAACTACCAACCCCCCAGCCCAAATTCCTAAGATCTGCCTCTGAGTCTTTATTCCGTTTCTTCCACCTGAAACACCGCCCTCCCACTTTGTCTCAAATCCTATTCATTCTTTGAAATTCAGAACACTGGTTAACTAATTAATTGCTTCCTCTTTTGAGTTCTAGACAAATTGCTTCTTCATTCTGAACAAACACACCTTGATGCTAGGGTTTTTTGGTTTTTTTTTTTAATGTGATTTACTTATGTCTCCCTCACTAGATTGTAAAATTCTTGAGGTTTCTTTTGTTTTTAACATTGTAGTGATTGAGAAATATTTTTACAGGACTGCACGAATAAATGAGTGACCTGGGAAGGAGAACCTCTTCAATTACACCCTCTCAGAGATTACTGCGAGGGAATCTGAGTTAAAAGGACAGTAACTCGGTTTGAAAACACAAACATTACATAACCAAGTAAGCAACATACATTGTAACAACATAGCCTATAGAAAGCAGGTAATTGATATGCATCTGCGGAGACTATGTTTAGGCTTTTCAGTGGTCAGTATGGACAGCCAACTTTTATAAGGGAAGGTTTTATTTTACCTTCTGTACTCTTTTATTCTGGGTGACAGAAACTAGAGTATAAACAAGAGAAAATGCCTGTAGCAGTACAAAGCCTGGGCACTTGGTAGGCCCTCAACACAAGTTAATCCCTTTCCTTTTTCCTACTTTGTCCTCATTTTACTTTAGAAGGCTCATGAATTTACAGTACCCAAAGGAAATTTTAGTTTTAGGATTTCAATTTGACGAAAACGTCTTGGTGATTCTGATTCTCCCTATTATTAACCCATGACTCTCAAACCCAAGGGAAAAAAAGTATCACTGGAGGGGGAGGGAAAGAGGGGGCGGAGCAAAAACGGAAAGAAAGGCCGAGAGGAAGCTGTAGAAGGAAGCTCCCTTTTGGTTGGGTTTGTCTTTCTTTAACTCGAGAGAAGCGTGACGCGCTAACTGCCGTCTCGGGGCAGTTTCCCGGCGAAACGCCCGCCGGCCCGAATTTCCTCGCCCGCCCTCCCGCTTCCGCCCCGCGGTGCGCTGCCGGCTGCAGCCGCTGGGGGCGCCTCGGGCCCCGTGGAGCTCAGGCAGCGGCCGCTCTCCAAGCTTCACATCGCCGGCTCTCGGACGGGCGGCGGCGGCGGCGACGGCAGCGGCAGCGAGCTGCGCACCGAAAGGGCGCCCGCCGCCCAGGCGAGCTGCAGCACGACCGCTCCCCGCGGACGGGCGGGGTCCGCGCCGCCGCGCTCCGGCCCCGGCTGCTGCGAGAGGAGGCGGCGGCGGCGGCGGCCCGCGGCCGCGCCCCCGCGCGCAGCTCGCGGCCCCGGCCGTGGAGCCGAGCGGGCCCAGGGCTCTGGCGAGCTGAGGCGGCGGCGCCGGCCCGCGCGCCCCTTGGGGCCGCCCCCACATCCCGCTCGCCGGCGTCTGGCTCTCACGATGATGAAGAAGAAGAAGTTTAAGTTTAAGGTGGACTTTGAGCTCGAGGAGCTCTCCTCGGTGCCCTTCGTCAACGGGGTCCTCTTCTGCAAGATGCGGCTGCTGGACGGCGGCAGCTTCACCGCCGAGTCCCCCAGGTAACGCGCCCTCCGCGCCGCCAGCTCCTCCGAGCCGCTGCGCTCGCGTCCGCCCCGCGGGGGCTTGTTTGATGGGCTGCATCTCTTTCTTGGCCCATTTGCTCCAGGAGCGTGGCCAGCCTCCTGAGCTGCTCTTTAGAGATCAGTCTGAAACCAGGCAGGAATTTATTGATCTGCAGAAAGTGCTTCACAGATGGGTCCACCTCGGCTGGGATGGGCTTCCTTTTGCTCTCCTAATTCTAAATGGTTCCTGGTATCTGCGCTTCCCTCCTAAGTTCTCTAGGCATGGAAGCAATGGCCAGAAGGGAAAAGATGCTTCTGGTTTCTCTTAAGACGTTTCGATTTGTTTGTGAAATGCAAAGTGGAACTTGAGCTGTTGTTAAAACAAAAGCAAAAATAACCCGAACTGCTCGAGTTCTGAGAGTGCCCTCTCTGAACTGAAGTCTGTGCCAGCCTAACTCCTCCCTTGTTGGTTCCTCGGGGACTGGAGAGCCCAGGATGCAGCCGGGGTCGGCTTGGTCATGTGTTCCCTGGCCCACGGGACAACAGTCTGTGCTTCATCTGAGAGCTGCATCTCCAGTTACGCGCTCTCCCTCGCTGAATAACCGATCTTAAAGTGGCCGCTAGTGGCTCTCCGCGTGGAGGACTTAGAACTAGGAGAGCCCAGACCATGCCCTCATTTTGAAATGAGCCTCTGGACACTCTCAGGGAGAGTCCTTGGCAGGTTATAGATTGAAGGCAGGAGTGGGAGCGTTCCTTGAGCAATGTCAGGGCTATTCTAGGTTAACATATTTACCCTAAGGTAAGTGTTCCATAAGAAAATGGAAAATTTACAGATTTTAAAAAAATGAACCTGTAAATTCCTGAGATCAGTGGAAAAGGTTAATAGTTAATGCTTATTTTCCTAAATTTACCGTACATCGACTTTATTTTGACCCTAAAAATATTCATTCTGCTTTTCTTTTACCTGTCATCCCTATTAATAATGTAAAGGAAATAATGTCAATGGGTTGTGAACTTAGGGCCATAAAATTGTCAGTGGTGGCAATATTGAAGTCTATGAAAGCCAGAAACATAAATGTCTAATAGGCCAAAGGATGTATGAATCACTGTTAATTCTCAGAATTAAAAAACAGTCAGCCAAGGATGGTTTTTAAAATTAAACTGAGATGACAAATCTATGGTTATTCAGCTAATTAATTGTGCTGTAATAATTTTTAATACACCACTAAGAGAACAGTGTAACTTACAATGGTGCGCTCAATATTGTACCCCCACTTATGCTGAAAATTCAAAGTCAATTCTTGAATATCCTGTAGGTTCAAGTGACAGTCTTAACCCTGAGTCTTACCCTGTTTTGCTGCAGGGTCCCACCCCCTTATCTGGCAGTTAGACCAGCTCTTCTGGGCCAGTGGTGACACCTGGTGGTCAGGGTACTTCCTACTACGTCCTTTCTCCCTCAGATTATTGATTTGGCTTTGCTACTCACCGGTCAGTTATTACAGTGTTGGAGGCGGTCGTTTATTCCGCAAATATATATAGGCTGGGCCCTTTAAATATATTATCTTACTTATTAATTCTCACAGCAAGTCTGTGAGGTAGGGATTCCCATTTTGTGGGTGGATAAACAGATTCAGAAATCATAACTTTCCCAAGGTCCCCACATCTGAAGAGTGAAATGCCATGATCCTGATATGTCTTATTTCAAACAGATTAATGTCAGATAAAATGGAGAAAATTGTGTGCTGTGCTGAAAAGGGAGCTTCCTAATGGTTTTAACAAGTAGTGTGTATAATCTGATTTGTAATTTGCGAGAGTTGGAAAGGAAAACTCAGAGTATCTGGGGTTAAATTTACCCCTTTCTCTTCCAACTAAAATTTGAATTTAATTAAAGTCAGTAAAGTTAAGAATAGTGCTCTGTATAACCAAACAACTAAAAAGGAAAAACAGATCTCTATAGTTAGGAGGGAAATGATTCATAAGAAGAAGCTTATGACTTTTTAGGTAGAGGTAGCTCGTAGAAAGCTAAGCGCAAAGGTTTGGAATGAGGCAGGTCAGAACCTAAATCCCAGCTCTCCCCTCATAAACCTGGGTGGGTTCTTAGCCTCTCAAAACTTCCAGCTATAAAATAGAAATCATCCCTGGCATTTGGGGTTGTTGTGAGGGTTTCGTAAGATGATGAACCTAAAACAACTACTGCAGTGCTGTGGCACCAATTGAAGAAAAGACAAGGAGCTTGTTTCCTTTAGTTGTTAATGCTTAACTCCTTTGACAGCTATGAGAGTGTTGAAAAAGATACCTCATTCTACAAGAAAAAAAAGGAAAACCCAAAATATCTAAAGGATGTGAATTACTTAAAAATTGCAAAACTTCTAATTCTTGGGTGTCGATCTAGGCAGTGCATCTCTAATTAAATGCTAAATATTAATTTTTTCAAAAGCCACTTTGTGTGCCTCTTATAAATCAAATATAGTTACCACTGTAACATTCCTCCCATAAAAATGAACTACATAGAAGAGGGTTAACATAACAGGCCTTAGACTACTTTCCTTAGAAAGGCCTGCTTACATGCTTTTGCTAGCATCTGGAAACTTGAATGGTCAGTAGTTCTCTACACTGATAATAAAACTTAAGAATGGCTCAGCTGAGCCTAGACTACCAACAGTGTTGTTTATGTTGAATACTTTCTGAGAGTCTAGAATTTTGGTTTATGCTAGGCAGCAGGTGCCTACATGACCAACCCTTTAAAAAAAAACCTCCCAGGTACTGCATATCTAATGAACTTCCTTGAATAGAAAGCATGTGTTGTCACAATTTGAAGCTAGAAAAATTGTGTTCTGGGAGACTCCACTGGTTCTCTGGAATTTTCTCCATGCATCTTTTCCCTGGCTGATTCACCTTTGTATCCTTTCACTGTAATAAATCCTATACATGAGTACAGCTAGGTGCTGAGTCCTCTGAGTCCTCCTAAAGGATCACTGAACCTGGGGGTGGCCTTGGGGATCCCTAATGCATGAGCCTACATAAGATAATAATTCATTTTGTTAGAGAAAAGCCTTAGAGGTATAAGCAAATCATAAATATATTGGGCTTTGCACAAAAACTAAAGATGTAGATCATCTATTGTTCACTAAATATTAATTGAGCATTTACCATATTTCTAGCTCTCTCTCAAGGACTATGAGAAGCACAACAAATATAAAGGCCCATAAGGGAATTACCTCCTCTTAGTAAAATTAGATCATTAGATGTGTAATCATGTGAGTAGAAGACAGTACAATTTAGTGCCTAATCAATGGGGCAGACAATATGTGAGTGTTGTTGAAATTCTGAAGGTAGAGAGTTTATTTACAGTTGTAATGGTTACTGAAAACTCTATTAGCTTTTCAGTTGAGCATGCTGGAAGGATGCATTTTCATTGACAAGGAAGTAAGGGTGGGTGGACAGCTTGAGTAAGTCATGAATAGGAGTTGGTGATCGATTGGCCTGATTGCAAAGAGAGTTTGCATTGGACAGAAGTGGAAGATAAAGACTGAATCCCATTAAAAAGAGTTTGCTTTTCACTGCCCATAGAATGAAAATTAATTTAAGATTCTTGCATTAAGTTGTAATGTGACTAAAATGGTATTTAAGCTGGCAGGCAGGCTGATGCTCTTTGGATTCAAATAGGAGTAGATTAGAAATGGGGAGAGAAATTAGGACTCTACTAAAATAGCCCAGGCAGGAGCTAATAAGAACTTGAACTTGGATATTTCTCATGTAAGTGACTGATGAAATGATAATGCTATGACAGATGCCTTGCTCATATGACAGAGTAAAGTCAAGATGAATTGTTTTATTTTGTCCTGTTATGGGGAATATACTATATCATGGGCAGAGGGTATGAGGACGTAAACTGTATGTTTAACATATTACGCTGAGACAATATGTGAGTGTAACAGTGAGTCTGGTAAGCAGGTGGAGATGTATTTATTATGGATTTCTTATATTTTGTTCTATTGGAAATAAGCCTGCTTACTGAACTTTTCATCTAGAATTTCCTTACATCATTTTGCCTTTTTAAATGTTACTAGTGAAAATTAATTTTATAAGGACCCAGTTTCTCCTGGGAAGATGTGTCCATTAAAGAGGTAGGAAAAAAATAAAAAGACTAAAAGGTAATCTTTATATAATAATATTTGTAATAAATATTAAAATGGTCAGATTTTATATACCATACTTAATAAAACATTCAGAAAATACATTGTACCATTATAGTAATATAAACTGAAGCCAAATTATTGCCTAAAAAAGTGTTTTGAAGACCTTTCCAAAAGACATTACTTAAATCTTTTCAGAGCACTCTTCCCTTGTGAAATCATTTAAATCACTTTTGAGGTTTATTAAGACTGTCAGAGCAGGTTTAACACCTGGTCTGCTTTAATAAAGGAATAGTAAGAAAAAAATTTTCCTGTATTTTTGAGGATTCCCAAGTTTGCCTCATTTTGTTCATTCTTTTTTGTGCTCATAGCTAAATACTTTTCGAAGTTTCACATCAGCTTATGATAAAAAAACATGTGAATTCAGGGAGTGTCCAGGAAGTTAATGAGCATATCTGTGTATTAGACCTTTTACTTTGTAAACAAGCTGAAGGGATTTCTTGTCTTTGGCCAGAGTATGTCTTCATGTTTTGAAGATTTTAGTTCACTGCGTACTGTGCACTTCTTCTTAGGAATTCTTTTCCATAACTCAAAAGTAATAAGATTCACATGGAAAACATAGCAAGTAGAAAAGAAAAAGAACCAAAAAAGCATAAAAATGAACCAACTAGAGGTAATCACTATTATTAATAATTAAAATGCTGTACTTATCTGTTTTTTTCACAAACCATTATTCAATTGTAAAACTATTTTTAATTGATATCTGCCATTCCATTGTATGTTATTTCCATGATTTATTGAACCAAGCCCCTTTCAAGGTAGTCTTCTTTGCTTTCTTTTTAAAATACTTTTATAAGCATACTACAGTGAGCATCATTATAGCCAAATTTTGTGTGCATCCATTATTATTTAGGATTAACACTAGAAATGGAATTATTGAATGAAAAGGCATATGTATTTTTAAGGCTTAAGTAGCAAATATAAAAAATAACCAATATTAGAAAATGTGTTTGACCACATGGCACAGAATTTTTTTTTTGAGGTATAAGTGACATACAATATTGTATTAGTTTCAGGTGTACAACATAATGATTTAGCATTTGTATATGTTGCAAAATGGTCACCACAGCAAGTCTGATTACCATCTGTTACCTTACAAATAACAATGTTAGGACTATATTCCCCATGCTGTACATTATATCCCCGTGACATTTATTTTATGACTGGGAGCTTGTACTTCTTAATTCCCTTCACCCATTTGCTGACCTCTCCAAATCCCCTCCCCTCTGGCAACCACCAGTCTGTTCTCTGTATCTGTGGGTCCAGATTTTGTTTTATTTTGTTTGTTTTATTTTTTAGGTTCCACATATAAGTGAGATCATGTGATATTTGTCTTTCTGGGATTCATTTCACTTAGCATAAGGCCCTCAAGGACAATCCATTATGTTGCAAATGGCAAGATAAAATTCTTTTTCATGGCTGAGTAGTATTCCGTTATATTTCAGATGGAAATGATACATCTGTAGCTGTAGAGTGATGTGTCCTTGGGAAGAGGGGAGTTCAGGATCTTCCTACACTGCCATTTTGGATCCCTCTTCTCCTTATGGCACAGAATTCTTTATGCCCTGACCAGAAATGGGGTCCTCTATTCACATTATTATTATTATTATTATTATTATTATAGCTATCTTAATGATAGCTGATATTTATTGAGCACTTTCCCCATGGGCCAGGAACTTTTCTAAACTTTTTTATCCTCAAAATAATCCTAGGAGAAAGGTACTATTACTGCAACTATTATTAGTGTCATTCCTGAGGAGAGAGAAAAAAATTGTACTGAAACAGCTCAAAGTGGCAGAACTGTGGAGGCAGTCTGGCTCCACAGTACATTCTTGATAACTAAACTCTGATATGTCTCAAATTTTATGTTGCATGTTCTCTCATTTTTATGTTTTAACGAAATAGTAGAAAAAATATATGTAGTATGACTTTTTCTGAATAACAGGCTGTAGCTCCACGCCAAAGTGGGTTTCAGCTCTGGATTCAGTGAGACTGAATAATGACAATCGAATGTTAGGGGTAAAAAGAGACTTATACCAAGCTTTATTCTCATGGTGGTAGGTCAAGTGTTGGAACCCCTTCTGCACCCAGTAGTCTGCAGGTGAACAAGTCTCTGTCTCTGCCTCCGGCTCAGCCTCTGCCCCAGGCGCTGCCTCCACTCCAGGCTCTGTCTCCACTTCTCCCAGCCTCTGCTCTCTTCTCTCCTGCTCTCTTGCTCTCTTGTTCTCCTCTCCAGGCTCTGCTCTCCTCTGCCTTAGCACCTGGCCGAGCTCTTTTTATAGCAACACTGGCAATAATGGCTTATTGCCAATGGGTATGCAAGCATGTGCCTGTGCAATAGGCTATGTATTACATCATTGCACATAGGCAATGGGTATATTAGGATCAGGTGAGGATCCTGGCCATGGAACTTCCATTTTCTCTGCACAGTGTCAGAAAACTGGTTCCAATATGTGGCACAACTAGACCTGGACCCTCTAGATTTGCCCCAAGGTTATTGAATATGAAAGATAAGAAGCATACTCATGCATATTTTTTTTCAAGGTGTGACTTTCCAGTAATAAGTCTTCAAAATTCAGTTTCATTACTGGGTAGTTGTGCCTTGTAAAAATATTAATGCCATTTTACACCAGTTAGTTAATATACACTATTGTATCACTAAACCTAGCACAGTAGGCAGTTTATGAATACTTATTGAAAAATGCAGATATTTGCAGAAAAGATCTATTTTGTGTTCTATGTACACAATTTATAAAGAACTAATGTTCAATCTGGGGGTGTCTGCCTTTCAGGGATATTATCAAATAGAGACCAAGGAAATATATTAAGATTCTGAGGAATCTTGAATAATGTAATTATATGGGACTAAGGTAGTCACAAGAGAGAAGATAATGGGTCTTCAAATACTAAAAAAACCCTTGTATATATGTATACATTCCTAATTTTATTTAATCCTTATAAAATCCCTTTTATGAGGTATTACATACTATTGGGTTAGATATATGTCAGATACTGCAAAATAGTTATTTAAAAAATAACAAGTGGCTTAAACAGAATAGAAGTTTATTTCTTTCATTTAAGTGGTGTCTCTGCTCCATCACGTTGTCAGGGGCTCTGACTTTTTATCTTCTTGCTCTATTATGCCCAGGGTATTGTTCTCATCCATAGGGACCAACTTGTCTCACCCCACATTTGAACTCCAGGCACTGGGAAGAAGAGAAGAGGAATAGGTATTTGCTCAAAGCACATTAACCAAAAGTTAAGTACAGGACTATATCTAGTCCATGGAAGGTTGAGAAATACAGTCTTTGCTGGGTGTCCATGTGCCAAGCAAAGGATTCAATCACAATAAAGAAAACAGGCAAACAGGTATCACAGAAGAGTTAACCTCTACTACTCCACTCTTAGATGAGAAAGTTGACTCTCAGAAAAGCAGTGTATTTCATTCAAGATCACACATCAGTTAAATGAAAGATATTTGAAAGACTATCCCATACTGAGGGAATAGATTTTTGCTGGGTGCATCAGAGGATAGAACTCGGACCAGTGGGGAGCTGTTAAAGAAGGTATCATGTTTCTGGTCAGTATATTATTAGAAAAAATAATCTCTAACAGAAGAGTGGTGTAGCAAATGGGCTACCTCAGTACATTGTCCATGTTGTCAAGAATGTTACTTCATTAGAAGGATGGGTAACCTAGCTGATTCTTAAGGCCCTTTCTAACTCCAAGATTCTGTAACTAAGCTTATTTTATTTCCTAAACCTCCTGTTTTAGCCAAGACTGATCAGCTTATTTTAGGCAAATGTGCATGTATTTCTGTCTCCTTGCAACTCTCTCCTTTTCCCACCTATTCTTCACCTATCTATTTCTTTTAGATAATTCAAATTCCAGTCATCCTTAAAGATTCAGATCAAACATCTCATCAGCTTTATGCCTACAATTATCCCAAAGTACAACCCCACCCCATTTCACTCCAACACTTACTATGTATACTATGTCCTTAATAAATGTTGGTTATTTGTTAAGTGAATGAAATCTTTGCTCACTATGATTTCACTTCTCACTCAATTCCTCTAGTTGTTTCTACCTGTCATTTCACCCAAATTCATTCTTTTACCTACCTTTATGAAACATTTCCATGCAATGTAAAATTTTCAGTAGTAAAAAACATTCAAGAAAAGGTAGGTAGAAGTATTTAACTGACTTTTTTGGGGGGATAGGGAGTTATGTCTAGGGAAAGTGTCATGGAAGAACATTCCTTAGCAGTGTTTTGAAAAAAGTCTAGCGGAAGAAGGAAATGGAACATAGAAGGAATAGTATACAGAGTGCAAGGACCAGTCTGGTGTGTGTGCCGGGAGCGCTGGGAGCATACATTAGCCCCCACTCCATCTACAGCTTTGCTTTCCACGTTTTCATTTGCCCACGGTGAACCATGATGTTAAAGCAGATGATCCTTCTGCCATATTGTCAGAAGGTCCTACCACTACGTCACACCTATGTCACTTGCCTCACTTCATATCATTATGTAGGCATTTTACCATCTCACATCATCATTTTAAGAAGGGGGAATAAAAGGCAGTAAGATATTTTGAAAGAGACTACATTGACATAAATGTTAGTACTATTGTTACAGTTCCATTTTATTACTGTTAATTTCTTCCTGTGCCCAATTTTTAAGTTAAACTTTATCATAGTTATGTATGTATAAGTAAATGTAAAGTTTGGTACTATTCATGGTTTCAGGCATCCACGGGGAGTCTGGGGACAGATCCTAAAGTAGTGGTGTATTATTGCTTGTGGAGAAAGGTCATTTCAAGGAGTCCAGACTTGCTTTGGTGCTGTACAGTTTAGGGAGCCAAAAGCAGGGGATTGGCTCATGCAAAGTCAGTAAGTTGGTTTAGGACTGCAATATAAAAGAATTCCATCTGAAGACCTTAGCTTTCTCTTTAGCAACCGAGGAGGTGGAGTAAAGGACATGAGGATAATGATAAAAGATCAGAAAAGCTTCTGTAAGGAAGAGGAGAGGAAACTGATCAAAGACACACCCAAAAGGCCCAACTGGAATTTAAAACATGAATTTTAGTGATAGTAATGTGCATGTTCATGCATTTGCCCCCAGCAGTGCTCAGAGGTTTGAGATAAGAGAAAATGGATGATAAGATTGATCAAGGTTTAGAAGTTTGTAGGTATGTGGAAAGGCCAAGGAGGCAAGGGGATTAAGAGTGCTGGTGAGAAAGGATTTAAGGAATCAGTCAAGGGGTCTACACTTCATAAGGGGAGAAACCAGGCCAGGAAGATAAATCAGGAAAATAAAGGATGGTTGAAAGATGAAGGGCTCAGTGATTGTAAAGGAGGGTACATACAAAAGGAATGAAGCTGT